>NC_142653.1:55476730-55797500 GCF_055504915.1 Nelumbo nucifera
ATTGAGATGACCATGTCATGAACAATATCTTGCATTTTGATGTACTCTTCTTTGGGGTATTCTTCTTCTCCTAGATCAAATAATTGAACATCATTGTTATCTTCATCTAACAGCATAGAAGCTGTTTTAAGCTTGTTTACAATTGTTTGCATTTTGCATCTTGCATCTGCTATTGTATTAGCATTCTTAAATAATCCAAACCCCATCCCATATCTAACCATTCTTTCTATTTCAATGTTATGATCTTTGGGAAACAAACAACAAAAAAGGAGGAAATGTTTGGCTTCCTCATCTTCTGCAAACAAACCACTTAGTGCTATTGCAACTTTTACAAGAGCAATGGGCAAGCCACCACACTCTGTAACAATCTTGTGGAACAAATCAAACAAGTTTTGTCCTTTCAGCATTGCACCAGTTTCCATTTTAAACAAGTCGCAAGCTTCCTGTACAGATAAGATATTAACTTGGATGCTTCTCTGGACTTCCATTTCTCGACAAACATCTTGGCTACAAGCAGTAATTATGATCTTGCAACCTTTGTGGTTGTCACCATAGGGGATTCCCAATTTATCCAACTCCAGTCTCTCCCAAACATCGTCCAAGATTACAAGGATCCTGTTCTCTTCTTTCAGTCTCCTTGATAGTGTGGTAGCCTTTTGGATTTCACAATCTTCTTCAAATCTCAGGGCTAGCATATTTGCAATTTCACCCTGAATCTTTTGCAAGTTTGCATTTCGGGACACTACTGTCATCACAACCTTGTCAAAAAGCTTTTCTTTATAAACTATATCACATATTTCCTTGACTAGGGTCGTCTTACCAACACCTTCCCTCCCATATAGCCCAATGACTTGGATATTTTCATCTTTTAATGCTGTGTTAACCATCTCCATAGCCATTTTGGTGGATTCAAAGAGATGGAACTTTCTAGTTTCCAGAGAAAGCACCTGATGGTTTATAGCATTAAACTCCCTTGATGTTTCAAGGTGAAGGTTGATGCTTTTTGCTTTTTGTTTTGCACCCCTGCTTGAGCACCAATTAGGACATAACCATGTAAAACAATTCCTTTTTTCCACAGTTCTGTCTACTAATCTCTCCGTGCCCTCTACATTAGAGCCCATGGCATCCAGAAAATCTACGATTTTGGTAAGCTTTGCCTCTTAGTATAATATTCGTTGATTGTTTGTTGAACACCCTCTCTTAGTTGTCTTCTCCGCTTGTCTCTTGAGCTGCTCAATGTTCTCCTTGTAATCATCTAGATAACCAACATGCCCAACAGAACTTGATTATTATACTTTTTACTTTTTCCTATGATGGCCTATACGTAATCCATGACCACAACAATTTTTTGAGAAAAAAAACAAAAGAAAGAATAAATGGTTATTTTCTTTTAAGTTATTGCCAGAAGGAAACAAAATATTATCTAAAATCATAAAAGAAAAACAGTACCAAGGAATAACAAAAGAGAAGAGAAAAGAGGATCTTCTCTGCTTACCACTTCTGTTTTTCCATCGATTTTTGCACAACAAAATAGCTCTAAGTGCTTTCCAGAGTTGTCCTGCTATATAATCTATTTTTCTCCCCATGACGGAGCAGGAAGGTGATGTGATAGCCTTGGTGCTCATCACAAACAAACCCCATATTTTTACTTGAGAGTTTGTCCGGCCGTATTATGGAGGACAAAAGGATAAAGGTGGAAGAATTGGACAGGAGGAAAAGAGCGCTAAAACAAAATATGAGTTAATGGATTTAACAAAATGTAGAAGAATCGACAGTTTTTAGTGGGTAAATGAATTAAAAAAAAATCCTGAAGAGAGCTTCATGGACGATTTGAAACTATCCATTGCTTTTAAAGAGACAGAACCCTGAATTTGTTCAAGAAAGGTAATTTCAATAAGATAGACATCCGGATCCTTATTTTAGACCTACCACCAGAACATATGAAGTTGCCTATGGAGAAGAACTTTGCAGGATGGCCAGAAATCCAATTATAGAGAAGATTGAAGATGAGGAGAGGCTGGATGAGTCAGCGCCACAGTTGGGAAGGTAAAGGTTCCTGAGGATGAGAATGCGCATATATGTGAAAAGCCCGCTAGCAAAAGGAGCTTTCATCATGAAAGGCTGACTACATTTTATTTCCAATTTGTTGTTTTGGGCCATGAAGAAAGGAGCTGCCTAACCAAGAATAGGGATCGTGTGAAGGAGCTGATTCAAAAACTAATTGTGTAGATGATGGACTGTAAAATTGGGTTATGATCCGTGGCTTCGAGCAAATATGAACACGAGGATACGTTCATCAATCAACAGGATGATTTCTACGAGAAATAACAGAGGTGGAAATGGGGAAGCTGGGCATGAACAAAGAGAGGATACAGCGGGCGAGAAAAATGATCTAAGTGCAGGACGAGATACGCAAAGGGAAAGCTCTGACTACTCAAAATGGTCGGAGTTAATTCCTTGATCCTCAACGCAATTTAATTCTCCGAAATTTATCATCGGTGTATAGTGAAGTAATGATTGAGATGGGTTCGGCTTCAGTCAAAGCTGATGCTTTCGAACATCACGATAGAATGACACGCGTCCATAACGCGTGTGCATCTTATATTGATGTGAGGATGGTAAACGGGCGTTTATTACGAACACCGTTAGCCATCCCTCATTCAAAACATTTTTGCTTTACCCTTTCTATTCTCTTCTTTCCCGCGTCTCTCTGGTCTTCACCCAAATCGACCCACCGAACCCCTAATCTACTATTCTCTCCAACCGGCTAAGGCAAAAAGCATCAGCGGTGGTGAAATCTTCTTCCGGCGATCGGTGATAGAGAACAGGTAAATCTTCTTTCTGTGCTTCTCTAAAACAATCTTCTCCTGTAAAAAGCCCGACCCTTATTGTTGGTGGTAGTGATATTCCGCCGGTGACGAATGGCCCATCTGCAACTAATACACCAGCAACTTTCTTGCTGGAAGAAAAAGGTTTAGCGCTGGTAACTTACGACTACTACTTAGCCCAATTGTACCCAAACCACAAACAAATTAAACAATTCAACAAAACCAGAAATGATTTTACATAAGAGAAGAAAAAACTTACAACAAAAGCACAAAGTAATTGAACTAAAACTTAAGCCGAAGATCTAATAACAGCAGGGAGAAAAGCACTAAACCTTTTTCTTCCAACCAGTAGGTTGCTGACGGATAAGTTGCAAATGAAGCCACTCGAGGAGAAAAGCACTAAACCCTTTTCTTCCAGCCAATAGGTTGCTGACGGATCAGTTGCAGATGAAGTCGTTCAGGGAGAAAAGCACTAAACCTTTTTTTCATGTAGTAGGTTGCTGGCGTATCAGTTGCAGATGAAGTCATTCGTCACCGGCGGAATATCACTGCCATAAGGGTCATGTTTTTCATGAGAGAAGACTATGTATTAGAGAAACAAAGAAGGAAGATTTACCTGTTCTCTATCGCCGGTTGTTGGAATAAGATTTCACCGCCGGTAATGCCTTTTGTCTAAATCGGTTAGAGAGGTCGATTTGGGTGGAGACTGTAGTGACGCGGGAAAGAAGAGAATCGAAAGGGTAAGGCAAAAATGTTTTGTAACGGGGATGGCTAACGGTGTTCATGATAAACGCCCGTTTACTATCTCACACAAGTATAGAATGCACACGTGCTTATAGACGTGTGTCATTCTCTCGAGATGCTCGGATGATGAACACATATAGCTTTGACTGAAGTCGAACCCACGCGCGGTACGACTCAGACGGCAATTAACTTCGAGAGAGTTTACTTTCATTTACAATCGGTTTTGCTATTATTATCGAGAGATGGTTTTAATACATGATGAAAATGTGTTTTGTTGGACATTATGTTTGCTCCCTGAGGCAATATACGAGTTCTCTATAGGTCCGCTTGCATTGAGAATATCTCCCTCCTTGTATGTTTTATTTCTTAGAAAGAAATTCCTAATTCAAGATTATAAAAGGATGTTGAGATGGTGTGAGTACAGGCTTGCACTAACCCAAGCTGATCTCATCGCCCATGTGGTTGCATAACGTACATTGACCCCTCCGGCTGCGCCTATGGCATTATTCTCACATTATATGGCTTGTTGTTGAGATAATTAAGGCCGTTATCGTCATTTGCTCTCACTAGTGAAGTCTATTTAGAGGTCTACTGCTCATGAACCATGGCCTGTGGGCAACCTGCGCTGAAGGCAGGTTGTGTCGTGTTGGCACATGGACCATTACGGGCTGTGCTGCCTTTTCCGATGAAAATTTTGGAGGCCAGGATGATATAGTCTATGGCTCGGTTCCAAGCAGGCCTGTGCCATGTTGCGGGCCTAGGCCAGGCCGGGCTGGACCATAGGGTGGGCCTTGGGCCTGGACCAAATAGGGCTGTATTGTTTTTTTTTTTTTAAGTAAAATTGTAAAGCTAACATATTTAACTTTCCTTTGAACTTTGGGAATTGGGAACTATTTAAAAAATTAAGAAAATGAGAAATCTAAATTATCTAACACATAAATGAAAAAGAAATACTTAACCAAATTGAAATAAAAATGATGGAATAACAATTTTGAAGAAAAATAGGAATTTTATTTTATTTAAATTTAAATGGTACAAATTACAAATACAATGATTGGATCATTGCATACTTGGATGAATGAAATATGAAAATGGAATAATTAATAAAATATAAAAAGTACAATATGCTTACAAATTGAAAATACAAAGCTACATTGTTAAAAATTAAAAAATATATTAAATAAATTAATAAAAGTAAAAAAATTACAATAATTTGAAAAAATAATATATTCTATACAAGTTGTCAAATTCATGAATCATCATCTGCTTTGGGAGAAATATCCGGTGTAGTATCATGCCCTCCCTTATCTTGTAATCTATCTTATGCATCTAGTCAATCCTTGAAGCAAAATGCACATCTCTATGTTTTCATTGTTTATGTAGCTTCTTTTGCCATCCAACACCTTGGTACTTGTACTAAAATAAGACTCCGATGAAACTATAGACACTGGAGGGATTACTAGATCATGTTTCATGGTGGTGAGAATCGGATAGTTTTTCGAATGTTCACTCCATCAAGCTAAAATATCAAGATTATTTGATCATTCACCTAAATTAGAAAAAATTGCTTGGAAATTAAAATTAAGTTTAGTAAATGAACTTGTTGTAGAAGTGACAGATTTCTACGTTTTACTTATTAAATAAAAAAGTTTTTCTCTTCTACTACTCGGCTCAAGGTTGGAAGTAGAAGAAGATAATGAACAAGTTGTAAGAATATTTCCTACAACTTCAAATTCATACAAGATGTACATTTCAAATAATAAATTATTAATTTCTTCTTTTTTATTTCTTATATCAATATTAATATTTTCACAATATGATTCAAGTAAAATATTGAAACCATCTTTCCTAATCCTAGGGTCTAATATTGTAGCTAAATAATAAAGGGGAGAAATGTTTTATCAATATTTTTTAAATTTATTTTCTATAATTTCAACAATACATTAAAATTGTGGATTATTTCTATATTTTGCAAAACAATCACTAATTACCATTAATTGATAAGGTAAATTACAACTAGTTGGATAATAAATATCAAATAATTCATTAGTTGCATCATAAAAATGTTTTAAAATCTCTTATATAGATTGTCGTTTCCTACTCTTCCTCAAATATAATATCATTAGGCATTTCTAAATTATAAAAATTAAAAAGAATTTGTTTATGAGATATACAACTTTCTAACATAGCATATGTAGAACTCCACTTATGCTTTACATCTAATATAAAATGTTTATATTTTAAACCATAATTTTGACATAAATATTTAAATTCCTATTTTCTTGCCCCTAAACTTTTTAAATATATAATATAATTTCTAATTTTTGAAATATGAGTAGAAATAATATTCAATGCATTTTGAATATATAAATTTAAGATGTGACATGCACATTTAATATAAAAAAATTACCATTTAAGCATGGTCTTAATTGAGATTTTAAAATATTTATTGCAAAATCATTATTGTTAGCATAACAAAACTAATAGATTATTTTCTATTCTATAAGCATGCAAAGTATTTAAAATACTTGCAGCAATAGTTAGGCCACTATGTGGCCATTCAAGCCTAGTAAATAAATTAAATTCTTTTATTCAAAAGACAATTTTCATCGACTGATAACACAAATATAACTAATACTAAATTTGGATGTTCAAACATCTGAAGTAATTGCAACTTTAGAATTAAGATTTGCTAAAAAATAAATTAAATTTTGTTTGTATGAATAAAAAATTTTTAAAGTATAAGTTCTTATAGTATTCTTGGAAACTGTTTTATATTGTGGGTTTATAGAACTAGCAAGTTTTGCATGTACAATATAAATGGTTGTTTCTCCCCCTTTATCTTCCTACATTTTTGGAAAACAATCATTTTCCCATTTTCCTTAATACCCTCTACTTTGAAAAATTTCCAAATCGATCTACTTAGCTCAGAGGCCCTCCTTTTTCCCCTAGTATCATTATTGGGGGGGTGAAAGTTCCACTTTCATTTACATCAATCACATCAGTGCTAATACTATAATGATGCGATTGAATATCATCAATGAATATTTTTTTAATTCTAAAAATATAAAAATTAATATAATTTGACTTACTTGGATTGCCGATTCAAAATCTCAACTTGATTTTAATGGTTAAAGCCTTTCAACATCCAAGCCTCTCAAATTGAAATACTTGAGCTGGTTAAGTAAGCCTTTTTCCTATTGGAAGTCGAAACTTAAATAAAATTGAGACTTGAGAATTGGAGAATGCAGAATCAAATAATCAGCTAATCATAATTACTCAGATTGTAGAGAATTGAGAATGTATGAGTATGAGAGAAAGAGAAGAGATTAATAGAATTGTTGAATTAGTATGATGAGAATGGTGGAGGATAGGGCTATTTATAGGAATTAAACATAATTTAATTGCCTAAAATACCTAAAAAACTAGCTGTTATTTAGTTGTTGGGAGGGGTAGTTTGGTTATTGTAAAGTTATTTATAACTTTACCCAAAAATCCTCCTAAACTAGTTGTTATATAGTTGTTGGGGGGCATTTATGTCATTTTTTTAAGTATAAATTTCTTAAACTGCCCTTATGGTTTAGCTAATTGACTAAGTATGCCCTTACTGTTTGAAAATTAACAAACACTACCCTTATTGTTTCTAACAATTGACTAACTCTTTCCTTACCATTAACGTCTGTTAACAAAAAGGCAAAAAAGACTAATTTAATTTACTCTTCTTTAAAATTTCAAAATAAAACAAAGAAAGGGGAGAGAAACTCTTACTCTCTGAAATTGATAATGTGATTGGTTCTTTTTTTCACTCTTTGTAGATCAGAATTAGATTATCATTTTTAGAGAGCAAGTGTTTCGCTCCCCTTTCTTTTTTTATTTTCAAAATTTGAAGAAGAATAAAGGGTAAAATAGACCTTTTTGCCTTCTTGTTAATGGACATAAATGATAAGGAAAGAGTTAGTCAATTGTTAGAAATAGTAAGGGCAGTGTTAGTCAATTTTCAAATAGTAAGGGTACATTTAGTCAAATAGCTAAACCATAAGGATAGTTTAAGAAATTTATCCTTTTTAACCCCTCACATGCAAAATACACAAATACCCCCCAAGTATGGCTATTTATAGCTATTGGGGGGTATTTCTATAAAAAAACCCTAAAAAAGTTGAAACTAGCCATTAGACCCATTGGGGGGTGGGGCAACAGCTATATTTCGGGCCAGCAGAGCATGGCCCACTATGGGCCTCGTGGGCTGTGCCGCAAGCAGCACGACACAAGCTATCGTGCTGTGCTGTACTGACCCATAAGCCTCGAACCCCCATCCCAACACGACATAGACCTCCATGCTAAGCCTGGCATGGCCCATGAGCCTCCGTGCCATATCAGGCCAAGGCAGTCCAAAATCATGTTGGTTGTGCCAGGCTACAAGCAGCCCAACCTGATTTATACCTCTAGAACATGAAGAAGGACAAGGAAAATGGTGCGAGAAGCTATAACTCATAATTGGGGTACCTGAAATGTTGTAGGGTATTTTGCGAATTTATTTAGTATGCATAAATTTATGGACTGGATTGGAATATGATATAGCATAGTTATTTCGTATGGATGATATTAGTGTCTACGATTACTTTATACAAAATTTTTTAGGTTACAAGCATTAGCATATTTTTACATAATAGGAATAAATAATCATAAAATGAAACTTGATTTTGGGGAGGACAAGGAGAAATTTCACCGAGTGTTGTGTTGTTTTCAATTCCTTGTTTAATATGCATAATTAAGTGAAGTAATTTTTCTTTGGTCTGCATATTTTTTGTATTTCGGTATTGCCTGACATGCAATCTGTTATTGCTTCTACATTTGTTGCAATGCTCTGAACAATGAAATAATATGTTTTGTTTGATATTGTTTAATTTGGGCACAAATTGGTGGTGGGTCTTTTGAATTCCACCTTGCTCATGTAATGAAACTACCCATAGCAGAAATTACATGTGGAGTCATTGATTTGGTCACCAGTGGACTACTTCATGACCCCAGTAGGTAGAGCCAAAGTTAGATACATGTGTAATCCCTAGTGAACATATGGTTGAATATATGGAAATTGTTTACTAAATTGATTCTATTGAGATTATCTACACTATATATAAAAGTGTGTGTATAGAGTGAAAGTTTTTTGGACTTAAATTACCTTTTATTTCTTTATTTGAGAAAAGGGCATAAAAATAACATACAGAATTATTTTTACATAAATGAATAAAAAATTATAGAAAAAAATTAAATGCAACTATAATTCTATATTTATACTACTATTATAAATATGAACAATATTGTGAAACTTTTTTTGACTAAAAGACTCATTTTTGAATTTAGTTCATATTTAATTGTGAAGTTGAAATTGTAAATTAAACTACTACTTTTCATCTCATTTAATTTATTTTATCTGAATCTTATATTTTTTTGATAAATGTACAATAAAAGATACACCAAAAAGGTAAAATATTACATAAAGAAGAATATAGCCAATAATGTAGGCCCATCAATGGTAAATGAAACTTCACAACTCAATCCAATTATCACATATTTGGGTGAGGTGTTTACGTATTCAAATTTGGATTTTACAATTTGCATCCAATTAGTAATAAAAAACAAAAAAAAAATACATAAAATATATGGAAAATTTAGGATACATTATCACTATGACCTTAAAATTCCAGACATGGTGAAATTAGTGGATTCCCATATGATGAGTTAGTCTGGATCAGCTACAAGATTCCTCCACATGGCAAAGAAATTGGTGGGGTCAAGTTTATTTAGACAACTTCCCCAAGTACATTTTGAAAGAGTTTAAATTACCACAACTTTCCTTGAGCAACAATCCAATTGATTGCTTTCAAACCAATTTGACAATTCAGAATAGTCCAATTGTGGGGGAATAATTTTAAGGATTGACATAATGTCGATAGATCAATTTACACATTTTAGTCTTAATATCATTAAGAACAACTTTTTTTTCTTCAAAATATGATATTTCTCCATGTGGACTGATAATTTATTTCAATTTCTCATACCATGTGTAGAAAGGTTAATCATCCAAAAAGATTCATCTATTATAATGGTTAGCACTACTATATTACTATAGAAGTAGATAGCCAATCAAAAGAAATGTCTACACCTAACTTACCCTACAAGAGACCTTTTCCATAAAGCCCACAAGAGACTAAAGTTTTTTACCTTTAATCCCAAAAGGAGCCAATGTGGGGATACTATAAAAAATTGAGGCTATTTTAGGATTTGGAAGAAAAAGAATGCCAAAAAACATTAAAATGAAATGAGTTCAATCCATTCACATTCTAGCCCCTTGAAAAGAGAAAAAAAGTCAATAAAAGGGTATATATTCACCAAGAATATGTCATTGGTGTATTTTCATCTACAATATGTCATAGGTGGATAACATGTATCAAGTCAGGATTCCATCTCCCCCGCTCCCACCACCTGCATAAACATATGGTTGGTTGATTCTACTGCAGATATCTTAAGCTTTCCTTTCCAATTTGGGGCTAGTATCCAATTTCTAGAAGATTTGGGAACGAGAGCTTTATTTAATAATTGTAGTCAATTACAATGAACCCCCATAATGGGTTTCTATGGACTCCTAATTCTATCAATGACAGAAACCTACTAAGAAAAAAAATCTGATTAGAGTCCTTCAAAAAATTACTAAACCTAAACCAAGAAGAAATCAAAACTCTCTCTTATTTTGAACATCTTTGAAGTGTTCCACTCTCAGTTCTATTTTGTGTTCTTCTTAATAAAAAGATTATTAGAATATATAATAAATTAAAGAGTATTTATTTTCTTATGCCTATACAAGAGTACCATACGAAGCAATTTATTTTGAAGGAGCTCAAGTGTATTATAGGAAGCAATTTTTATCTAATCAGGAATTTAGGATGATGAAAAATGAAATACCCATCCAAAGAAAATTAGGATGATGGAAACCACAAGATTTTGTTAATTATCAAGTTTGGCCCTGCAGAATGTTTTATACACTGAAATATATACTTCGAACAAATCCAAGGGAATATTAACCAAGTTACTGAAGTCCAATTACTGTCAATTACATACATCAAAATTTTAAATAAAAGTACACACATTATCAATCTTCGACCGAATTTCATTTCTAGAGCATACTAACTGGAGAAATGAATAAGTTGCATGGGTCAATCATTTGACCATAAAAATTAGAATGGACAATTTAATAAAGAAAACTTAGTTTTGTTAATCCATTGAGCCAATTAGAGAATGAATGGAACCTGCACCAGGTTTTTCGTTGTGACCAAAAATACAAACATATATAGTGTATGATTAGGGCTACTAAAACTATCCAAACATGGCTAAAACAAATTTTAAAACTATCCAAACATAGCAAAAGCAACTACTAAAACTATCCAAACATGGCTAAAACAAATTTTAAAAAATAATAACAATATATACTAACCAGGTTGTCCAAAAACAAATAATCGAACTGCTTTGAAAAGATTTTTTTCCTTGCTTAATCGTTCTTCAATTTTGGAGATTTTCTTCTTCCGTTTGATATTTACGTAGCTCAGAGGAGCAATTGATAAGACCCATTGTGAGTTTCAATAGTCTTTTGTGACAAATTGAAATTCCTCATTGTAGCTACAATCTAAATTAACCGTTACGATTGGTGTTCAATGAAATTCTCAAAACCAACTCAGTCCTACCAACTATAGCCGTTGGATTCAAATTTTGTTCTCCTTTCTCTTGCATTTTCTCTCTCTAGAAGGAGAGAGTTCAGTTATTGAAGAAGAGAATTCAATTGTTCACTTGTTAGAGCTTCTAATACTTATGATCTTGATTTCTTCCAAGAAATAAGAAGAATCGAGTACAAAATCCTTTACCTTCTTGAAAATCAGAGGAAATTCAAGTCGAAGCCACCAATGTTTTAAATCATAAGTAAATATTTATAGATTTGCTTAATTGGTTACTATGACTGTAATGAAGTTTTGCCAATGAAGCAATACTAAAATCAATCGTCGATAAAAGTTATGAGGCCATATACATTAGTATGTATAAGGTCAAGTGTGTTTGTACTTATTTTAGGCTTACTTATAAATAGCATCTTTGCCATATTGCCTTGAAGTTAATGTTTACAAGTTGATAGATCTTCTATTCTAAGAAAATCTAGAGGATCATTGTTTACCAATATTTTGATTTAATCTTTTTATATGGCTAAGTCAGTAATACCACAGGCATAGGGGATTAATAATATCTCATGTTATCTTAATGGAAATGTGTTTTGAAGTTGTTTTTGTTACATTTGTTTCTAGAGAAAGGTAGAGTACATAAAGATCATTCTCAAGTTGTCCATAAACAAGGAGTTTGTTATTTAATTTAACTATAATATTATTACTGAATAAAACAGAATAACCATCTTTACATAGCTTAGAAGCTGAAATCAAATTTCTTCTAAGTAATGAAACATAGAGACAATCTTTTAAAATAATAGTCCATTCTCTAAGAATTAGATTTATTGAACCAATGATAGCAGCTGTAACACTTGCAAATGTTCCCAATTAGAGCATAACCTTGTCACCATTTATTCTTCTACTTTCCTTGTACCCTGCAATGTGTTAAATGCATGAGTAGAATCTCTAATGTCAATACACTATAAGGTAAAAATTATTAGCATATTGGTCTTTATGACCTAGGTTTCAAAATTGCCTTCTTTCTTCTTGTTGAGGGATTCTAGATATTGAGAGCAATTCCTCTTCTAGTGCTCGGTCTCCTTGCAAAAGTGACATTCATATGATGATTTGTCTTTCTTCTATTTCTTTTGCTTGACATTCATCCCCTGAGACCTCTTCTTAGCCTTTCAATTCTTCTTGCCAGATTTGTCTCATTTAATAAGCATGTCTATTGGCTTATCCTCTTTAATTAGTTCTTCAGCTCCTTGCAACATATTACCAAGCTCTTGCAAGCTAGTTGTTAACTTGTTTATATTGTAGTTCATGATAAACTGATTAAAGGATATGGGCAAAGGCATTAGTATTGGTGTCATCATCTAGTTGGGAGCCAAAAGCCTCTAGTTTGTTTATAAAACCTATCATCTTCATGATAAGTTAAGAATATCTTTGCAAACATTTATTTTATCGAATTTTCTCTGTATAAAATTGTTTAGTAAGGCATTAATGTAACACCAAACAAGAGAGTTATTCTCTTCCCATTCATGATATTTTCTTCTTATTGCCTTAGAGGCTTTATCAGGGGGGCGTTCTAGTACTAGGGCAATTTGGTCTAATTTCTTGGATGAGAGCATTGGGTTAAGGTTGCATATCTAATTCGCGTAATTAGGTCACTTGAATTTGTTGTTGTCTAATAGTTTAGTGAATGATTTGTATACCATTTCTAACAAATTGCACGAGTAATTAGTCCAAGATGTAATTATTATTTCATGTTTTATAACATATCATTTATGAGATTTTCCTCTATCTTATGAATTGAGACATTATTTATGTCTTTAAAAATGTGGAAAATCACCAAAGGTGCATAGGGCCAATTGTTTCAGCTGCATAACCCCATCACTTTTTGTGAACAATTACAAATCCACCCATCTTATGAGCTTTCCCTTTGACCCCAAGGTACTATGAGAGAGTCTTCTATTTTAAGATATGTTTCTCCCCTAATTAAGCAATTCCACTAGCTATCTCAATGAAACAGATAGCCTAATTTTGTAGTGCATCTCCGCCCACCAATTCAACTCATTTTTAGGTTAATGATAGAAGGCCTTTAGAGATATCGTCTCATGATATTCCCTATCTCGTAGCACTTATATTATCCATGAGGGAACAAATATATTAGTTCCTAAGTCAGATTTAGGTCTTACCATAGTGTCTTCCACTAACTTACATAAAGTTAGATTTGAATGGCCCCCAAATGGGCTAGGTTTGCCATGGGGTTCCTCTTTGGAGAGAAAATAAGAGAATGACCCATTAAAAGGAGATCATTTAATGATCCATGGACATCATGGCATTGATGTGCATTCAGCCATAATGGGTGTGGAAAGCCACATAACTTTTTCATGGGCCAAGCACTTATGGCCCATGTACGAATCACATTCACATAACACATTACATACACAATTTGTCAAAATCAAATTACATCTTATAAAACTCAAATCCATTTAGATTAATACATGGTCAGCCCACTAATGGACTTAATTATTTAATAATATTTACCTTAGTATATGAGCCCAACTGTAAAAAGTAATTTGGCCCATATAGCTATGTATACTAAAATGGGCTTGTCTTATTTTAATCTAGTTCTAATTAGACTTTACAAGAATAATCCAAATTGTTCAATGCAATGGGCCATCAAACCCTTGGCCTAGTTCCAAATTTGATCACTTAATTAATGATCCAAGGGGCTATTATTAGTCCCCAACCATAGGTTTGACTTATGTTAGTTTGACCAAAACTAGGTCAAATCGGCCTAGGATTTGGTACCCAAAACATGCATCAATCTACATAGATTATGATTTGAAAATTCACAATCATATTAGCAAATAAATAACAATTAATCAAATTAAATAACAAGGTCTGATAGTATGATGATCCGAATTTACTTTGAACAAATGCAAGAAGCCATCAAATTGCTATCTCCCCATCAATCTCCTTCTCTGTCTGTGATCTCTAGAATGTTTTTTTATGTAAATAAATTAGAAAACCCCTAATTTCTAATGCTTACATAAAAAAAGAGCCTAATACATTTTTCTAAAAAATAAAAGAAAAAATAATTATAGACCAAATAATAAAATAGTAGCATGGTGCACATAAAAATGTTGCCACCACCAAACCTATGAATTCAAGACTTCAGCATAGAATAATTCTAAATAATATCATAAAATATAAAGATTAATTTTCGAATCATTGGCCCCATTTTGAAAATTGCATTCTTAGAGATTATGCTTACTATGTCAAATCAACTAGGCTAGTTCGTACTAATTTAATCTTTCTTTCAAATCTGATTGATTCAGTTCAAGATATGAACCTTGTGCTCTAATACCATTGTTGGAAGGATTAGGATCCATCATATGGATGGTTAAACCATGCTAGATGGCTGGGTGAATTTCAAATTTTTTTAACCCATTCTAGGAACCAATTTCCTAGTGATTTTAAAAACTAAATTTTCTGGATCGATTTTGCATTGAATTAGACAAGATTTGAAATCAAATTGAGAGTAAGTTATACCTGATACAAAGACCATAAATTGCAACTCCCAGGGTGGAAGTTCATGCCCAATAACGATCCCAAAACTGGCATCCAAATGAAAATGGTGTAGTGTACGAGAGAAACCAATTCCTCAACTCTATTTTCAACAAAACTGCTATTCAATTTGCTTGGATCAAATGAGATGTGTGAGCTTGATTTATCCAACTTTTTTCTTGTAAAACTTAGAGGAAAAACTGATAAAACTTAGTTGTTAAAAAGACTAGATTGAATTAGAGTTTCTAGGGAAGAGGAGGGAAGAGGAGAGAGCAAGAGAGTGAAGAGAATAAGTTCTTTTTGCCCTCTTCCTCTTAATCCCCTTATATGAAGCACTATCCTATTCTAATTAGAAAATTGTCCAAATTTGGTTTGAATTTGGACTCTTTTAAGGGATAAATATTATCCTCTTAAGAGGATAGGTGCTCCATACCTAGAACTATGCACAGTTTTGACCCAAATCGACATGTTAACTAATCATATTAGTAATGAAGGGATGAGAGATCCATCATATGGATGGCTGAACCCTATAGGTAGGTTGGGCGAAATTTCAAAAATTTCTCTCCCATGTGGGAATTACATTCCCTGTTTTAGAAAATTGCACTTTCAATGATCAATTTTGAACCTAAACTAGACCAGATTTGAAACCAAAAGGTAGGAAAGGGATACACCTGATACAGAGTAGTAGTAACCCCCAACAAAGGTGTTCATGCCCAAGGAGAATAACAAAAACTACTCCCACTAAAGATGACACAGCATAAGATGGAGTAGAATCAGTAGGATGGCTCTTCAACAATAACCTGATTTTTCACCAAGAATCTGATGGAGGGCGAGTGAGCACGACTTCATATCACATTTTCTACCAAAAGATGATATCAAGAACTCTTCTTGATCACTCCTATAGGTGGAGAACGAATTGGCAATGGCGGCAATAGTAGGAGAAGGGAAGAGTAGAAGATGGCCTCAGTCCAAATATATGTTGTCTTCCCTCTTGAATTAGTAAGTCTGATGGATACTGAGGGATTAATTGGGGTTCACCCTTCTCCTCTATTTATAGCCTTAAAGAGAGGTTCTCCTAATCACTTTAGGAGTTTCCTAATCCAAATCTTGTATTTGGATCTGGACTCTCTTTAAGAGATAAGGATGATTCCTTATCTTATCTGTAGATAAAGATCAGCCCTCCTAATCTGATTAGGAGTTTCCTGATCTAAATCTCTATTTGGATCTAGACTCTCCAAGTGGATAGGGACAACCCCTTACCCTATTTGCTGATCTAAATCCCAGAACTGCCCCTCTTTAATTAATCTTATTAAGCCAGTTCGAATTGGGCTTTAAGTCCATTAAGTCCGTGTGCTCACTTATCCTCCAAACTGCTGCCTAGTTGATATCCTTATATGGCATGGGACCCAAACATTGATCTACACATCAGCCACATGGGTTCAGCCTAGCCTTTGTTAAAAGGCCTGGCCGAATTCACTATAGGAGACAGTGAACCCCTAAGACCATCACCATGGGCTCTTAATGGGCCCAACATTTACACTAAATGGTCCTTGGGTCAAGTCACCTTATAAAAACCCAAGGACTGTGGGCAGATCCAAGATTAGCTCATTAGGTATTACCCTCAATGGTCTTACACTTAACTTCTCAACCCATAATGATCAAATACTTCCCGACAAGAGAGGACCTCTCCCTCGGCTGTAAAGAATAGTGCTGCACTCTCTACTCAAATGGATCATGGGAATTAAAAACTTTTGCAAACAATTTGAATACACACACACACACACACACACGTATATGTCTATATAAATATATTTTGCAAAACACAAATTTCAACGGTTGAAATCGACTACTAACAGTTTTGGTTTTGATTAGAGAGAGTGCATCCCCAATCATTCACTTTGTCTGACAAAGGGGCTGATCCTGTCACTATGATCACCCACTTAGATGAATTCTCAAACTGTTCCAACATACCCAAGTTTTGACCCCCTCTAATGATCTCACTATTTAGAATATCAAAGACAACCCAATTCAACACCTAGTGCAGTATCATAATCGAGTCTAGGGGTCAGGTGTAACATTCCAGTTTTGCCCATCTATCTCCAAGGTCCAAGGCAATACTGGAATTCTGGTCCGATTCAAGGTTTCAAAAAAACCCACATTGCATGTACCTCAGGTCTCACCCTAGTAGTTGAGACAAGCCCCAACCAACTTGGCAATACATCAGTGTCAGCCTTGGTAGGATAAATCTCCTTAGATCTATCCAACGACTGTGAAGATTCTAAACTAACACGAGTCTTATATGTGTCCAGTTTAAGGGTATTACACATAAACATACCATAATAACATGAATCAAATATGTACTTTATTCATTTAAATGTCATAATATACATCATTCTTATTGAAGCTAAGGGCATACACTGTCTAACATGTAATTGGCTTTAGGCCCATTTGTGTTAAAGGCTCACATCCCTAAATGTTGCATAGCCACTTTATGCCTGATATTGTATGGTGTGGCACCCCACAAAGGTCTCACACAAGTCCCTGAGGGTTTAACTCCACCTCTAAAAGAGATTAGACCGAATGCACTACTTAGGGCAATAAACCCCTAAGCCAATCAACATGGGCTTAGTTTGGGCCCAACATTTACACCAAAATGTTCATTGGAATCAGCCACCTTATGAAGACCCTATGGTAATGGACTTATGTGAGATAAATCCAATTAGATAATCAGCCCTGTAATGGTCTCTTATGCTTAACCTCTCAGCCCATAATCATCAGAACACTACCTGATAGAGAAGGACATGTCTCCTGGTTGCAAGGTTCAATATCACACTCTCTGCCAGGGTGGATCCCGGGATTATAACCTTTTGTAAGAATTTTGCATTAAATAGCAATATAATGTATACATATATTTTGCAAAACCAGATTTCAAACATAGATGAAATCCATTACCGGTAGTTTAAGTTTCCATTAGAGAGAGTGTATATCCTAATATTCACTTTGTCCAATGAAGGGGCCAATCCTATCACTATGACTATCCACTTAGGTGATTTCAAACTACGTCAACATGCCTAGGTATTTGACCCTTGATGGATATCACTAGTTGGCATATCGAAGACAACTCAGTCTAACACCTAGTGCAGTACCATAATCAAGGGTCAAATACCTGGGCATATTGATCTGGTTGAATGCTTCTCGCAAGAACCCATTAGTTGTGCTTGGGGTCTAACCCTAGTAGTTGAGACAAGCTGCTGCAAGTGTTTGGTAGCACACCTTAAGTCTATCAAATGGTTGAGAATATTATAAACTAACAAGAGTCTCTTAAATGTCCAGTTTAAGGAGTAATACACAGAAACCATACCAATATGAATTTAAAAAACAATGTACTTTATTCATTTATAAATAAATATTTATGTACATCAGTTTGATTGGAGGTAAGGGCATATACAATCTAACAAAGGTTGCGTACAACTTTGACAACAACTTCCGATTTCCACTCGTTGGTAAGAATGAAGTTCAATACATGTTTATTCTGTCTAGCAAATTTCTATTCTTTTTGATAAATAAAACACTTTATGACACCTTATCAAAATATGAGATATTGGGTAGAAAACTTATGATCGGCCCATGCTAGGACTAAAGAAGAACAACTCTACGAGGCACATGTAAAACTATGAGAGAACATATTGGAGTTTTGAAAGCTCAGTTTGCAATTCTTAAAAGGATGGCACCTTTCAAATTTCTTGTTCATAGGGACATAGTCATTGCATGCTTCATCATCCATAAGAATTTGAGAAAGGAAGCAATAGTTGATAACCTTTTCAATAACTACAATTAGCCCAATATGAAACTACCTAATGAAGATGTAAAGGAAGTAGAGACAAGATAACACGACCATGGAGGGACATCTCATGGGCAAGTTTATGCATAGTTCATGATTTCATCGTGAGAGGAAACTTCACAAGAAATTGATCTTAGTTGTATACTTCAACTATTTACTAGAACTACTTACTTATTTTTAGTGTACTATTCTGATTATGTGCGTGAACAAATTTGTTAATATGTAAGGACAAATGGTTGTTAAGCATTTTCCAATCATTTGTGCATGTGGAGCTTAGCTATGTGGAACTTTAAGATATTATTTTCGTAATAACTAAATAAATTTTCATTGCTTTATTGAATTTATTAGTAATTTCAATATTATTTTAATTTTTAATTTTTATAAGTTTATTTATATGAATTATTAAATATTTTATTGTTTTTTAAGATATTATTTTTCTAATTATCAAATAATTTTCAATTTCTCTATGGAATTTACTAGTATTTTCAACACTATTTTATTTTTTAATAATTAATAATTACTTTTAGTTTTTTATAAATTTTAACCATATTATTAAATATTTTTTATTAGTTATTAAATATTTCATTACTTTCTAAGATATGCTTTTGCAAACCATTAAATATTTTTCCAATGCTTTATGTAATTTATCAATATTTTCAATATTATTTTTTTAATAATTAATTTTAAATTTTTATAAAATTGATTTATATTGGTTATTAAATATTTTATTTGTCTGATTAGTAAATTTTTTCCATTGCTTTATGGAATTTATAAGTATTTTCAATATTATTTAAAGTTTTTATTATGTATATTTAATTTTTACTTTTTACAATTTATAATATTTTAATTCTTTTAATTTTATTTATTGTTTAACAATTTCTTGGATGATAATGTATTAAATGGTGTGAACTGATGAATTCAAAGCTATCAAAGGGGTAAAGTAGTAAAATCAAACAATTTCATATTGAAGAATTGATCCACACAAAGAACATCTTTCTAGCTTTTTAGACTTCAGATTTGTCAAATGCTATGTGTAGATTCGAGGAGCTAACTTTTGAGCGAGTGTACAAGTTCTGCACTGGTCTTCACAGAGAAGAGGTGGATTATGGAGTTAATTCCTGCCAGCTTGATGAGATTGTGGAACTATTGGGAGCTCCGACTAACGGTTGTAGTCAGCCTCTCATTGCAAATCATTCTCATTTTCTTAGGTAACCGCAGAAAGTATATTACCAGAGACCTAGTTAAAATCATTCTCTGGCTTGCCTATTTGTCAGCAGACTGGGTAGCTACTGTTTCTCTCGGCATCCTTTCCAGAAACGAACAAGATTTCCTTGAAAGTTATGGTAAATTTCATCCTTTAGACCCAAAGATCGAGCTCAGCTCATTTTGGGCACCATTTCTTTTGTTGCATCTCGGCGGTCCCGATACCATCACTGCATATTCCATAGAAGATAACGAGTTGTGGTTAAGGCACTTGCTTGGATTAAGCATCCAAGTCGGAGTGGCAGGGTATATTTTCCTCAAGTCCTGGAATGGTAGCCTGATTTCGATTCTAACCATTCCAATGTTCGTCGTTGGAATTCTCAAGTATGGGGAGAGAGTATGGATTCTCAGATCTGCAAGCAAAGACCACTTTAGAAACTCTGTGCTCGGTCCTCCCGATCCGGGCCCTAATTATGACAAATTCATGGAAGATTTTGATTGTAAGAAAGCAGAAGGATTCCATGTGAGGATGGAAGAGTTGGGCGGAGAATCTCAGAGAGTGGATAGCATCAATGTCACTGATATTGACATTCCTACACTGATAGATGGAAGGCTCCCTGATTCGGACATTTTACCAGTAGCCCATTACTTATTCAAGATGTTTGAGCCCCTTTTCGCGGATCTGATCCTTAGTTTTCAGAATGGGAAAAAGAGCAGATCCATTATTCAGAAGGCATCTTCAGAAAATGCTTTCAGAATCATCGAGGCTGAACTAGGATTCGTATTTGATGTGCTCTATACCAAGGCTCCTGTTCTATACACTCCCCTGGGCTGTCTTCTTCGCCTTATCACCCTTTCTTTCACCGTTTCTACATCCCTGGTTTTCTTGGCCGCCGACAAGCATCGCTATTCTAACGCCGATGTGGTGATAACTTACCTGCTTCTGGCTGCAGCGATTTGTCTGGAGTTCTATGCAGTTATTGTACTAATCTCCTCAGACTGGGCAATAGTTTGGGTAACCAAGCACAAGATTCGAGTACCAACTTTTATCCGTCGAGTCCCTCTTCTACTCTCTCCCATAATCAACAAAAGGTGGTCCTATTCAATGGCACAATACGATCTATTGTGCTATTCCCTCCAACGAAAGCCAACTATACTTCCTGGAATCCGTTATCTGTTTCGCTTCTGTAAAGCCTTGGAGAATTACCATTATACGTCATTCGTTAATGTCCCTGGTGAACTCAAAGATTCCATCCTTCATCAGCTCAAGAACAAATCGGAAAAGGGTACAACTGATTATAGAGATTTCAAACATTTCTGCATGCCACTAGTTCAGTCTTGTATACCAGATGAAATGAAGGATAAATTCAAGAAGATCCACTGGAGTCTTGGTGTAGAATTTGACCGAACCATTCTTGTCTGGCACATTTGTACAGATCTCTGCTATTACGAAGAAGAACAATCAGGAAATAGCAATTCCCAGCGTCAAATGTGCAAGTTTGTATCTGACTATATGCTGTATCTTCTTGTCATGCGTCCCTTCATGTTGCCTAACGGAATAGGGTTGATCAGGTTCCGGGACACTTGCGAGGAAGCTAAGGAATTTTTCAGCTACAGACGATCAATAAAAAATGAAAGCCAAGCTTGCAAAATGTTGCTTAATGTGAACACTGAAGTTTCGCCAATTGAAGTGAAAGGAGAGAGAAGCAAGTCCGTATTATTTGATGCAGTTATCCTTTCTAAATGTTTATCATTTCTAGAAGCAGAGAAATGGAAATTTGTGAGCACTATGTGGGTGGAGATTCTCTGTTATGCCGCTAGTCAATGTTCTTGGACATACCATGCTATGCAGCTCGGACGGGGAGGAGAGCTTCTCACTCATGTCTGGCTTCTAATGGCACATTTTGGTACAACTAATCAATTCCAAATACCGGACGGCCACCCGAGAATCAAATTGATTGTAGAATGATAAGGTTGCTATACAACCAAGGGTTTGGGAGTTATGGGTAGTGGGGAAGGGTACCCCCGTTGTGTAGCTCCATCAAAGAAAAATTAAATAGCAATAAGGGTAAAAGATTTAAATATACCCTCAATTTTCAGAAATTGATATTGTAGGTACATGTTCACCACGACCGCAATGGCAATGAAGGCACTCAATCCATGCTATAGAGACACCCGTAACGAGTTCACAACTCGGTACAAACATGCAATGAGATCAAAGCTGTCGCAGATTTACGATGAGCTCAAAACCAACACAGACCTACGATGAGCTCAAAGCCATAACAAACCCGCAATAAGCTCAAAGCCACAACATACTTACGACAAATTTGAGGTCACAATGGACCTGCAATGAGCTTAAAGTCATCGCAAGCCTGCGATAAGCTCAGAGCCATCACAAATTGGTGATGAACAAAGTACAATGATCAGCTAGTATTGCTCATGAAAGGACACCCAATAAGATTAAGAAGGACATGTCAGACTAGCACTGACATCAACCATGCCATGCTAGTATAGGAGACCCGCAAAAGGATGTAGCACATGTGTATTATGAGAATCCTCAGACGAAATGTCTTGGGGAGATCTCATAAGACAAGTGGCAAACCCTTAGCAAGTATCCCCCTAACAACTGACACTGAATCAAAGATTCCTTTTCCAAATGGGAATTAAATTCTTTTGGCTCCTTCTTTTAGGACCTCAGGATCTCTCCTTATAAATGGAGACATGAATCATAACGGACACAACTTTGTTGATAGAAGTTCTTAGTCTATCCTTGTTTCCAGCCATCCTTTGTCCTTCAAGGAAACCACCACACTTAGCGTTGCCACATCACTCACATTAGAATCTCTAGTTTATTCCTTGATCACAAAGGATGGCCACCTATAGGATTAACCTTTCCCCTGTCTTTAATGAACAACCCAACGACCATGAGATCACCATCCCAAAGGTCGGAGACCAGATTGGTCAGGACTCCACCGAAAGGGCGACATCTAGATCTTGGCCAATAATGTGTATGACTTTGAGACCCGCTTTGACCAATTGGAGAAGATGCAGGTCGA
Source organism: Nelumbo nucifera (assembly GCF_055504915.1). Taxonomy (NCBI): domain Eukaryota; kingdom Viridiplantae; phylum Streptophyta; class Magnoliopsida; order Proteales; family Nelumbonaceae; genus Nelumbo; species Nelumbo nucifera. The sequence continues at coordinate 55,499,679 of NC_142653.1, forward strand.
GATGAGGAACACCCTACAGCTACTTTTGCAAAAGACAATGACAACCAAATATTCCCCATTCATGCCTGCCGGCCCCTTTGCATCTGCCCCTGCTAACCACCCTGGAAACTTGAATCCTGGAACAACTGAGCATCCTCCCAAAACCAACCTTGCACCTGTACCAGACACAACGCAGAAAACCTATTTCTCTGCCATTGAATAGCCCTATGTGGTCCCACGAGACAACATGATGATAGAGATACCCATCAGCCGCACTGAGATAAAAGAGTATGTTTAGGACTTAATGGACGAGAGCCACAACAAAGCCCAATCCACACTCGTACTCCATAATACATAACAAAGTGGTTCACCCTCAAACAAAGGTTGCCGATGGCAGACCTACACAATACAAAACAACATGCTGGAGAAGACCTTCTAACTTATGTCATGCAGTTCTAGAAGCTGACACATTTAGTCTTTGATGAGCATGCAACAGAGAAGAGTTTCGTGGAACATTGTGTGCAAGGGATGCACCCAGCCTACAAAATAGGGATCGAGAGCATTGAAGTTGAGACCTTCATCCTATAATGGAAGTACAAAGATGGAACAACACGTACTGTCACAAGCACCGCATCTCAACCAGTTTCAACAGCATCGCATTATGTGAGAAACGAAGCATATGCCGTCAACCTTAGACCTCGGAACACCAGGGGGTCTAACCAAAGGCCTTATTATCGCGGTAGCAATCAGAATCGATGGAATGGCCCTCTACCACCATACCCTCCCCCTTTCGCTTGTAGTAAGAGTGAAGTTATTATGACCATGAACAAGCAGTGGAGGATCGTGTGATCAACCTGCCACCACCACCACCTAGAGTTGACCCCGAGAAAGAAAGGCATAGAGGGAGGTGGTGCAACTTCCATCAGTTACCAAACCATGATCTAATGGACTATTTCGCCCTTTTTGTATAGAAGGTGAAATTAGATGGTTTTGTTAAGAGAAAGATGACTCAAGTTGCGACCGACCCCCTCCCTGTACATCCCCAAGGGGGTAGTATAAATGTAGTGGGAACGTTGGGAGGCAACCGCGCTGACATGTTGATTCAACGGTCCAAGTAGAGCCCAGATTTGTAGTAGTTCCTCAATAAGAAGGGGGCTAGTGACACAACACGATGACTTGCCATCAAGGCACTAGAAGAGGCCTTCAAGAGGCCTCTCAAACCCCATCACATGGACAGGTCCCATGTAGAGTTCACCCCAGATGACATGTTAGCCATAGACCTCCATCACAATCAGCCTCTGTACATCACGACCAAGAAAGGGAGGTATGGGATGCGGTGCTCATTGGTTGACCAAGGAAGTTTCGTGAATTTGATCTCCCTCCACACCTTGAAGCTTTTGAACATACAAAAAGAGACTGTTAGAGGGCTACCCATGGAGGTCATGAACTTTAATGGGAATGCATTTGTCACAAAAGGGTTGATTGAGTTGCCAGCGACTGTTGGACCATTTTGCATCAACTAAGAGTTTCAAGTAATTTCTGGAAGAACAACATGCCATGCCCTATTGGGGCGACCCTTGATACATGGCTTGGTGCTGGTCCCATCCACCTACCATCAATGCATAAAAGCCAAGCACAAGTGCTGCACTCTCAGGATCCCATTGCGTTCAACTCGGCAGAACAAAGATCCACCTCCAGGACAAAATATTTTACACATAGAGCTTGCTGAGGAAGGGGAAACCAGAGTGACCAAGGTAGAAAGCGCCCAACTACTGAACCCGGTGAATGAGCCTCTAATGGTCTTGAAAAGGAAGAAACAATCTAGGTGTGTATGGGTGATTGATGAAAATGGGGAAAGGTACTATATGTTTATAAATGAGTATAAGGATGTTGACACACTGGCCACAAAGAAGGCCATCCCGGAGGTATGATTTATTTTATTATTGCATAGTATAAATTTCAAAAAAAAATTAGTTGATCATTGTAATTTACATGACTTCGAAATAAGAAAAGACAAGCATACATATTCTAAATCTTGTCTCAATCAGAATTATTACACTACCATGAAGTCTTTGTGTAAGAACATTGTGATGGTCTCATCGCAAGAGAAATTTGACTAGACAAAACAAAACTTAATAGCCTTGAAGGTACAAAATAATGTACTTAAAATACTCAATTAGTAGTGAGAAAAATACTAAACTACGTCAGTAACAAGAACAACCTAAGATACAGTGGAATATTATGATGAACTCCACGTGCCCCCTAGTCACATGCAAGACTCCAATGGCGCTATGGAAGAAGCTCTAGAAGAAATTAACATGGCCATTGAAGTAGTAGAGAAAAGATCATTGTATGTGTCGTTCAAATTAGAGCATGAAGAAAGAAATAAGTTGTTAGATCTCTTAAGAGGTATAAAAACTTTCTTCTCTCCAATCACAAAACTAAAATACATGTCTAACACAACTAAACTATCTTTTTTTCTCATATCAATAGAATTCCAAAATGTCTTCGCCTGGTCGTACGACCAAATGCCCAGATTGGACATAGCATTAGTCAAGCACTCACTCTGCATTGATCCTAAGTTCAAGCTTATGAAACAACCACATAGAGTGTTCAAACCAGAAATAGTTCTGAAAATCAAATAGGAAGTTGAGCGACTCCTAAAAGTGGGTTTCATAAAGCCAATTTCTCACCCACAATGGTTAGCCAATGTTATTCCAATCAAGAAGAAAAATGGTCAACTAAGGTTAGTACCCAAATCCTAGCACTTTAGCTTATGACTATCAGTAAAGGACTAGTGCATTGACTTCTTCCCACCCCTACCCTAGGTGTTGTGTCGACTTCAGAGACCTAAACAGAGCCTTTACCAAGGCTAAATTCCCACTACCAAACATGAAAATCCTTATTGATGCCATGACCGGGAACTAGTTGTTTACCTTCCTAGATGCATACAATGGATACAATCAGATATATATGCATGGACCCTATAGATGCACCCCAAACAGTCTTCAAAACATCAATTGGGAACTTTTACTACAAAATGATGCCCTTTGGTTTGAAGAGTGTTGGAGCCGCATACCAAAGGGTGATGGTAAGCGTCTTCCATGATATGATGCATAAAGAGATAGAGTGCTATGTGGATGATATCATAGTAAAGGCAAAGAAAAGTGAGGATCACTTTGAGGTGTTGAGAAAAGTATTTACAAGAAGTTGGGCCTTCAACTTAAGACTTAACCCACTTAAGTGCGCATTTGGAGTAAAGTTAGGAAAATTCTTGGGGTATTGAGTTGACCATACCGAGATTCATCTAGATGAGAATAAAGTGAAAACAATCTTGGACTTGCCACCCCAAGCACTGAGTCACAATTAAAAACATTCTTAGGGAAAGTCTCTTACCTTAAAAGGTTCATCCCTGGTCTAGCACATATAGAAATACCCTTCTTAAGTTAACCAAAAGTCTACAGAGTATAAATGGTTGACATAGCATCAGCAAGCTTTTGACTAATTGAAGAAGACACTGGATAAAGCCCCAACCATGTCCCCTTCGGAGAATGGCCGATATTTTAGGTTATATATAGCATCCAACTCAGAAGCCATAGGATGTCTATTAGCCTAGGAGAATGATGAGGGAGTCGAGTGTCTGGTCTATTGCACTAGTAGAACACTAAAACCGATAGAGAAGAATTATTAACACATGAAACAATAGTGTTTGGAACTAGTTTTTGCTGTACAAAAATTCATACACTACATCCTAGGCCATAAGGTGAAACTGATCTTAAGAAGTGATCCAATCAAATACTTCATTAGCAGACCCCCACTCTCTGGAAGACTAGTGAAGTGGATGATGTAGTTAAGAGAATATAGGATCAAGTACACCCAACCTAGGGAAAATTAGATGCCAAGTAGTCACAGATCTCCTAGCTGCCTTCCCCACTAGTGATGATTTTCCCATCTCTGAAGAGATACCCGGAGAACTCCCTCTTATTATAGTAGTAGATGCAGAATGGATCCTAACGTTTGATGGTAGTAGTACCAACTCCTCCGCAAGATCCAGAGCCACATTGACTTCACCTACCGGAGACACTTCAGCATACTCATTCAAACTACAATTCCCCTATTCACACAACATCACGGAATATGAGGCACTGGTACTAGGTCTAACAGTAATAAGGGATTCTGGTGCAAAGAAGGTGAAAGTAGTATGGGACTCTAAACTAGTGATTGGAAAAATTGGAGGTAGCATGACGATAAAGGAGCTAACAATCCTTCCATACAAAACATTGATCCAAAAGTTGATCAGAGACCTAGTAGTAACCTACGAGCACCAAAACAGGGCCAAAAATAGGTATGTCGATGCACTAGCCACCCTGGGATATAAGACACAACCGAGTGACAACCCAATTACCATAACGACTTAGATGCAGTCTGAGCCATCAACAGAGAGATTTGGGCACTGGAATGAGACAAAGGACAACGCCAAAGAAGATGATTGGAGATATAACATAATACAAAAATAAGTAATCCGACGGTGGTGATGCAGGATAGCAAGATTATTTTGAAGTTTCAACTGGTGAATGGGGTGTTATGTATCAAAATGATAGATGGAGTAAGGGCGAGGTGCCTAGGACCGAAGGAAGTAGTAATGGTCTTGAATGAAACCCACAAAGCTTATTGCAAAGATGTAATGAGAACACTATATCAGAGGTTGCAAAGGTTGGGGTACTATTGGCCAAAAATGAAGGCAGACTCGACCAAGGTATAGAATGACTACGAGAAATGTATACCAGAGGTAGATAAGAATGAATGCCTTGTGCTGGGCAATGAGGACTAGCGAGACATGTAGATTGACTATATCCAAAATGGTATTACACCAATTGACCTTGTGCTGCAAAGAAAACTTCTAACCAAGGCCAAAAGGTTTTACTTGCAAGACAGAATGCTATATAGGAAGTCCTACATAGGGAAGCCTCTGCACTGTCTACATGGCCAGCGGATACAACGGCCAGCGAATGACCTCCACCCCATTATCACACCATGGCCTTTCCATACCTAGGTGATAGACCTGGTAGGCAAGATACATCCGCCTTCTAGAGGGTATTTTTTCATCATTATGGCCACAGATTATTTCACAAAATGGATGGAGGCCATACCGTTGAGGAGAATCTGTGTAGAGAATGTTGTAAACTTCTTAAGGCAACACATAGTCCATAAGTTTGGGGTCCCGATGAGGATGCTTATGGATAATGGGTTATCTAACAAGAACTAAGAAGTCTGAGACTTATTAGGGCAGTACGGAAGGCATATTCCCTGGTAGCCCTAGGAGCGATGCCATATTCCTTAGCAATCCCAGGTGCGATGACATATTCCATGTAAACTCCAAGTAGGCCTTGGCAATTCCAAGTGCAATGCCATATTCCCTGACAACCCCAGGAAGATGCTAGCAACCCCAGGAGCGATGCCATATTCCTTCACAACCTCAAGAAGGCCTTGGCAACTGCAAATGCAACGCCGTATTCCATGGCAACCCTAAGAAGGCCCTAGCAATCCCAAGAGTAATGCCATACTACTTATCAAACCCTATGAAGGTCCTAGCAACCCTAGGTGCGATGACACATTGCCTAGCAAGCCTAGGAATGCCTTGGCAACCCCAAGTGCAATGCCATATTCCCTGGCAACCCTAGGTGCGATGCCATATTTGTTGGCAACCCCGTGAAGCCATATTCATTGGAAACCCCAAGAAGGGCCTAGAAACCCCAAGGTGACGCCATACTCCCTAGCAATCCCATGGAGACCTAGGAGACACCAAGTGTAACTCCATTACTATATCAATGGCTACGCAAGGAATAAGTTGAAACCTTAACAGTCTAAGTGTGGTATCCTACCTACCAAAACCCACACAATCAGTCCTAAGAACTAGTAAGTCATTTCGTCTACATCACAAACAAATAATCAAATGCGAATGATAACACCGCATGGGGCAGGAGCAGATTAATGTGCCTGAGGATAATAGCCCTCTTATTAAACGGGCATAAATGCATGCCAAAATAACAAAATGGAATAACAATTACACATAAGCAAAAAATTATTTCCATTAGATGATATAAACACTAGATATCATAGAATAACAGGAGTGTTACATAATACAAATTTATCTTCATTCACTAATTTACACGTCTCACATCTTGGTGATCTCTTAAGACTGGCCTTTTGTTCCTGAGTAGCTACAATCTCTTCACGCTCCTCCTGTAATCATGATAGAACCTTTTGTTGGCGAGTGGCTTCATCGAGAAGAGCTGCTATCTTCTCCTCTGTCTTTGATATGCAAGCATCCACAACTTTTAATCGCTTGCGGAGCTCGTCCAACCACTTGGAAGAAATGGGGTTTGACTCCTTATAACCGGCCTTCCAGAATATGTGAGCCATACGAACCACCCACTCTTCAATCTGCTCCATCTTGAAGCCCATCGCAGTAAACGAAATGCATGTCTTCAACCATTAGGAAAATAGAGACCATGATAGTTCATCTACCGACTGGGAGATAATTGAGTTCATCAAACTCGCCATCATGTTCAAGGAGGCACTCATAACCACAGGCAGGAACTTAGCAGAAGGCAACCACGCCTTTTGAATAATCAATGATATCGTATTAGCAACACTACGCGATATGATGAACTGTTCCCGCCTATGAATCCCTTGAACTATGACAGGGTTAGATACCGCAAACCCAATAGGCACAATCTCTTCTCTTTCATAATAATCCTTCAACTCCTAGTGCATTGTTGCAAGCTTTCTGGTAAGATCCAAATCCCTGGTATGCAAATCTAGCTAATCAACTTTCGCACAAGATGGCTCAGCTGTGACTCTAGGATGTTTAGGACACTCCACTTAAACTTCAAAAGATGAAAGTTGAATGACTAAGGCATCCTCATGGACAACAGACTCCATATGCCCAATGAGGGAAGGCTCCCGCTCACATCTTGACTCGCCCATGACAGGTGCATCCACACTCTCACCAGCTACAAGATCCATGGGGGGCTGCTCTAATTCTGTGACAGGAGCATTAACTATGATACCAACGTCAATAGGCATGACATCCCCATCATGAACGTTACCCCCCTGACAAACACTTGAATCAACCACTGGAACACCCACGTTGCAGTTCTCCTCCCTCGGCAACTCTCCCTCTCTGACACATGGCTAAAGAGACTTTAAGTCTTCCACTAAACGCTTAATGGTAGATGATACGAAAGAGCAAGGAAGATATATGGGAAAATAATATTTCTTGATGATCTGAATTCAACAGGTTACAACCTATTTATAATAAGGCTAAAGATACAACTAGAGAACAAGTCAGCAACCTAAATTGGAATACAACAAGGAAAGAAAAATATGTACAGCTAGTTGGAGTGGAACTATATCTCCTAGAACTAAGGAGATAAAGATACAATCCTAAATCTAATGGAATACACTAACATCCCCCCTCAAACTCAAGATGGTAATGTATCAGTCATTTGGAGTTTGCTAACTAGAGTACAAAAGCGAAGAGGAGAGTGAGCTTTGGTAAATATATCTGCAGACTGATCCTGGGAAGGGACAGGAATAAGGTGAACAGTACCCTCGAGCACATGATGACGAATAAAGTGGCAATTAGTCTCAATATGCTTAGTGCGCTCATGAAATACATCATTGTGGGCAACTGTATGGTGCTACGATTGTCACAGTAAAGAGAGGTTGCAGATGAATGAGTGATTCCCATGTCATGGAGTAACCATCGTAACCATAATAGTTCGGAGGTAGTGTCGGCAAGAGCTCGATATTCATCCTCAGTACTGGAACGAGAGACAACCGTTTGCTTCTTACTATGCCAAGATATAAGAGAATCACCAAGAAAGAAGCAATAACTAGTAGTGGAGCGTTTGTCAGTAGGATCACTGGCCCAATCAACATTAGAATATGCGATCAAATGAAGAGAGGAAGAACTAGAGTAGTGAAGTCCATGAAACAAGGTGCCCTTGACAAACGGATGATGCGAAGCATGACAACATAATGAGTAGTGCGAGGGGCAGACATGAACTGACTCACAATATGGACAGCATACACAATATCAGGACGAGTAACCGTAAGGTATACAAGACTGCCAACTAGTTGCCGATATAAGGTACAGTCACTGAGAGGAGTACCATCAGTGGCTGAAAAATGGGCATTAGGCTCAATCGGAGTGTTAATAGTCTTAGTATTAGTGAGGCCGGCACAAGAAACAAGATCAGTGGCATATTTGGCCTGACACAGATAATATCCTGATTGGTTGGAGGAGACCTCAATGCCTAAGAAATAATTTAGTCGACCAAGATCTTTCATTTCAAACTGTTTGCTGAGAAAAGTCTTAAGAGCAGAAATGCCCTGCAAATCATCGCTAGTAATGATAATGTCATCCACATAGAGGAGGAGAAGTACACAACCCTGAGAGGTCTTACGAATGAACAAGGCATGATCATGAGTGCTAGACTGAAAACCAAACTGACAAATAGTAGAGCTGAATTTGGAGAACCATGCTCGAGGCGCTTGCTTAAGTCCATATAGAGCCTTATGGAGATGACAAACCTGATTAGGGGGATGATCATAACCAGGAGGGAGCTGCATATAAATCTCTTTAGAAAGATCTCCATTGAGAAAAGCATTCTTAACATCCATCTGAAATAGCTGCTAGTGCTTAGCTGCAGCAATCACAATAAGACTGCGAATAGAAGTGAGACGGGCTACTGGGGCAAAAGTCTCATCATAATCAATGCCATACTCTTGTGTGAACCCTTTTGCTACCAATCTAGCATTATACCTTTCAACTGAACTATCTGCCCGAGTCTTGATTTTGTAGACCCATTTACAACCAATCACGGATTTATCTGAACGCAGGTCAACTAAATCCCAAGTATGAGTGCTTGTAAGAGATTGGATTTCTTTTGCCATTGCTTTCTGCCATAGTGGATCAGTACTAGCCTCACGATAGGTACGAGGCTCGTATAAAGAAACAATGGTAGAGTAACAGTGAAAATCACGAAGAAGAATGGAAGGTTTAGTGACCCTACCAGAACGACGGAGTGGAGCATCAGAATGATCAAGGTCTAATTCAACAGAAGGAATCAAGAGTTCAGAAGAAAACAGAGCTGGAGAAACCATAGCCAAGGTAGATGCATCAGGAGAGGTTGCAGGTTGTGCAGTACTGTTAGAGCTATCAGAGGAAGTAGTTGGACCTACAGGTAAATCTTCAGGAAAAAACGAAATAGTAGGATCAGTAAAAATATATGAAGATGTCGTGGTAACTTGAAATGGGGAGAGACTTGAGAACATTTTGTGTTTCCAAAAGGTAACATGACGAGATATGCGAAGTCGTTGGGAAAGAGGATTCCAACACCGATATCCTTTATGTTCAATACCATACCCGGGAAAACAACATAAACGTGCTTTTGGTTCCAATTTGGTATGTTCATGAGGTTGTAATAGAACAAAACAAGCACAACCAAATACACGAAGATACTGGTAATCAGGGCAATGGCCATACAACCGTTCATAAGGGAAAATGTTACCAATAACAAGAGAAGGAATGTGATTGATGGTATAAACAACAATGAGGGCTGCCTCCCCCCAAAACGCTCAGGATAAGAGGAAGAGATTAAAAGAGCTTGGATAGTATCAAGAATATGCCTATGTTTTCATTATGCACGCCCATTTTGTTGAGAGGTGTCGGGACAAGATCTATGAATGATGGTTCCATTTTGTGAAAGAAATTGGGTAAGGATAGAATCTCGATATTCCATGGCATTATCAGTGCAAAATGTTTGATGATAGAGGAAAACTAAGTTTTGATCATGGTGGCAAATTGAATATAAATTGCAGGTGATTCAGATTTATTACGCATGAGATAAATCCATGTATACCGAGAGAAATCATCAACGAAGATCACAAAATAACGCGAACCACCCATGGTATTATGAGGCGAAGGTCCCCAAATATCAGAATGAATAAGATTAAAAGGTGCAGAAGAAACAGAATCACTTATATTAAAAGGCAAAGCATGATGTTTTGAAAGATGACAAGAAACACAATTAAGGGGTGTTGTTTTAACAGGACCCAAACATCCATTAGAAATTAAAGATCCTAACCTAGAGGTAGAAATGTGTCCAAGACGAGAATGCCAGACGCTAGAAGTGATAGCAGCAACAAGAGATGGTAATTGAAGCGATGATAGCTCAAACAGTCTCCCAACCTTACGGCCTGTCCCAATGATCTTCCCTGTCTGTGGATCCTGTACAGTACAACCGTGACTTGAGAAATGTATATCAAAACCAAGTTCACATAATTGTCCAACAGATATAAGATTTAGAGATAATTGAGGTACCAAAAAAGTATTAGGTAGTGACAAACGAGGTGTTGAAATAGCTCCTATACTTTTGACAGTTAAGGTTGAACTATCGGCAGTATGAACAATTGGTGCAACAGAAGGTTGGGACTTGGAAGTAAACAAAGATGAATTGGATGTCATATGATTGCAACAGGCAGAATCAAAATACCATGATGAGGTAGTACCTGGAGTGACGAACAAGATTGAATTAGAATGCATACCAGAAGCATGTTGGAGCTGGTGAAGAAGGGCTTGGAGGTCTCGAAGAGAAAATTTTGAAGAGATTTTATCAGAAGAATCCTCTGTGGCTGCAGCGGCAGTAGGACTCGAAGCCTGAGAACCCATGGATGAGGACTTTTGTCCAGATGCCTTTTTGGCTTGCAGGCGGCGGCACTCAGAAATAGTGTGACCAGTCTTCTTGCAATAATTGCAGAAACTCCGTTTTGAGGATTTAGAGGAAGTTGAAGAAGTACTAGATGTACCTGGAGTAGCAAGAACAACATCAGTAGATAGTAAGGATCGCTCATCTCGAAGTATTTTTAGTCGAGTTTCTTCAGAGAGCAAATCTTTGATCACAACTTCAAGGGAGGGCAATGGGCTACGATGAAGTAGAGTACCACTAATAGGTTCATACTCATCCCTGAGAATCATCAGAAGATGCCAAACACGTTGGCAATCACAAAGCTTAGAATAAGTAGTGGTCGCAGAGGTACTATCCCATTCAGGTTCACACTGTGCCAACTGATCCCAAAGAACTTGTAATTTAGAGAGATAACTGTGAATGGTCTGTTCAGGTTGCTGCTTCATACGGTGAAAACGCCTATAGAGTTGAAATTGATGCACATCATCAAAAATAGAATAACGAGCTTGTAAGAAATCCCATACCTCTTTAGGAGAGTCATATCTGCGAAATTCCAACTTGATGCTTACAATACAAGTATTGCGAAACCAAGTCAACATTTGATGATTTTTCCCGTCCCATTTTTCTATTCATTCAGCAAATTTATCTTCTGTTTCATCAGCAATTTTAGTGGGTTTGGGCATCTCACCAGTCACATACCGCCATAGAAGGCATCCCTTGAGAAAATTGCACATCTCTTGGGACCATAAATCATAATTTGAACCATCAAAGATAACAGTGATGGGATGAGAAATATGTTGAGCAGCTTCAGATTAATCCATGAGGAGAAACATTGAATTTTGGAGCAACACAAGTCACGGGAAATTCTCAATACTGACCTTAAACACAGGTTTCATAGCAAGCAGCTTAGGCACAAGTTTCGGTTCTGCTCACATGGGCTGCATGCTTTATTCAAGCAACGGGGAGCGCTTCTCTCCCAGGAGGGCCAGACGTGAAGAAATGGAGGGTGTGCTGTCTCTATGAGCCTTCAATCGAAGAATACTACACTACTCTCTTCACCGTCATATGGAGGTCAACCACCCTTATCTTGTTGGTCCTGATGACATCCACCGCTTCCACTCCGACGATTACGTCGACTTCCTCGTATCCATAAAACCCGAGACTCTCCTCGACCACACACACGCCTGCCACCTCAAGCGCTTCAACGTCGGCGAGGACTGCCCCGTTTTCGACGACTTGTTTGCCTTCTGTCAACGATTACGTCGACTTCCTTGTACTAGTGCCATTGTGACTAAGATAGAGAGGCGGAGAGCACAAAGGGAATGCAGTTAGTATATGACATGGTGATGGAGAAGAGAATCATCCGTGAACTCGAAAGCGGGATCTTGGAGTAGCTGAGATTTCAATTTGGAGTATACCAAGAGAAAGGTCGTACCAGTGCTGCTGTTAAGTTGAACCGCAGGGATGCAGAGTGAGAGTAGGGAAGATCAAGAACCGTTGAGCAAGAAGACGCGGAAGAGACCACCGAACTCAGACCAAATAAAAAATTGCAGAAGAGAAACGAAAACCGCAGAGGAAGCAAGAAGACGCGGATCACAACTCTGATACCATGATACGAAAGAGCAAGGAAGATATATGGGAAATTAATATTTCTTGATGATCTGAATTCAATAGGTTACAACCTATTTATAATAAGGCTAAAGATACAACCAGAGAACCGGTCGGCAACCTAAATTGGAATACAACAAGGAAAGAAAAATATGTATAGCTAGTTGGAGTTGAACTATATCTCCTAGAATTAAGGAGATAAAGATAAAATCCTAAATTTGATGGAATACGCTAACAGTAGATGTCACAGGAACACTAGCCATATTGACATCAAAAACTCCCTATGGAAAAATGAACAAGATATCATGAATATAGACAGGACAATACCACAAAGAAAAGACTAAACACAATGTATTTACACACACACCTCATTCACAACACTATTAGATGATGCTTGTGTGGTGACAAGCTTGAGGCGATCCTCCTTGACCCCTACCTGTTTCAAAATAAACGGCTACAAATATAGATTTAGTCCCAATAGGAAAGAAAAATAACAATTGTAAAGCAAACTGAGTCAGTCATTGGTACACTTACCAGTTCAAAAGTCCTTAAGTCCCTTCTCCGAGCGTGATGAGCTATTTTCTTAACCTGCCCACTTGCAATGGTGACGGTAACAATATTGGCAAATGGAGCACAAACCCCTGACAGCACGAACTCCACATCAGCCCTCTACCCCATTTCAGATGAGGGATTGGCACCATTTTGAGAAGCATCCTCTTGGAATTCATCATGGACTAGGAAATTCTGGATAAGCATGTATCTAGGCACAAATTTTGGTAGTTCCCTAGGCGTCTTTAGCTAGGTATGATTAGTAGGTAGGTTACTACTACAAGTGAGTCTCCTGCTCCTAAATTTCAGGCGTCAATTGTATGTGTATATATATGGTTGTGCCTTGCATAATGAAACAAGATTCTCCACAAAGACTATTCTTTCATGGTATCAGAGCCATAACGAAGTTGCTGAGAGAAACACCGCATTCGCTTGGCGTCAGCAGAGTCCAGACCTTGCACTCCAGTTTTTCCAGATCGGCACTGTAGCTCGTCCCCTCTATTCGAACCCAACCAAGAAGAGCAGCGGCGGAGCTACTGTTCCTCTTCTCCCTGTTCGAGCGGAACCAACAGCGGCGAGAACTGTTCCTCCTCTTCTCTCCCATTGGCAACTACGCCACTGGCAACTACGACACCGGGGATGTTGCGGAAAGCCTTCACAATCTTGGAACCCTCAGTGCCATAAACAATGAGAGGACCCTTGCGAGAAATGTATTGACGGTTCCTCATCTCACCCTTTCTTGGTCGGATCGCATGGCTATCCACATCGAGATAAGCACCGACCTGCTTGAGGATCTTGATCGCGGAAGATGTCTTCTCAACGCCTGCGGGTCATCAGTTTCAGATCCACTGCCGCTCTGGTTTTCAAGATGATGAACAGTGTCGCGATTTCTGGGAAGAACACAAAGAGGATGAGAGATGTTGCTCCATCGTGCGTTCCTTTTTTTGTTGCCATTGCCTCCGGTTTTGGGTTCGAAAGAAGACACTAATGAACAGTGGATTGGCTGCTGTTGCTATTTCCTCTGTTGATGTCTGAAATCGATCGACGGAACAAGAGAACTGGGACCCCTTGTCCCTGAATGGTATCGAAACTTGGGAATCAGAAATTGATACGAAGGACCAATGCTTCATATCAACTCGGGAACAAGAGAGAAAGCTTGTCGCTACAACTCCTCTTCCCGCCGCAGAGTCAAAATTAGAAGGAAGAAAAACCTCTGACACCTCTGTTGGTTGCCGCTGGACGGCACGACCAGTACCCCATGACTCAGTAGAGGTCTGATGGGCGGCGTGCTTGCTGACGACCGTCTTTCCTTTTTTTTTGATATGTTGACGTGAACGAAGTTGACAATGTCTGGACGGATTGACGCTTTCATGACGTCAGGGAGGGAAACGATGACGACCATTTGCAGTAGGAACGGTGAGAGTTCGAGTAAGTATGTTGGACCTTCTGGCGGACGTGACCGAAGTTCAGCAAAAACTCATGCTGCTCAGTCATTGGCAGGGCGTGAGGTGGCTGCTAATGCAGCCATAACTGACGGAGACAGGACCAGACTAAACGGTTTTAATGACGAGCAATGGCAGATTCTCGTAAACATGCTTGATGCTTACAAAACCAGGACTAATGAAAAACTCTCTGGTAAGAAAAATTCTACTGATTGGATAATTGATTCCGGGGCGTCACACCATATGACTGGAGAAATTGACTTATTGATGGATGTACGGAATATTACACCGTGTCCGGTGGGACTTCCCAATGGGAAGCAAACCACTGCAGTGAAGGAAGGGACTTTACATTTGGGTGGAAATATTTATCTACATCATGTGCTTTTTGTACCAAGAATGAACTGCACCCTTATTTCCGTAGCAAAATTGTTGCGAGAGATAAATTGTACTGTCACTTTTACTGACAAGCTATGTGTGATACAGGACCAAACCTCGAGGAGTCTGATCGGAGTGGGTGAGCAGTGTGATGGGGTTTATCATTTTAGAGGAGCAGCGCCGGTTCGGGCGAATAGAACAAGAGGTATGGATGAATGGGAGTTATGGCATCGCACATTAGGGCATCTGTCTAAACAGATATTATCTTTTCTTCCTAAAGTAGATAAATTAAATAGTAGAACTGAAGGAGATAAGCCATGTGATGTTTGTTACAGAGCAAAACAAACACGGGAAATTTTTCCTGAAACTAAACATAAAGCTGATGATTGTTTCTCTCCAATTCATTGTGATACATGGGGCGCCTATAAAGTACCTGCCTCTTGTGGTGCATTTTACTTTCTAACCATTGTTGATGATTATTCTCGTGCTGTGTGGGTTTACTTGTTATTGGACAAAAGTGAAGTAGCACATATTATTGAGAAATTTTGTGCCATGGCAGAACGTCAGTTTGGCAAGCAAGTCAAGACTATTCGAAGTGATAATGGAACAGAATTTAAAAGCTTGAAATCATACTTTGAGACTCATGGCATTTTGCATCAAACTTCGTGCGTTGGGACACCGCAACAAAACGGTCGGGTAGAGAGAAAACACGGGCATATCTTGAATGTTGTGAGAGCATTGAGATTTCAAGCAGGCTTGTCCATTGGTTTTTGGGGGGAGTGTGCCTTAACCGCCGGATACTTGATAAACAGGACACCTTCTTCTGTACTTGGCGGGAAGACTCTGTATGAGGTACTATTCGGGATGCCACCTCAATACGAGCACATGAGAGTATTTGGCTGTCTCTGCTATGCTCATTGGAGTCCTCGAGACAAGGATAAGTTTGGAGAAAGGGGTAGGAAGTGTGTTTTTGTGTGTTATCCCTATGGAAAGAAAGGTTGACGCGTATATGATGTTGAAAGAGGTGAATATTTTGTCTCCCGTGATGTAGTCTTCTATGAAAATATATTTCCATATGTCACTAGTTCAGAAGCCACTCTGGGAGACAAACCTGGCCCGGGCATTGCACCAGTTGATGCCGTAGTCAATGATGATGTTGTACACAGCCACAGAGGGAATAAAGACAGGGGGAGTGATGCAGCAAACATCTGTGATAGGGGGAGCCTTGAGAATAATGATGATGGAAGAGAGGAGGAGCACGGAGAAGAAGAGAGTGTGTAGGAAGTGGGAATTAATGGCAGTGAGGACAGAATTAATGTGGATCCAACACCACAAACGACACTAGAAGAGCAACTTGGTAGGGGACATCGGCATCGCACGCCGTCTGTTTTGTTGAAGCCCTACGTGACCTACACTTCTCAATGTTTGAAAAACCCCATTCACACTCAAGCCAACTCTGAATCAGAGTCCTTAGGTACGACTCCCTATCCCATAGCGAATTATGTGACATGTACTAACTTCTCTGCTAGACATCAAGCTTTCTTAGCTGCAGTCACTGCAGGAGCCAAGCCCACAATCTTTTCGGAGGCAATGAAAAGTGAGAAATGGAGGGAAGCTATGAGGAAGGAAATCCAGGCTTTGGAGGATAATGGTACTTGGACATTGGAAACTCTACCTCCCGGGAAAAAGGCAATAGGGAGTAAATGGGTTTATAAGATCAAATATAATTCATATGGGACGGTTGAACGACATAAGGCTCAGCTAGTTATTCTCGGGAATAGACAGGTTGAGGGGTTAGATTATAATGAAACTTTCACTCCTCTGGCCAAAATGACGATATTCCGCACTTTCTTAGCCGTGGCAGCCGCTAAGAATTATGAGTTGCATTAGATGGATGTACATAATGCATTCTTACATGGGGATTTGGATGAGGAGGTATACATGTAGTTGCCGCTAGGCTTCGCATCTAAGGATCGAACAAAAGTATGCAAACTGAAGAAATCTCTCTATGGATTACGTCAGGCTCCCAGATGCTGGTTCTCGAAATTAATAGCGGCCTTGATACAGTTCGTGTTTGTTCAATCGTATCCTGACTATTCTTTGTTCACTTATTTCAAACACAATGTTCGTCTGCACGTGCTGATATATGTTGATGATTTGATTGTTGGGGGAAATAATACTGTAGCCATTATGAAATTCAAAGAGTATCTCAGTCGATGCTTCCATATGAAAGATCTGGGTCCACTCAAATATTTCCTAGGTATTGAAGTAGCTCATGGTCC
This sequence comes from Nelumbo nucifera, assembly GCF_055504915.1. Lineage (NCBI taxonomy): Eukaryota > Viridiplantae > Streptophyta > Magnoliopsida > Proteales > Nelumbonaceae > Nelumbo > Nelumbo nucifera. The sequence continues at coordinate 55,516,671 of NC_142653.1, forward strand.
TGATGGAATATATTTATCTCAACGGAAGTATGCCCTGGACATTATCTCGGAATGTGGACTATTGGGAGCCAAACCAGCGTCAGTGCCCATTGAACAGAATCATCATCTTGCGCTGGCCAAGGGTGCTCTAATGCACAATCCGAATCAGTACCGAAGACTAGTAGGGAGGTTGATATACTTAACCATCACACGACCTGAGCTGTGCTATTGTGTTCATATTCTGGCCCAATTCATGCATAGCCCGCGACAAGAACATTGGGAGGCAGCTCTACGTGTAGTGCGATATATGAAAGCATATTCTGGACAAGGTATAGTATTGCGTTCCGATAGCGATCTGCGCTTGTATGCTTATTGTGACTCTGATTGGGCAAGCTGTCCGTTGTCATGACGATCGCTGACTGGCTATTTCGTTCTGCTGGGGCAGTCACCAGTTTCCTGGAAAATGAAAAAACAACACACTGTGTCGCGCTCCTCGGCAGAAGCAGAATATCGTTCGATGGCTGCGACATGCTGTGAATTGAAGTGGATGAAGAAACTCCTATTGTCCTTGGGAGTGGCGCATGACGAACCTGCGCGCTTATATTGTGACAACCAGGCAGCCCTGCATATAGCCACGAATCCAATGTTTCATGAGAGGATAAAGCATATTGAAGTCGACTGTCATTTTGTTCGCGATGAGCTGTGGCATGGGAACATTGTCACTCGGCATGTTCGAACCATAGAGCAGTTGGCTGACATCTTGATGAAGGCTCTTGGGAAAGAGAAATTCACCTATTTCCTTGGCAAATTGGGCATTCGGAATCTTCATGCGCCAATTTGATGGGGAGTATTGGAATTCGTCATGGACTAGGAAATTCTGGATAAACATGGATAAGCATGTATCTAGGCGCAAATTCTGGTAGTTCCCTATGCGTCTTTAACTAGGTATGGTTAGTAGGTAGGTTACTACTACAAGTGAGTCTCCTGCTCCTAAATTTCAGGCATCGATTGTATGTGTATATATATGGTTGTGCCTTGCATAATGAAAAGATTCTTCACAAGGATTATTCTTTCACATCCCCAAGTGGTCCCTTGCAACATCTTTGTTAGTAACATCCCGTACCTCAGCTTGGGGCGCTTTCTCGTCTGACACTACAGTCGAACCACTGAGGCGTCCCTCTATCGATAACCAATAAGAACGAGCAACCCTCGCTGCCCTATGTTTATTATTTATAGAGGGCAACTGCTCTACCCCTCCTTAATTAACCGCAGGCCACTTACCCTTACGGTCAGCGCCTAGAGGACACTGCCTTTCCATAGCTACTTGGGCTACTGACGCAACATGGGGACCACTAACCTCAGAAAGGGTTTCCCCACCTTGTTCAGCTGCATGGCCCGGCGGGGGTGGGAGGTGGCATCACATGTCATGGATGAGGCTCGGTCACCATAAACATGTGTAGCCCGCCAAGAAGAGCACATAAATAGCCTAGGTGAACAGAACTACAAGCCTCCACATGCTTGAAGCCAGCTAGTGGGAAATGGGTAACACTAGGAAACACCAGCCCGTAATGGCGTTGCCAAAAAACATCCTTTCCTCCCGACCTTAGAAACTATGAACCCATACCATCATATCCAAATTGGCGGAGGAGACGATCAGGTCGATACAGCTTAACTTGTGCCTCCCCGGCATGATTGAGATTGGCAACCACACCAGGCCACAAGATTAACTGAGCAAACTGAACGACAAGGATTATCGGCATCCACTACTCATTGCTGATCATCGCCCTCGGGAACATTCACTCCGATGTAGAAAGGCATGGCGTGGTAGACTAGCTGAGCATATGGACGAGGAACAAGACTATCCAACGAAGAAAACTTCAATTTGATCAAGGTGACTCCAGACCATTTCTCCCTCTTCGCGTTGAGCCACTATGACACATGTCTAGCGAGACATCCTCGCAACTGTCACCCTCGAGTGTTGCCGTACTAATAGACAATTGGAACAACCAACAGGGAGTGACACTCAATTGGAAGCACTCACATAGAAACATAAAAAGAAAGGGGGCTCGCGTCCATGATCTGATGGACTATATGATCCATTTGGTCGTGCAGTACAGATACCCGAGGAACATATAAGCCAACGGAAGATAATGACCGCCGGCCGCCATAATGGAAAAGGTGTAAGGTGGCCTTGGGTCTGAAGATAAAATATTCCACCTAAATGGGTTATTTGCTTAGTTGCCTAGGTTGATTTGATGGGTACACATGTCAGATTGTAGAGTGGGGACTAGTTGTTAGCCTGCGTAGACCACAACTACCACTTCTATGATCTTAGTATCTTACAATGTGTTGCATGGAGAGCGTCTTTGTATATCTTGCATGCTTGTATGATAACTTCTTCTTTTATCGGTGTATATCCGTGGTCATGTTTTTACTCTATGATCTAGTCTTCACATGTATTCTAGTGAGGAATCATGATTATCTTATAGAGATTAATAAATATAACTAATAATAATAATAGTAACGTTTGGCAAAACTAATAAGCAAAATTTAGGCTTATGAAATTCCTAATTGGACAAGCCAGACCCATTGGTATTTTAAAAATAAAAAATTCAAAAAGGAAAACAAAAGAAATCTAAAAGGGATGAGGGAAAGAGAAGAAGCTGTCATGGACTACTACGTTTGTAGTTACATAAAATAGATTTTTACTAATTTAAAATCCACTTAAGTTGAATTTAAAAATAATAAAATTAATACAAAATTTGTCGACTCTCAATTTCTCTTAACAAGTAGCTAGCCATGGTACCATTACAGGTCCCAACTGTTCAACACGGAATGGGAGCCTTATGCTTCTTGTCTTTCGTTTTAATCATCTGAAGGAAGTAAAACAGATCCGAATTAGGATCCATAAGGTTTTCAAGGTGAAGATGCACTCCAACGCAAAACAAGATACAATCTTTCCTATCTGTTGATGGAGCAAGATATAATTAGGATAAAGGAAAAGATCATCGATGGGAATGACCAGCCCTACGTGATCTCTATTGTTGGTGGTGGAGGCATAGGCAAGACAACTCTAGCTGAGCAACTTTACAACCACGAGGACGTCGCGGATCATTTTGCCTGTCGTGTTTGGATCCGTGCATCTCAGAAGTATGACAAGAGAGGGATTTTACGGTACATGCTTCAACGGGTCGCCAAAGAAGAGACATCGAAACAGAGGCATCACGATTTCTTGAAGGAGAACAGGTATCTGATAGTCTTAGATGGCATAGAGGCCATAGAAGACTGGGATGCTTTAAAAGAGGCATTTCCAGAAGCAAAGAACGGGAGCAAAATACTGCTCACGAGTGGATGTCCAGAAGTTGCTAAACATGCTGACCCTGAAGGTTATATTCACAAATTACGGCTGCTAAGTGATGAAGAGAGCTGGGAGATCTTAACAGCCCCGCAAAATAGGGGATCCATCCATCCAGATGTTGCGGAATTTGGAGAGAAAATTGTGAAGATTAGCAATGGTTTACCTTTAACAATTTTGAATTCCAAAGGGGTTTTGTCAACCGCAAAAGGAAACACGGTTTCAGACGTTCTTGGGAGTGCAAAAAGGCTGCTCGGTGAACTTACTTCATCGTTAGATAAAAGTAAAACTCCATGGTCAGATGTCATGGACCCAGTTCCTCCCGACGAGTTAGGGTTGAAAAAGTTTCTCGATTATTTTGCTCTCTTCCCCCAAGACTTCGAGATCCCAACAAGGAGGTTGATTTCGTTGTGGGTTGCAGAGGAGTTGGTGAAGCAGATTGACGACACACCTCCTGAAACAGTTGCTGAGAAATTTTTAAACGACTTGATAAATCGGAATTTGGTTATAGTAGTAAAGATGAGGTCCGATGGGAGGGCTCAGAGGGTTCGTGTGCCCAACGTTTTAAGACAACGCTTACTAAATTGCGCTCATTCTAATCTTGGCGTAAACCTTGTTAATGCCTCAACGCCTTCAGCTACTGCTCGAATGTATCGATTTGTTGATCATTGTGAACCCAATGACACGCAGTTAGACCAAATTTATGCTGACAAGAAACCTTCCTGGGAATCGTACAAAAATCTCCTATCTTTTTGTTCGTTCGACTTTGGAAAAGGAGATGGTCCCGGCGAGATGATAGGAAACTTTCTTTTCAGGGGAATTGCTCAGAACTGCTTTCAGTCGCTTTTAATCCTTGACCTAGAGCGCGTATATAAGCCCAAGCTACCAGAGGAACTGGATGAACTAGTTAAGTTGAGGTACCTTGGGTTGAGATGGACTTACTTGGACACGATACCAAAGTCCGTAGGCAAATTGAGATGTCTTCAAACGATAGATGTAAAGCACACTTATATCAGCACTTTCCCTAGTTCGATTTGGAAGATGAGAGGACTCCGACATCTATACTTGAACGAGAGTCGTCTGGGTAGGTTTGATCATCAACCTAGCAGTCGCTCGGTAAAGAATCTCCAATCGCTATGGGGACTATTTGTAGATAAGGACAGTCCTGTGAAGGATGGTCTGGACAAGTTTACTTGTCTTACGAAATTGGGTTTGGTTTTCCAATTATCGGTCCATCAACAAGATGCACTGCTCAGGTGGATTGAGAAACTGCATCTCCTTAAATCCTTGAGGTTAAGATCCAAGAATGAAATGGGTAAGACTGGGCCTTTCTGCTCAACTCTGAGTTTTAAGAACAATAAGGATCTCACTGACCTCTATTTGCTGGGGAGCTTAGAGAAATTATTGGAACAGAATGCCTTCCCGCCAAACCTAATAAGTCTCATTTTGTCAGTATCCGGACTCAAAGAAGATCCAATGCCGACATTGGGGAGTTTACCCAAGCTAAGGTTCCTTAAGTTATCAAATTCCTACACGGGAAAGTGCATGGCCTGCTCTTCAAGGTGTTTTCCCGAGCTTCGAGTATTGAAAATCTGGAATATGGAGGAACTGGGGACATGGAGTGTAGAGGTAGGAGCAATGCCGAAACTTAAAGAGCTCGAGATTAGATCGTGCAGAAAATTAAAGAAGCTTCCGGATGAACTTAAGCGCATCACCACTCTTCGGGATTTCAAGTTGTCGGATATGCCTGAAGAATGTACCAAAGGTGATAATTGGGTTGAAATGGTGCGTATTGTTGATTGGAATGTTGGGGAATGAAAAATAAATAACTTTTGCTCGGTCGGTTGAAGTAACTTGGTATGTTTAGTTCTTTTGTGTTTTTCTCATGGGTAGTTTAGCTTATTTGCACACTCTGAAGTAAGTGGTTTTCGTGTTCGTATAGTAATTTGAGAACATCTTCTAAGCTCAAGTTTTTTGAGTTTAGTTGACCTCATAGCAAATTGAAAGAGTTCCTATCTTGCTCACAACCAGAAGATCCTTTCATTCTTGTGTTGGAAAGTAAATGCATCACAACTTCCCCGATATGATACAAGTTTTGATTTGGAAATCATATATGAGAAATCTGTGGAGAAACTTTTGTCTCAGCGAAAGGGACCCTTTTGTTTAGTGACCGATGATTTTCAGAGAAGTAATGGCGGATTAGGGCTGCAACCTTGAAAGGTATTCGATTGTCAATTATATTCCATCAAACTCTAATTAGATTTCATTTATAATTGGATCAAATATGGATCTACCCTATCCCATCTGATATAACCATTAAATTTGGATATTGTGTTTTTACTAAATTGTCATAAGATACTTGAAAATAAAATAAATTGTTATAGGTTCAAGTTTCATACAAGTAATTTGCAATTGATTTTGTTCGTGAAATACAATATAAAAGTTATTTTTAGATACAACAAAATAGTCCACATCAGAATTCTTTCCACTTTCTCCCTTCCCCTTTCATATTTCTCAACTCTCTCTCTCTCTCTTCCTTCATTATCCTTCCCCATCCATCTCGTTAAGGCACATCAGCAAGTCTCTCCTTACTCCTACTAGCCCCTACTTCTCAAATACCTAAATATCTTCCTAAAATCTCTCTTTTCTCTCTCTTAAATCTTCCTAAAACATCTCTCTCTAATGGACCCACGCTTTCTCCCAAAATACTCTCTTAATTACTTTCTATTCATTTACTTGGGTCAATTAGAGAGAGACAATATGAACTTTTTACGAGTATAACATGGGCCCCATCTGTAAGTTTGGCGGGTTGGGCCGGGTTTATGGTCAACCTAGGCCTGGCCCTAAAATTTGGGCTTAAGACCCGAGCTCAAAGTCGAGCCTGATTTTTCCAACCCGAACCCAGCCCACCCTGCAATTTGATGCATTTGGGTTGGGCTCGGGTTGGTCAATGAAACCATTCTAAAATTGTACATATACAAATGTATTTATGCATATGTATGTATGTATATAAATATGTATACAAATGCTATATATACAAATATGTATGTGTATATACGTAAATATGTATACAACATTTACATATATACACATATATATGTATAAATATATATAATTGGCCAGGCTCAGGCCGGGTTTGGTCTACCTAAAGGTTAGGCCCAAGCCCAGCCCGAGGACTGAAAATCCAAGGCTAGCCTGTGTAAAATTCCAAGTTAGGCCAATTCGGGCTCGGGTTGGGCCCGGCCAAGTTGCACCCCTAACTAATGATGTTAGTAGTTCATAAAATTATTCACTTAATTTTCATTTAAAAATGATTAACATAGTGGAAATTTCAAAATAAGTTATTGTTTTTAAATTAATTACAATAATGTTATACTAAATTTATAATAACAAATTCTTTCATTATTAAAAATTATAAACAATAATAAACTTACCATAATATCATAACTTAAATTGCACATCATTAACAATTTACTAAATAATTAAATTTAATAAAAGTAAACATTAATTTAAGTTCAACTTTAAAATAATGAAAAATAAACATAAGTTGGGTTCAGTATGGTTTGACTTCACCCTAAGCTGACCCTCCAATACTTCTACTTGAACCCGACTTAGTGACATATAGTTTCCAAGCCAAATCGAACCCTATAAGGGTTCAACTTGATAGCAACTAGACTTTCATCTTTTTATTGTATGTTTCTATAATGTATTTGAAAACCGAAGAAAAGATGGCAATCTAATCCACCTTTACTTGTATCCTCCCCAAATCGAACCCTATAAGGGTTCAACTTGATAGCAACTAGACTTTCATCTTTTTATTGTATGTTTCTATAATGTATTTGAAAACCGAAGAAAAGATGGCAATCTAATCCACCTTTACTTGTATCCTCCCCAATCGATGTGATTTTTTTAACCATTGATCCGGTTTAGATCAGGTTACAAGGAAACTCAAACTTCGTTGACTAGGAACAAGGTGGGGTGGTATTTGTCCAGCCCATCCTGAGTCCAACCCTAATCCCCCAAATAGATAATGTATATGATATATTATTTTATATTATATTTTATATTTCATATATAAATATTATAATATGACACCTAAAATATATATATAATATTTTATATTATGTATGGTATAAAATAGATTTTATACAATACAATCAACCTTAATAATTAAAAATAAAACATTAATGAAAATTAATACAACTTTATCAAATAATACATACACAAAAATAATTCCTACGATGGATTTATTTTGAGTTTACCCAATTAGGAATGAAATAAGACTCCTTCTCAGGGATGCAAATGGATTGGATCAGATTCAAATAAAGGGCATATCTGAATCCGATCTGACATTGTTCATTGTGCACCGATTCAATCGGATTTGATAGGCCTCAATCTGAATTCGAGTGCTATAGGGGTGATCATTTCAACCTAGCCCCACCTAGGCCTGTTGTGGGCTGCATATGTTTAAATATATGTATTTTATATATAATGTGTATATATGTATAAATGTTATTTTATTTTATGTTATATATTTTGTATTTAAATATTACAAGATGACACTTATAACACGAATTACATAATATTGTATAATGCATAAAACAAAATTATATGCATATTATAAACCATTTAATATAATTTATTACATATATGAAATATTTTATATAAAAGACATTGGCCCAAAATCAAGCCCTGGCCTGCCCAGGCTGGCCTACAATATTTCATCTTTTTCTTTTTGTTTTAACTAAGAAAAATCATAAAATTATAAAATAAGTAAGGAAAACTATGTAATTATTTTTAAATAAATATTATGTATCTAAAACTAGTTATTATATTAACTGCGCCTAATCTACTTAACATAATTCAATGAAGTAATTAGTTTAACATAATTCGATTAGGTGAAATAGTTAATCTATTAAATTTAACTTAATTGACCTAACATGATAAATCTAATTTAATCAATTAAATTAACTAACAAAATCAAAATAACTTAATAAATATAACACAACTTAATTTAATTAATACAAGTTTATCTAACAATACAAATCCCAATAATGCTTGGGTTGGAATCAGTTTCTTTTTTTCTTTCCAAATTGAAAACATCACAAGGGTAGTTCAATTTGGATTTTGTTTCACAAAGCTCATGTATCACACAGCCCCCATAGATTAAACAAGTCAATTGAATTAGTGTAGCTTAATTAGTTAGTCAATTGAATTAGTGTAGCTTAATTAGTTTATATTCAAGTAACAACACTTGAATGAATCATACTTGTACATGATTAAGTTGATTTACAGGATAAATTATAAAGAACCCATTATACTATAGTGTCAGCGACAAATGCCCCCCTTGAACTTTCATTTGCGACAAAATACCCTGGTCATTAAATTATGTGATGGAATGTATTAAATTACCAAAATTTCTCACCCTTTTGTCTTAGCCCTAATTGGCCAAAAATACCTCCATTTTGTCCTAACAAAACCAGCTAAAATAACAAGAATCATTTCATTCACAGAAAAAATGGGTTTTTTTTTTTTTTTTTTTCATTTCACTCATGAATGCCTTTCATTTTAAAATATAAAAACTATCAACTTCTTTCTCCAATAAATCAAGGAAAACCAAACAAAATCATAAATTTAGATCCTTTAGAAAGAAACCTCTACCATTTCACTTAAATTTTGAATCCAACCAAAAATCTACAACCATAAATTTATATTTAGAAAATTAGTCGAATCATAAATCATTCAAATAAATAAAAAAATGGGTAGTTTGGAGATCTAAAAAGTTTTAAACAGCTAAATGAGAATTTTTTTTTTTGAAATTAATTAACAGAAATCTCTAACGGGAGGGTATTTTCACAAAGTGAAAATTCAAGTGATTTTTGTCACAAATGAAAGTTCAGAGAGTATTTATCACTGACCCAGGAGTTGTTTGTAAATTACCCTAACATTTATAGAAAGGGTGAGACTGTGAGAGCTAAACTTCTAATAACTCCCCCGGCAAATATATTCTTCTCCCATGAATGATCTGTAGATCACATGCAAGTGATTCCCTCTAACAACATTTCAAGGAGATTCCGCCAAAATCACCAAGTTGTTATTGTCGAATGCCGGAAATTTATGCTGGTGCTTGATACTGTCCTCAACTCAATCCACCTTGACTCTTTACAATTCAGTGGGTTACCTTTAACCCAAGTCACCTAACCCACCCTGACCCTCTTTCCCTTAATCCTAATGGATCACTTCACCCATATGACCAGCTTCTGAAATGAGTGGATACGTAGATGGATTAGATGTCTCAAATGAGTCTGGGTCAAAATTGCCAGCGCTAATCTCATCGAATCATTTACCAAGAAACTATAATAAAATTGTTTATTGGTGCTGGTTTGGTCAATTATATTTCTCCATATTTTATTACTGAAAATGGACTAATTAATACATGTCGTGGTCTTTTTGATAATGAATGGAGTCGGTCTGCTTTCAAATAAGAAAAGAAAAGGACAAAAAAAGAGCTGTGAGGAAATAGTTTAAAAATCTAATGAAAAAAATCTCAATTCTAAATAAATAGTATCAGATCAAGAAAAACATGGCAATTCTTAAATATATGAATTTGGAGATCAGAGGTAATTAAAATGTAGAATCATTTTAACTAATGAAATTCCCAACAAGCAAGTGGATAGACATTAGGAATTGACCAACCACTATTAAAAATATAAAAAGAAAAAGACGAAAGAAATGTTGAGCTGAATTATTTGAATATAATTTTTAAACATGAAAATAATAGTTTAGTGATGGAAACATGTGGTGAGCAATCCCAGCCTTATTGAATAGGAATATGCAGCACATCTCACCTGTAGATTACGAACTGTTGTCTACCAAAACAAAAGGAAAAGATAATAGGCAATTTTCCCCATAAGCTCATCACTTGTTAAATGGTATATACATTTTAATCAAGAGACGGTAAATTATAATATTGAATCAGTATAACCTTTTTCCGAACATTGTTTTAACAAACTAATATTGAGTGCAAGCACGATCAATGGATCGGGTTTGGATTAATCAAAAGCAATTTGAACGGATTAAAAGGACCAATGAAACATATTGACTAGATCCATTTATAACATATTTATATTGGATTGGGTTGCATTGAACTAATATATGGTCCATATATTAATAGAAGATAAGAGTATGGGAGTCAATGGACCAGGTTTGGTCGGACCCAATCTAAATTAAAACCAATTTTCACAGTTAGGGTGGTCCAGACAATAAATTGGACCATAACAAAGTAGTTCAAAGTATTTGTAAGTACATGTAGCTCAGTATTGCATAGATTGCGATGAGAACCTTGAGTCACAAATTCACAAGAACATAGTTGGTTAGAACACAGTTGCGATAAGCATCTCGTCTACCAGTGATCCGATAATCCTTAGGTGCCATAGATTCCCTAGTGGATCCAAGGATGATCTAGGAAGCAAATGCAGGTCATTCACACCTACGGTAAGTTAAATACACCACTCATAGTTGGTAAGAACTACAGAAACAAAGTATGTTTCCCTACTCTCCGCGATGAGCCGCAGATACTCACTTCACCATGGCTGCCAAGTCATCTAAAAATGTCAGCATCTTTAAGGAACTTCATTCCTACCACACGGCCATAGGAAAATGTAGCCAAGACATACTACATAAAATCCAAAGAGAAGAGGAAATCCTAATCCCAGAAGAATTTCATTGGACACGTAGCAAAGTCGGAAGTCCCAACAAAATTTACCCAGTAAAAGTTAGAGAATCATGATCCTCTTTCCTGGTGGGGAAAAATCTTTATTTAAACATTTCTCATTATGGCTTCAGGATCTTTTCTATAAATGGAAGACCCGAGAGCGCATGGACGAGATTGTCTCTGAATTCCTAGCTCCCCTAACCCTCTCAAGTCTCAAGTCCTCTTACTCCCCGTTACTTCGACAATTCCTCTTCCCTACACCTCCACATTTTCTTACATCATCATTAGCACACGAGGTCATCTTCGTCCTTTGAGAAGACCATCCCACACTGACATACCATTCCACTTACGATATTCATCAATTCGATTGGACCCGGCCTATTTATTCATGGACTAATATGAAGTAAAAAAACAAAAAAAAAGTGAATCCATATGAAGTAAAAAAAATGTTCACGTTCATGACAGCCAATTCATTTCATTGCCAAACAGTGAAAAGTGTTTTCTTTTATGATTCGTTGACAACAAAAATGGCATGTAATTTCATTTTAGATGGTGTTTTTGCTCATTAAAACACCAAAGGGGAATTAAATTATTCCATTTGCAAGTGGTTTATGATCTAATGCGATCTGGTCACTCCTAACTGGAAGGAGCCTCGCTCTTACCTGGCAACGGACAACACCTGAGAAGGAGAAGATGAAGGATTCCTCGGGAGCTCGCCCGGCGGGAACACTCCGATGCTTAAGTTAGAACTATGAGAGTAATGTCGAGCTAAGAGTGGAGATGTGCACTACTCGATTACCAAAAATTCAATTACCTTTTTCTTGGGGGTCAGAGCCCTTATATATTAATGCGCTACAAATCGGGTGTAATCGCCTCTGGCTCTCTGCTACAGCCGTTATTCGTCAGACTGGTTTGATTGGCGTAGGTATCTGTTGCAGGGTACGGTCCTGTCACTTGAGAGACGTTATGCAGAGCTGGCGTGTATGCCGCCTGACATGAGACGTGGGCGCAGTCCTCTAGACTGGCAGGTGCTGCACCGTCGGACAAGAGACGTGGGAGCAGATTGAAAAGCATGGTCTTGTTGGATAAGACGTTTCCCGAAGACTCTGGGTTACTCATTAGCGAGCTCCTTTGTAGCGAGCTCCCTTGTAACGAACTCCTTCGTAGCGAGCTCTAATAGGGAGCTGCCTTGCAGCAAGCCGTTCTGTAGCGGGCTGTAGGGAGCTGTAGCGAGTTGTCTTGTGGCGAGCTGTTCTGCTGGGGTTTCAGCGAGCTCATTACGCCAAGTTGTGGCCAGGCTGTCATGCCGAGCTGTCACTTACGTTGAGTCATATCCATGTGTCCCTAAGTTAGGAGGTCGGGTCAAATCACCCTCCATCAATTGTCCCCCACTCCTCGGGCTAAGAGTCTCACTCTGGCACGGGGAATTCATGAAGTGATGGGTGGATTTGACCCATATTCAAAACTAGGTTGACTGATTGCATGATGTATACGCGTGGATGTCAGGTGACTTCTAGATTTTTGGGTGCCAAAAAACGCGCCAAACTGCCTTCAATTTGGGAAGACGTGCAGCCGTCTTTACTTCAGATTCGGAGGACGTGCGGCCGACGTTATTGTAAGCCGTCGGATCTGCTTTGATCGAGACCATTGGTTTTTCTGGCACAGCGGCTAGGAGGGCCCCAGGCCTCATTTTCTTTACCCCAACTTGCCTTGCATTCAGTTTTGAGGTCGCGCCTTTGCATTGTTTGCTTGATCTCTCCCCGTTTCCGTCGCTTTCTTAGTCCACTTTTCTGGTGAGTCCTCTATTCTGTCCAAGCAATGTCTAGATATCCGTACCACGGTGGCTTTTCCCGAGACGGTAACCAGGGCGAGGTCCCCTCGAGCTTGGGGGGAGCATGGGGGTTCCTTGAAGGGCAGGCTCCGGAAGCCCGTGAGGCCTCCAGAAACGCGGCTTCCACTTCCTGGAGTCGGGAGCCTGATAGTTTTGGCCCTTCCTCCATGTCCATGGAGAGGCTTCGGGCCCTAGTCTCTTATTATAACCTCCCTAGGGATCTCATCTACAGCCTCCCATTGGGTAACTATCCCTGGGAACATGGCCACGACGAAATCGTGGTCTTTGAGGAGCAGCTCGTGGCTGGTCTCCGACTCCCTCTACATCCTTTGATAGTGGAGGTTCTTACCCATTTTAATATCACTATAGACCAACTCCATTCGAGCTCAATCCGGAATGTGGTTGGGACAATTTCTTTGTTTTTTGAGTATTGTCTTCCTCTTTCCGTTGATATCTCTGCCACTATCTTGTCCATTAAGAATGCCTCCCCTGGAGTCCCTCCAGAGAGGCGCTCATACTACTTTTCCCCTCGTCCTGGTTTCAAGTTCCTTCACGATTTGCCAAATAGGATCCCAGCCTGGAAATGGGGTTACTTTGCAGTTCGCAACCCCAAAGGGTAGCCCTTTCCGACCCAGTAGAGGGCCGCCATTCAGGATCCGGGCGTTGAGCTGAACCCGAAAGTTCGGGAAACACTGCAGTCTTGGGTGGGGGTAGGCTTCCTCTATTGGGACTAGCTCATGTAGGCCGGCTTGAGCCCCGGTAGGTCACCCTTAGGTCATTTTTTTTTTGAGTCGGACTAATGCCTTGTGATTCTTGCAGCCGACATGTCTGGTGTGGATGCGCATTGCCTTCTGTCGAGCAACCAGAAGCGCAAGGCAAAGAGGCCGTGCCCCGACCAGGTGTCCACTTCTGGGGCCGTTGAGTTTGAGGCTGCGGACCCAGCCTTTGTTCCATCGCCAGAGGTCCCGCCTGTGTCCTTTGAGGGAGTAGCTGCGTGAGGCGGCGAAGAAGAAGAAGAAGAGGTCCCACCTCAGGAGCAGTACCCTTCAGCCGCGCGGTCCGGCCCCACCGTGTTCCCGCGGTTTCCTACCGAGGGAAGGGACAAAAGCGTCACCAACTACCTCGTGGCCTCGCGGAGGAGCCGGTGGGTGATCACTCATGATGAGGTCGCGAGCTGGGCCGGGATGCACCATAGGGAGCTCGCCAAGTTGGCCTCGGCTCACTACATGATGGTAAGTGCCTGCTTCTTCCCTTTTTCTCCCTTCCTTCTCTTTTCTTTCTCCCCCCTTACTTACTTCGGCTTTCTATTGCAGCTGAACTCCGCCATCCACGCCATGGCCTATCTGACTGCTATCCACTCCCAGGACGCCGTCAATCAGAGGTCGAACGTGCAGAGCCTCCAACGCAAGCTCGACTGGGCCCAAGAGGAATTTCTCCTAGCTCAGAAGGGGAGCGAGGCCTAGGAGCTGCTCGTTAGGGACCAGGAAACACGGATCTCCCGTCTACTTGAGGAGAGTGCCCGTTACAGGGAGGAGTCTTCGAGGGTGGCGGCGAAGAGGGAGCTTCTTCGCCAGCAGGTCCAGAGCTTGGAGTCCACACTCCATGAGAGAACCCGCAACTTCGATGCCGCGGTGGAGGCTGAGCGTGCTAAGGTGGTGGAGGACTTCATGGAGTCCCAGCACTTCCACGATCTCCAGGTCGAATACGGCTCTAAGTTCTACCGCTTGGGGTTCAAGCTTTGTCGGTGGCTGATCTGGAAGAAGTTCTCCGGCCTCAACCTGGAGGGCGTATCAATGAGAGACCTGGCGCCAGAGACGGCGGACGCGGCGAAGGAGGAGGAGCCCGACTCCCTAGAGGAGTGTGATGAGGAGGTGGGGCCTTGAGGCTGGTTGCTCTCTTTTTTTTTTCTTCTGATAAATGATTCTCTTGAAGTGGTTACTCCCGGACGACTGAGCCCGGTTCTCTTTCTATTTTGATGTACTTTCTCAGACTGTTAAGCCCAGTTTTTTCTAGTAATGAAATGTTTCTTTTTCCTATTAAGTATTTGTGCGATTCTTTCTTTTGCCGAAGTGACTATTTCACCCGAACTGCTAGGGATAAGCGCCCGAAGTGGGGTTTCCTGACTATCGTCATCCCGAGTTATTTCCCCGTACTTAGTAGGGATGATTTTATAATGTACACCGAGGTGATCAACATAGTGAGCATGTGCCCGACCTGTATGGACCTGGGTTATTTAAGTTGAAGTCTGTTGTCCCTAGCGGGTCCAACTTGTATATCGGGGCGGACTATGAAACATAGGATCAACACCCGAGCTGCCTACGCCCTTGGTATTAATACTTAGCCTATGCCGACGAAGCGGTTAGGTCTTATATGGTGTCGAGGTCTTTGTTAGCTCAGTGTTTTAGCCCTTAGGCTGGGGGAGTGACTTATGGTCCACTCTCCTAGAGTTTGCCCATGCCATAGAGGTGACTGGGTCTTATAGTGTCGAGGTCTTTGTTAGCTCGATGTTTTGGCACTTAGGCTTTGGGAGCAACTATAGTCTACTCAGCTTATAGGTAATACTGCCTTAAGTTGACAATATTCCATGCCCGAGGTACTTGTTTCCCTTCTAGGGTTTCGAGCTCATACGTTCCTTCCCCGAGCACCCGTTTTACTCGGTAGGGTCCTTCCCGATTTGGCCCGAGCTTACCAACACTGGGCTCGGGCACCATCACCTTACGAAGGACCAGGTCACCAACGCAGAGGTTCCACTTCTTGACCCTGGCGTTATAGTACCGAACTACTCTCTGGTGGTAGGCCGCGGTCCTAATGTATGTGAGGTCCCGTACTTCGTCGAGTAGGTCGAGGTTGGTGCGTAGCTCGTCTTCGTTTGCCTTGTCATCATACACTTCCAGACGTAGCGTGGGGACTTCGATCTCGTCTGGGATAACTGCTTCAGTGTCATAAGTGAGGTTGAAGGGAGTCTCGCCTGTTGTGGTCTTCACTGTGGTCCGATAAGCCCATAGTACACTGGGTAGCTCATCTACCTAGAGTCCCTTAGCTCGGTCGAGGCGTGCCTTCAGTCCGCGAAGAATGACTCTGTTCGTGACCTCCGCCTGACCGTTTGCTTGAGGGTGTGCTACCGATGTGAAATTTTGTTGAATCCCCATATCTTTACACTAGTTCTAGAATTTGATATCCTCGAACTGCTTACCATTGTCAGAGATTAGCACTCGGGGTAGTTCAAAACGACACACTATACTTTTTCAAAAGAAGTTCTGCACATTCTACGCCGTGGTCATCGTGAGAGGTTCGGCTTCTACCCACTTGGTTAAATAATCAATTGCCACCACTAAGAACCTCCTTTGTCCTGTCGCTGGCGGAAATGGTCTGAGTATATCGATCCCCACTGTGCGAAAGGCCACGGGCTGGTGAGATACTTCAGGTCGGTGGCAGGTTGGTGGTGGACGTTGGCGTGCTTCTGGCACTTGTCACATCTTCTGACGAGCTCGATCGCATGTGCCTTCATTGTTGGCCAATAGTATCCTAGTCATAGCGCTTTCTGTACGAGAGCCCTACCCCCCCAAGTGTCCACCACACAGGCCCTCATGAGTGTCGCGGAGCACGAGCTCGGCTTCGGAAGGTCGCAAGCAGCGCAGATAGGGCAGCGTGTAAGATCTTCGGTACAGTCATCCGTCTATTATGACATATTTGGCCGCCTGATGCTCCACCCTTCTAGCGGCATTGCATTCTGCGGGGAGGGTCCCGTATAGCAGGAAGCTCGTGAGCAGATCGATCCAGCTTGGCTCTGCTTGAACGACAGGAGCGACCTCCTCTGCCCCCGCGAGAATGCTAGGCCGAGGCAAGTTCTCTATGTACACGGTCCTCATGGTATTATCACTGGTGTTGGCTAACTAGGACAGGGCGTCACCCTCAGCGTTCTCTGATCTCAGGATTTGCTTGATGAAGTGTGACAGGAAGTTGAGGAGAGCCTCTCTTACTTTGGCTAAGTAGGCGATCATGGTTGGCTCGCGGGCTTCGTATTCACCTATAACTTGGTTGACCACGAGCTGAGAATCACTACAGACGATGATGTGTTTGGCTTTCACTTCGCTTGCTAGAGCCAACCCGGCTAGTAACGCCTCGTACTCTGCTTCATTGTTGGACGCCGCAAACTCAAAGCGTAGCGCATACTCCAGTTTCACCTCGCTCGGCCCATACAGAATGATTCCAGCTCTGCTGCCCTGTTGGTTGGACGAGCCA
Organism: Nelumbo nucifera; assembly: GCF_055504915.1. Taxonomy (NCBI): domain Eukaryota; kingdom Viridiplantae; phylum Streptophyta; class Magnoliopsida; order Proteales; family Nelumbonaceae; genus Nelumbo; species Nelumbo nucifera. Next base: position 55,533,792 of record NC_142653.1, read on the forward strand.
TCTACGTGAAGGATCCATGGCTCCTCATCCCAGCTCGGGTTTGATCTAACTTGGAGAGAAGCTGCACTAGTTGCTACTTCACGGTGCTCGAGCTCAACCGGCCTAGGAACCTCGGGCTCGACCGGCCTGGGGACTTCGGTGTTGAAAGTACATTCCACGACAAAGTTGGCTAAGGCTTGGGCCTTGATAGCAGTTCGCAGCTTGTATTGGAGGTCGTACTCGCTGAGTTCGATGGCCCACTTCGTCAACCTACCAGAGACCTCGGGCTTGAGTAGGACTTGCCTCATAGGCTTGTTTGTGAGGACGACGACAGTATGAGCTTGAAAAGACGGGCAAAGCTTCCGAGCTGCAATAACTAGAGCATACGCCAACTTTTCGATCTCTGGATATCTCATCTCTGTTCCCTGCAACACCTTGCTAACATAATAGATAGGTCGTTGGACTCTATCTACCTCTCTTATTAGTACCGAGCTGACCACCTCGTCACTTGCAGAGAGGTACAGCTCCAAAACATCACCCTCCTTAGGTCGGGTTAAGACCGGGATACTGGCGAGGTACTTTTTGAGCTCGTCGAACGCGAGCTGGCATTCTTCGGTTCATTCAAAGCCTTTGCTTTTAATTGCCTTAAAGAAAGGCAGGCAGCGATCTGCTGATTTGGACATGAAGCGGCTTAGAGCGGCTATGCGGCCATTCAGCCTCTGAACCTCCTTCAATTTTCGGGGTGGTCTCATATCTAGGATGGCCTTGATTTTTTCTGGGTTGGCTTCAATGCCACGCCAGTTGACGATGTACCCTAGGAATTTACCCGTGGTGATACGAAGACACACTTGTTTGGATTTAGTTTCATGTTAAACTTACGCAGAATTTCCAAAACAGAATGCAAGTCTTGTATTAAAACATTTGAAAACTGAGTCTTGACGACCATGTCGTCTACATAGCATTTTATTTTCTTGCCAATCAACAGCTCAAACAATTTATTTACAAGTCTTTGGAACGTTGCCTTGGCATTTTTCAGTCCGAAGGGCATGACCTTGTAGTAGTACAGGTCGAGCTCAGTTATGAAGGCTGTCTTTTCTTCGTTAGCAGGGCCCATCCTGATTTGGTTGTAGCCTGAATAAGTGTCTAAGAAACTCAGCAGCTCATGCCCTGAGGTCGCATCCACCAGTCGGTCGATCCTGGGGAGTGGGAAGCAGTCCTTTGGGCAAGCTCGGTTCAGGTCAGTATAATCGACGCACATGCGCCACTTACCGTTAGCCTTTTTTACCAGAACGGGGTTGGCCACCCGCTCGGGTAATGGACTTCCATGATAAAGTCGGCTGCGAGGAGCTTCCCGACCTCCTCGTTAACTGCTCTCCAGCGCTCCGGGGCTAAGTTGCATTTCTTCTGTCTAACGGGCCTAATAGTTGGGATCGCAGAGGCTCCTCAATTGAAGCGCTGATCTAGAGTGTCCGAGTTGGGTCCTCTGCCGAAGTTGGGACGGAGGCGGTCTCTTCTGTGGGTGCAGCTCGCTCCTCACACTGCTCCGCAGGTCGCTCCAGCTCGAGGTCATCTGCCACCTTGGCTTTCCCTTTGAGGGTGGCGACGTAGCACTTGCGAGACTCAAGCTGATCACCTTGTGCCACCCCAACTCCGAAGTCTGTAGGGAACTTCATCGCCAGATAGTAGGTGGAGACCACCGCACATAGGGCGTGGGTGATGGGCCGACCTATCATGGCGTTGTACGGGGAGGGAGTCGCGACCACCAAGAAGTCATGGTTGAGCCTCACTATGCTAGGCCAGGTGCCGACATCCACAGGTATAGTGATTCTCCCCAGGGGCCTAACTTCCTCTCCGCTGAAGCCCATCAAGGGAGTATTTGTAGGCTTGAGATCGCCTTCTTGGAGCTGAAGCTTGTCGAACGCCACCTTGAAGAGAATGTCCGTCGAACTGCCAAAATCAACGAGGACACGCTTGACTTCGAAGTCGTTGATCCTTATCTTCACAACGAGCGCATCATCGTGGGGGTAGTGGACCCCGCGCGCGTCATCCTCACTGAAGAAGATCGAGTCTTCTGTCCTTGGCCGCTTCGAGGGGTTCTGGTCTTCCCTTTCAATCTCGCGAGCTGATGTTCGAGCTGCAGCCCGCGATAATCGATCCTCCGACGATCACATGGATAGTCCCCTGAACTGGTCTCTCTTCCGGGGGCTGCCTCTGTGGCTGCTCTATTTGCCTGCTGAATTCGGGAGCGTCTTTGCTTTGCTCCCTCTACCGACCTGCTTTATTATTATTATTATTCTGTACAAAGTTTCTTAAGTATCCGTGATGGATGAGCTCCTCTATCTCATCTGCGGAGGTTTTTACAACTCTCGGTACTATGACCGTGATCTTTATGGAAGCTACAATACAAATTTTTATTCCTTACATTAGGGTCCCCTTTCAACCGGGGTGGCCACTTCACGTATGCGGCATCCTTGATCGCCATAAGGATCTCGGCCCGCTTCCCATTCAAGGGCGTGTAGTCTGTCCTCTCAGCTGGTGGAGCTCGGAAGGGCTGACCTGGCCTTGCTCCCCGAGCTAGGTCTTTCTTCTTCTTACTGTCCCCTTGGGTCTGGGGCTCGACTTCTCTCTTTCTTTTTTCAGGGATCTACTCACCCTTCTGGTTGATTTTCTCCTTTGTCCCTATAAACTGGTCTGCGAGCTTGAGGAACTCGGTTAACGTCTTGGGCCGATTAACAACCACGTGCCACTTGAAGTCTTTGTGCGTGATGCCTCTCTTGGCCGCGGTGAGCTGAACTACGGGGTCCAGGTTGGGTATCTATAAACAAGCGTCGTTGAACCACTTGATGTAACTTTGGATAGATTCTCCTTCCCTCTGGACTTTGCCAAGGAGGCTCTCCTGGGTCCTCGGGCACCCTTGCTGATGACGAAGTGAGAAGTGAAGACTTGCACGAACTGCGCCCAGCTTCTTATTGATCCGGGCGTGAGGTTCCTGTACCATGTACGGGCCACTCCTTTGAAAGTGGTGGAGAAAGCCATGCACATGCAGGACTCACTGGCCCTTGCCAAGTGCATCTATGATTGGAAGGCGTCAACATGGTCATTTGGGCCGAACAACCTGTCATATTTGTCCAGGGGAGGCAATTTGAAGTCCTTGGGCATTGGGACGACCAAGAGTTCTAGAGATAGAGGGGATGGTACAGAGAGGAGTGGAGTAGCTTTTATTTCACCCGAACTTACCTCTTCCTTATCCTTGAGCTCGGGCAGTTTGTGTGTTGCAGTTCGGCGAGCTCGGCGACGTCTCCGCTGTTTTATGCGGGCTCCGCATTAGTGCTGCTGGCCTTGGTATTGTCTGGCACAATTTTCGCAGGTAGGTGGACGGACTACTGGTGATGGCTGCGGATAGAGGGGTCTTGCGTGGAGTCTGCGGCCAAGACCTCAAACCGGTTCTCCACAAGCGGGGCCACGAACTCAGAAAGCTACGGTGATGCAAGCCTGGTAGGGTGGGACCCTTTCGACCTGACTGCACGCGGTGAGGCAGGGGTAACTGGTCTTTCCTTCCTCCCGTGGAACGAGACTTGACTCTTGAGAGGATTTTTGGTCTGAGAGGTCTCTCCCCGGCGAGAAGAATGCTCGTTCTGGTGGCAAGGCCAGACTTGTTGCGTGGCCTGATGCCGAGGAGGAAGGGGCTGCTGGGTCTGAGGCAGCAAAGGAAACTGCTGCTGATAGTGATGCTGAGAAAGTTGGTGCAACACTTGCTGCTGATATAGTTGGAACTACTGGACCTGTTGCATTTGAGCTTGCATGGCTCGCATGCATTACACCAGGTCTTCAAGCTGGTTTTGGGCTGTCACAGAGGGAACAAGGGAGAGTTCGGTGAAGGTTGTTCCAACCGTGAAAGGGAGTGGAGCATTCACGGGTGCCATTGTCTGAGGCACGTTCAGAATGGGAACTCCATCTGCGGAGAGTGGGATGGTGAACTGTCAAATACACACCGTTGGGACCTGGAGTTGCTCCCCAGCGGTGTTCATTTCTGCACTGTGTGCGGTGTTGCTGGAAGAAGCCATGAGAACTGAAGTCTGCAAAGTTTTGGTGGAAGGCTTTTTGAAGCGTTCCCACAGATGGTGCCAAATGATGTAGCGCGATCTAGTCACTCCTACCTAGAAGGGGTCTCGCTCCTAACTGGCAATGGACAGCACCTGAGAATGAGAAGATGAAGGATTCCTGGGGAGCTCGCCCGACGGGAACACTCCGATGCTTAAGTTAGAACTCTGAGAGAGAAGCTTCGAGAGTAATGGCGAGCTAAGAGTGGAGATGCGCACTACTTGATTACCAAAAATTCAATTACCTTTTTCTTGGGGGTCAGAGCCCTTATATAGTAATGCACTGCAAATCGGGTGTAACCGCCTCTGGCTCTCTACTATAGCCATTATTCGTCAGACTGATTTGATTGGCGCAGGTATCCGTCGCAGGGTACGGTCCTGTCACCTGAGAGACGTTATGTAGAGCTGGCGTGTACGCCGCTTGACGTGAGATTTGGGCACAGTCCTTTGGATTGGTAGGTGCTGCGCCGCCGGACAAGAGACGTGGGAGCAGACTGAAAAGCATGGTCTTGTCGGATAAGACGTTACCCGAAGATTCCGGGTTACTCACTAGCGAGCTCCTTTGTAGCGAGCTCCCTTGTAACGAACTCCTTCGTAGCGAGCTCCAATAGCGAGTTGCCTTATAGCAAGCCGTTCAGTAGCGGGCTGTAGCGAGCTATCTTGTGGCGAACTGTTCTGTCGGGGTTTCAGCGAGCTCATTACGCCAAGTTGTGGCCAGACTGTCATGCCGAACTGTCACTTACATCGAGCCATATCCATGTGCCCCTTAGTTAGGAGGTCGAGTCAAATTACGCTCCATTAATTTCAACTGGCTGATACATAATCGGATGCAACTAAACTACCGAAAAGCAATAACAAAACAAAGGAGTTGTTTGCCCGTGTATGGTATTTTATACCAGGGCTTTTACTTGTTAAATTGTCTTTGTTCAGGGCTTTCAATTGGATGGGCCTCAATCATTTATTAACATTGAACAGCCATCTTGCTTAACTAAAATTGGCAACCAATTTTGGGCGATATTTTGAAATTAACTAATATAAATATACCACGCCTAGAATGTCAACAGATTCAATACAAACGAAAAAACAGTCGAAGAGTGCACATTGGAGTTTGGACAACTTCAAAGTATCTTATATGGCCAAAAAAACTTGTGCATGCTTTTTCAGGGTACCATTTTAAGTGTTGGAATTGAAAGCTGACAGCTTGACATTATAGTTAAATTATAATTTTCTAAAAACTTGTTCTATTTATCTACTTAAAAGCTTGGGCAAGTGGGTTTATAAAATAGCAAAAGAGAGAGGACAACTTCCAAGAAGTCAGCCACTGCATGAAACCAGCATCATATCACATAAAATATTAAAAGAATGGTCCTAGATGGCTCTAAAATTTTAAATAAGTGGGATTAAATTCATTTTTAAATACCTTAATTAATTGTTTGATCTCTCAAACTTCCACTTTGGAGATTGAGGCCAACAAGACATGTCATTTTAAAGCACTGACTTATTAACGCCTACACCCGAAGTCATGATGACAACTGTACAAAAACCTTTTGTTTCGGGGATGTTTGGAACTGCAGCCGTTTTCACGTTGGATGCACTTTAGCCTTTCAACAAACGTTAATATATCTTATTATTAAAAAATTGAATATGTCTCGAAAATTAGGACCCCACCATTTTATGCATGAATGAACTGTTTTCCAGTAACACCGATAGCCTAAAGAGCTCTTGGAACCAGAGGACTTTAAGCATCTCAAAGAAGATCTTTCTAGGATTCTCAGCATCCCCTTGGGCGGCTAGGAGTAGTTTCATCCCTGTCAATGTGCTAACCTTTCAAATCCTTCCGGTGATTAAAAGGGATCTCCAAGGTATGGAGGAATCATGCTTTTGGTCCAAGTACTTCAATGATAAAAGTGGGTATAGTTCCTTCATTGTATGGGTACAGCTGTACAGTTCCTTCTGGTTCATGTTTACTCAATGAAATGGGATGCAAGGATCAATGTGGAGTTATATTTGTTTTGCTTCAGATTTTATGGTGGTCCTGCAAGAAATCCAATAGTCAAAAGGCCTGGGGATCCATTCAATACTTTTTTCATCGGTCTAAGTTACCAAATGCTGGCAGAAGTCTCTTGATTGATTTACATCATTGGTGCCAAACGAGAAAAGAGTAAATCAAACATAAAAAAGTGAACCGATTTGTATTTAACAAAACCAGTAGAACGTCAATTTACACCTTGCAAATTTGCATTTACTTCGTTTCCAAACACAGCCTTAGGTCTCGTTGTTTTTTGGGGAAATGGGAACGGGTAAGTTGATGGGTCTCATAAAAAAGAAATGAATTTATGTTTGTCTTTTAGTATTAATTAGTTATACAAAAAAGAATCATTTTCAAGTGGCTTATTTATCTAAATAAATAATATCATCCTGAGAATAATTATTTATTCATTTAAAAAAATATTAATATATAATTGACATAATATTATCCCTTTAATAATGTCATCTTTTAAAATAATCATTATATAATTTTATCTTAGCAATAAATGAACACTGATAAATATATATTTTTATCTGGCAAGGTTGTTGAATGAATTTGGTTTGTTGGCATGAAGTCCTGGCAAAGTTGGAGGAGGCCGGATCCGGTGGACCCTTCGGTTCATGGGGTGTGTGAACCCTCTAATAGGAGGGTTGCATAGCGCCTTTTCAGCTCTCCTCTATTCCGTTACTCTAAGAAACAATTAATTCACCATTTTCCTTGCCAGTGCGATTCAACCAAACAGTAAAAAATGAAATCAATCACAAGAAATCCAAGCTTTTCCCATAAGATGCAATATTCTTGACAACATTTCAGGCATCACTCAAGCGGCGGGATTTGGCTTGGTTGGAATGCATAAGAATTTGAATGTCCTTTTCCTTGGCACCTTGGTCCAGGTTATTAAACAAAGCAAGCTCTATGGAAATTGGTGATGATGGGTTTATGATCAGTACGTTTATGCAAATATCAGTCCAAAAGTGCAACAGTTTAACTGACGAGGGTTTGAAAGAGTTAAGCAAGTTTACTTCGCTGCTCGAGAGTCTGGTACTGGAGGAATGTCGTTCAATTACCTAAAATGGTTTAGTTCAAGTGTTCATAAATTGTAGTGCAATGTTGAAGACATTATCATTGGTAAGATGCATGGGAATAGCAGATGACATTTCAAACTCGCAAACAACTTGGCTTCCACAATATCCTCATTTGTATTCTTTAGCGCTGAAGAAATGCCATAGGAGTGGAGACTTATTCTTGTCATGGATAGGGCGTGCATGCATTCAGGTTAAGCATTTCACCCTTGTGGGATTGAAGTTGATCACAGACCAAGGGGTCATTAACCTCATCCAGATGCTCAACGCAAACATAGTACAGAGCCTAGTGAGCGTGGATATGAGTGGGTCTTTTGGTATTACGGATTTGAGTGTCTACGCCATAACTAGCATAGTTGGAGAGAAGCTTCAATCTTTGATATTAGACGAGTGTGAAAGATTGAGCGACTTAAGCTTGAAATGATATAAGAGTGTTGCCCATGTTTGGTAGACCTGGGGCTGTCTAGGTGTTGCATTAGTTTAGAAGTGCTATCTCTGGGTTGTTGCATAGGTATTACAGATCGAAGCTTGAGTTACCTTGCAATGATCCGAGGAAGTTCGGTGGAATAGTGAGGCCACTGCTGATGGTCTATATAGAGGAAGAAGATAATATTTGAGATGAAAAATAGGTTTCCAAGAAAAGGAGAAGGGGAAGAAGCTTATCAGAGGTTATTTCCTTGTTGTTGGCTGAGAGCAAGCCGTCCGTGCACGGTGAAACAATGTGGATGCCGTCAGTGGTCTTGTGTTCTTGAACTAGGGCTCAGGTGAAAATGGGGGAGACGGGGAGTTCAAACGAAGGGGGAAAGCTTGGCTTTCTCCCTTTCGATTGATTTCATGTTTTATTGCCCGGTTGAACCGTGCTGACTAGGAAAACAACGAATTGAGTTAGAGTAACAGAATAGAGGAGAGCCAAAGAGGTGACGTGCAACCCTCCTATTGGAGGGTTCATGCGCCCCATGAACCGAAGGGTCCACAGAATCCAGACTCGAGTTGGAGTGCCTACTTTGTTTTGTCGTTCATTTTTTGTGTTAGTTGGCTAATGCTCTTCCTTATGATTGGCCCTCATATTTTTTGTTTTGTGCCTTCCATCTCTTGTATATCGTATTTTCTTTTTTAATTTTTTATTTATTATGAAAAAAAGAAATGATGTTAGACTGCATTTGATCTACAGTTATAGGGGTATGGAATCGGAATCGGAATGGACTATTCTAATTCCAACTTCGGGAGTCCCAACCATCTCGGAAAGCACTGAACTCTGGGGACCTCAGATGGTTGAGACTATTAAAGCGAAACATAGTAGGTTCTAGAAGATTGTCAGCTATCTCCGAGCTCTCCGGGATCACGACGCGAAACTATAGGCCTTATCTGTATCCTGCCTAAATCGAATGGATACGATAAGCACTATTAGCTAGCACGTTATCCCCCTATCAGAGTGGAATGGACTCTCACTTATCTAGCTTGAAGATCTCGGAAAGGCTTCATGAGGCCCATGACAACTCAACTATTTAAGGGCACTCACCCCATAGTAGAAGGTACGCGCTATTATTTTCTAACTAGCTCTCATACATTCAAAATTTTAGCTTGCATACACACTTGACATACTAACTTAAGCATCAGAGCGACCTCACCGGGTTAGTCACCCTGGGTTCTCTGATCCCTTTCTTTTGTAATTTGGGCGATCCACTTGGAAACCGACATCCGAGCTGCCTTATAGCTAGGAGAATCTAGATCACGCACGATCAATTGGTGCCATCTGTGGGAACTCGATCAAAAGGTTAACCTTACTTCTCATTTATCACCTTATTCTATTTCGATGACATCTTCAAGCAACATCAGCAAGGGCATTGATATGGATGTCACTAGGGGCAAGACCACCCAGCGTCACTCCCTTAAGGCTCTTCAGTGACCATTGGATAGTTCACTATCCCTCTCACTGCCTCGGGAATATCCACCATGTTGATGCAGTAGATAAGTCAGTAGGTGAACGTCTCACTGACCCAGGTAAACACCACCTTCACGGAGTCCTCGGTAATTCCTCTTGGGGTCGGGTGTCACCAATTCAATGACCTAGTTTAGAGAGTCCGAACCATGTAGATCCAGATGCAATAGATGCATCAGTTCTAGCAGTTTCACCAATACTACTTCTATCAACAGTACCGGCAACAGTTTCCACCTCTACAACCAAACCAGTAACTAGGTCAGTATCAAAACCATGGTCAAAACCAAAATTAAAACCAAAACCAGCACCAAGTCTATCATCAGTAGTAGCACCAGGGTGTATGCTGATCTCCTCCTTGGGGTGTGGAAAACTCTCTGGTCCTAATCCGTCCTCGGGACCGGACCCCACGTCAAGGTAGAGTCGACGATCAGCATACACCCCAATCTTCTTAGAGCCCCAAAGACAAGCCTGAAGTCAGCCAGCACATGAGAACTAGTCGGCAACAACACTCGCGGCATGAGAATCGCAAGTTGTGGCTCATTGATAATTAGCTCGGAGCACGAGGTGCAGACTCGAGACGAGACCCCTCGGCTCCCCATAATAGCTAGGAGGGATCCCGTGACAAAGAAGAGACTGGAGGAAAGAACCCTGTTCCACCTTGCAATAGTGTTCGGGAGGGAGAACATACCAGGGTTGAAGTACCTGATAACATAGAAGTTAGTAGCACCAACGTGGAGCCAACAAAGAAGCAGCAGTGGCGACGTCGCAAGACTCGCCGGTCTTCTGCCAGGAATGACCTGCCAGTAAGGAGTAGCTGCTTGCTAGAATGAAGCAGGGACAGGGAGGAAGTGAGCTCGGTAGCTGCATAGCCAACTCCTGCCTTGTTGAGCCGACCCTCCCCCATGTCACCTGAGCTACTAGCAACCCCGATGCTGAAGGACTTCAAGGTACCCCCGTTGGAAAATTGTGATGGATGTTTCGACCCCAACGACCATGTAGACGCGTTCCAATTTTAGATGCATCTAGCTGGAGCAGATGAATCATGCATGTGCGTGGCCTTCTCCACTACTTTCAAAGGGCTAGCTCGGACTTGGTACAGGAACATCGTGTCGGGCTTGATCAAGAGTTGGTCTCAGTTTGTTGATATGTTCACTACCCATTTCATCACTAGTAAGAAGTGCCCGAAGTCACAAGAGAGCCTTCTGAACGTGGTCCAAAGGGAAAATGAGTTGATCTAGAGCTACATCAAGCATTTCAATGAAACATGCCTGTAGACACCGGATCTCGATCTAGTAGTTCACTTCACCATAGCACAGAAGGGAGTTATACACAAGGAGTTCAGATGGTACGTCGGAGTAAACCACCCGAAGAACATCACAGAGTTCCTAGCATTGGCAGAGAGGTTCATAAGCATAGAAGAAGAGCTAGGCCAAAATCCAAAACGCCAACATGGCGAGAAAAGGAAAAGATAAGAAGAAGGAACAAGTAGTAGCAAGCACAGAAGAAAGAAGAGCAAATCACCAAGGAGAAGTAAGTCACCTCTTTCAAGAAGTAAGTCTCCCTTTCAGAGTTACAAGTCAGGTTAGCGATTTAGGACCCCTCTTGTGGAGAGAACGACCTATACCCCCCTCAACGCGAAGCGAGGAGAAATCTTTCTAGCGACTAAGGACTCTTCCTTCCTCAAGTGGCCACCTAGGCTGCGGGGACACCCGATGACCAGGAACCTGAACGTCTATTGTCATCTTCATTGGGACCATGGTTATAGTACAGAGAATTGCGAGAATCTCTACGATGAAATTGAAGAGCTCATCCGCCATGGGTATTTGAAAAAATACATCTTGCGCAAGGGGAGGGAACAGGGGGACTAACAAGGAGATCAGAGGAGAGACGCTTCGGAGTCAAGCAGGTAGAATGAGCAGCCACCTCGACCACTACCTGAAGAAAGATCAATCACCGGCAGGTCCATTGTAGCGGGGTGTACTACAACACCCGAGAAGACTACGATCAAAGAATTGGAGCAGGGAGTAGAGAACCCACCGAAGCGACTTCAGGTGGAAGAGCCCATTATTTCACTTAGGATAATGCGCGTGGGATACAATATCCTCATGGCGATGCTCTTGTAGTTAAGCTCATCTTTAATGATTTCGAAGTAAAGCTGATCTTGGTGGACTCTGGGAGTTCGGCCGATATCCAATTCAAAGGGACCTTCGACAAGCTACAACTGAAGTAGAGCAACCTGAAACCAATAGATACACCCTTGCTGGGGTTCAGCGGTGAAGAGGTCAGACCCATTGGATGAGTTAAAGTATTAGTGGCGGCAGGAATGTAGCCAAACTTGGTGCGATTTGAGCATACATTCTTGGTGGTCACAACTCTGTCCCCCTACAATGTGATCATAGGTCGGCCCATCCAGCCTACCTTATGTGCGATAGTATCAACAAACTACCTGGCGATGAAGTTATCGACGAGTTGCGAGATAGGGGTGGTATGAGGAGATCAGCTCGAGTCTCAAAAGTTCTACATAGCTGTGTTGAAGGGCAAGGAGAAGTTTGTTAGACAGTTTTGTATGCCCTTAACTTCAATCAGAATGATGTACTTTATGAGTTTATTGTAAATGAATAAAAGTGCATATTTGATTCATGTTCCCTTGGTATGTTTCTGTGTAATACTCTTAAACTGGACACTTGATGAAACTCGTTTTAGTTTAGAATGTTCACAGCCAATGGATCGATCTGGGGAGACCTATCCTGACAAGGTTGACACTATGGTGCCACCAAGCCGGTTGGGGTGGCCTGTCTCAGCTGCCAGGGTGAAACCCTAGGCACATACAGTGTAGGATTAATTGAATCTTTGAACTGGACCAGATTTCCAGTATTGCCCTGGACCTTGGAGATTGATGGGCAAAACTGGAAAGTTACACCCGACCCCTAGACTCGACTATGATACTGCACTAGGTGTCGAATTGGGCTGTCTTTGATGTACCATTCAGTGAGATCCTTAGCGGGGGTCAAAACCTGGGTATGTTGGGATAGTCTGAGAATTCATGTGAGTGGGTGATCATAGTGACAAGATCAGCCCCTTTGTCGGACAAAGGTAATGATCGGGGATGCACTCTCACTGATGGAAACCAAGACTGTCGGCAGCCGATTTCAATCGTTGAGATTTGTTTTGCAAAGTATATTTTATATGAGATATAAAAGTATATATATTATGGTTTCCTAAATGTTTGCTAGAAGGTTTTAATTCCCGGGATCCATATAAGTAGAGAGTGCAACACTGTTCCTTGCAGCCGAGGGAGAGGTCCTCTCTTGTTGGGCAGTGTATGATCATTATGGGCTGAGAGGTTAAGTGTAAGACCATTGAGGATAATACCTGATGGGCTAATCTTGCATCTGCCCACAGTCCCTGGGTGTTATAGGGTGGCTTGGCCCAGGGACCACTTAGGGTAAGTGTTGGGCCCATAGAGCCCATTTGATGGGTTTCAGGGGGTGCACTGTCCTTAACAGTGTATTCGGCCAGGCCGTATAACAAAGGCTGGGCCGAACCCATGTGGCTGATGTGTAGATCAATGCTTGGGTCCCACGCCATACAAGGAAGCCCAACTGGGCAACAGTTAGGAAGGTTAAATGAGCACATAAGCTTAATGGGCCTAAAGTCCATTTCGAACTGGGCTATTTATTTAGTTAATAATGGGGCGAATTCTGAGATGGATTAGTAGATAGGATAGGGACTTGACTCTATCCACTCAAAGAGTCCAGATCTGAATGTGATTCAGATCTAGAAACCTCCTAATGAGATTAGGAGAAAGCTAATCTAATCTGCAGATAAGATAAGGGTTTATCCTTATCACCTGAAGAGAAGGCTGATCCAAATATGATTTGGATAAGCAGCTCCTAATGGGATTAGGAGCTGATCTTTTAGGTTAACAAAAGAGGAAGGGGGCGGCAGCCTTTAATAGACACACATCGGATTTTCTTCAGTGCTGAAATCACAAGAAGAGAGAATTCTGCACCCTGCGAATACTCTCTTGCCGCCTCCCTGCTCTTGCCGCCCTGTTTTGCCAGTTCGATCTCTAGTTGTGGGAGAAGTCAAGATTGGATCTTGACATCAGTTCTTTGAGAAAGGATTGAAAGGAAGCTGTGTTCACGTACCATCCTGCTGATTCTTGCGTAGGACAAAGTTTTTGGAGAAGAACACTGCTGATTCTGCTCCATCCTGCACTGCGCCATCTTCAGTGGGAGCACTCTTTGGATCCTTCCTTGGGCGCGAACACCTTCGTTGGGAGATACTACTTCACCGTATCAGGTATAATCCTTTCCTACTCCTTCTGGTTCAGATATGGTTCAGTTCATGGTTCAAGAATGATCCTTGAAAATATGATTTTCTAAAATAGGGAATGCGATTCCGAGTTGAAGGGAGAGAAAAATTTTTGAAATTCGCCCCTTATTCCACATTCTTTGGGCGTCCATGGGATGGATCTCTCATCCCTTCAGTGGTATCAGAGCCATGATTCAAATCTTGAACCAATTTGTTTCAGATCTGAACCTGTGCAAATGGGCAGAAGGTGTTCTACCCGATTTGCGCAGATATGGGTTTTGGGAAATTTGTTCCCAAAATTAATGGGCGAATAATCTGAAATTAATTTTATATAAATCTATTTATTATTTAGAATTGTTCTTTATGATTTTCTTGATTTATGGGCTGTTCGTACAAGAGGAGATCGAATTCTTGGTTTGCGCAGGGAACCTGCAAGTTTTGCAATTTCTTGTTTTATTCATTACATTTGGTCTGTAAATAATTTTTTTTTATTTTCTAGACTCAATGTATTAGGTATTCGATCTGATGTAATCATTAATAGAAATAGGATTTCTATTTATTTTATTTTGGATCGAAGATGGCGGCGCAGAAAGGGAGATTTCGCAGAGAAGGAGATTTCGCAGATGGGAAGACTACAATCTGCGATTTGCAGTTTATGAATCTGCAAACTGTGATCTAACCTCTGTTTTGCAGGATGGATTGTGCGAACAGCCCTGATTGACTGATTCTTGATTTTTTTATCAGTATTTAATTTCAGATTATTTTCTTGAATTAAAGATTTAATTAAAGATCAAACCCTAGACCCATTCGGACCAAGATTGGTTCAAACTGTTTGGACCACATCTAGGGTTTAATCAAGGCTGAAAGTCAGCCCTAAATTTCCCACTAATGGGCTTGAGGATTGATGTTTAAATAAATGGTTAATCCGGCCCAACCTGTAAAGGCCCAGTTTTAAATGGTTAAAACTACTAAAAGCCCACTTAAAAACATAAAGCTATATGGGCTGAACCATTCGGCCCATATACCTAGATAATATTAATGGTTAATATTATGGATTTAAAATGGGCTTCAAATGGGCCTTATAGATGATTAATTGATTGGATCAATTTATCCCTGCATGTGATGTATGGATGTGTGATGTGCTACGTACATGGGCCATAAGTTCTTGGTCCATATACAATCGACAATGGCTCTTGCCATACCATGGCTGAATGCACATCATTGCCATGGTGTCCCTTTTGGTCATTGGATGACCTCCCTCAGTGGTGGGCCCCACACCTCATCAAGAGGTCACGTGCGGAACCCTAGCCGATTTAGGCCCACCGAAATCTAGCTTTATGAAAGTCAGTGAGAGCCACTTTGGTTTGACCTAAAATTAGAAGTAGGGCGTAATTAACTGTTCCCTCCAGTTAATATCAGTGCATGTGATAGGGAGATTCATATGATGAACTCTCTAAAGGCCTTCCATCATTAGCATGAGGATGGGTCCTTCAGTAATGAGGAAACACACCAGAAAATGGGCTATCCATTTGCTGTTGGGCTTGTCTAAGTGTTTCATAAGATGATAGGGGCGTCATAGACTGATGTGGGAGGGGCTTCACCAGAAAATGGGAACTCTCTCACGGTACCTTGGCGTTCACGAATATGATGGGTAAGCACTCACTGGACAGAAAGGTTTACCTAAAAACGGCTATGAACCTTGTCTGACAGAGGTCAAAGGGAAAACTCATATGATGAGTGGATATGATCCTTCACAGAAAGGTGGTGGGGTTATGCAGATAAAACAGTTGGCTGCATGCACCCTATTTGATTTCCCACATTTCCAGAGACGACTCGTAGTCTCCGTCACTGAGAAAGGAGGGAAATCTCATAGATGAATAAATGGAAATGGAATGTAGATTAAAATCCATATCTATGAAATGAACATGAATCAAATTAGGTTGTGGACTGTTGTTTTCTCTTTTATCAGAAAATGGCAAACGGATCATTTGCAAAATTGCTTGATGACAACAAGTTGAAGGGCCCAAACTATGCCGACTGGTACATGAACCTTATGCTGGTCCTAGCTTCTGAAAAGCTAGACAAAGTGGCAAAGAATCCTACCCCGGAGCGTCCGGGTGATAGGGCTTCTGAGGCCCGAAGGAGAGACTATCAGGAATGGGAGGAGAAAAACTCCCTTGCCCGGTGTTACATCATTGCTTCCTTGGACAACCCAATACAGAGGCAGTTCGATCAGATCGAACTTGCCAAGGACATATTGGACAGTCTCAGGACAATGTATGAAGAGCAGAATCATTCTACTCGACAAAAGGTCTTGAAACAGTTCATGACCGCATAAATGTCCAAGGGCCAAAAAATTCAAAACCATTGTCTTCGGATGATGGGATACATCAATGAACTGGAGGCTCTTGGATCCGGGCTGGACCTTGCGACTTAGATAGATGCTATCCTTAATTCTTTGCCTCCTTCCTTCAATCCGTTCATCATGAACTATAACATGAACAAGCTGAATGTCAACTTGCAAGAGCTTAGCAATATGTTGCAAAGAGCTGAAGAACTGATTAGAAAGGATGAGCTTGTAGCTATGCTTGTTGAAGCTAGCAAGACAAGCAAGAGAAAGAGGAAGGCAACGAAGCCTCAGAAGAAAGCCACTAAGGGCAAGAAGCAGAAGAAAGACAAAGCATCGGATGCCTGTAACTTCTGCAAGAAGACCGACCATTGGAAAAGGAACTGTCCTACCTACCTGGAATCCAAGAAAGGTAATTTTGAAACTTGTGTTATAGAAACCAATTTATTGGTAGCTTCTGCGTCCTGGTGTATTGACTCCAGGGCTTCAACTCATGCATGTAACTCACTGCAGGGGTTCAGGGTAAGCAGAAGGCTGAGTGAAGGAGGAGTCACACTCTACTTGGGGACTAATGCAACTGTTGCAGCCACGGCCATAGGAACCGTGGAGTTATTTTTTAGAGAAGGAACAATTGTACTGAAAGATTGTCTTTATGTACAAAATTTAAGGAGAAATTTGATTTCTGTTTCAAAACTGTGTGCAGATGGTTATTGTGTCTTCTTTAGTAATACGATTACTATTAAAAGAAACAATAGATTCATCACATACGGGGAACTGGAGAATGGTCTCTATGTTCTACATCCTTCTCTAGAAACTAACATAACCGAAACTACATCGGCTAAAATCCCCAAGAAAAGAGCTCGTGATTCAGTTAATCCCACGTGTCTGTGGCATTACCGACTTGGCCACATCGGTGTTGACCGAATCACAAGGTTGGTAAAGGATGGTCCTTTGGATTTTCTAACTGTAGAAGATCTTCTCACCTGTGAGCCTTGCCTACAAGGCAAGATGACGAAGCGGCCATTTAACGGTAAGCCTGAAAGATGTACAGGCACACTTGACCTAATACATACTGATGTATGTGGTTCCCTGAGTGTTAGGACACGGAATCAACACGTGTATTTCATCACCTTCACAGATGATTTTTCACGATATGGTTACGTGTACCTAATGAGACACAAGTCTGATTCCTTTGAAAAGTTCAAAGAGTTTAGACAAGAGGTTGAGAAACAGTTAGGGAGAGAATTTAAAGCCCTTCGATCAGATCGAGGTGGCGAGTATCTCTCTGACGAATTCAGGGACTACTTAAAGGACAATAGGATAGTATCACAATTAACTCCTCCTGCTACACCACAACTTAACGGTGTTTCAGAGAGGAGGAATAGGACATTATTGGATATGGTCCGGTCGCTTCTCATACACTCTGAGTTACCCACATCCTTTTGGGGTTACGCATTAGAGACTGCGATTTACGTGCTGAATCGAGTTCCAACCAAATTGGTTTCAACTACTTCATACGAACTTTGGACCGGAAAGAAACCAAGTGTCAGACACTTGAAGATTTGGGGTTGTCCAGTGCACGTTAAAAGAACGAGTGTAGACAAGTTGGAATCCAAGACCAGCCGTTGTTATTTGTAGGCTACCCAAAAGGCTCTGTAGGTTACCTATTCTATAACCCAAGTGAGCAGAAAGTGTTCTGCAGTCGAAATGCACAATTCTTGGAAACTGATTATATCCTGGACACCCATCGTCAGGAAATTGTTCATGATGAGAAGAGCTCAGGAGCAGTGGGAGATGTCCCACAAGTTCTAGGTAGTGACCAACCTAGAAGATCCACTCGGGTATCCAGGCCACCAGTCCGTTATGGTTATGACCAGGATAGTTACCTGGTGGAAACCTTGACTAGTGAGGAGGATCCCGTGACTTACGCGGAAGCTATGTTGGACATAGATTCCCAGAAGTGGGTGGAGGCCATGAGAGCAGAGATGGACTCAATGGAGACCAATGGAGTTTGGACTCTAGTAGATCCGCCCTCCGGGGTAAAAGCAATAGGTTGCAAATGGATTTACAAGAGGAAGAAGGGCCCCGATGGTAAGGTTGAGACCTTCAAAGCTCGTCTGGTGGCAAAAGGGTACACTCAGAAAGAGGGCATCGATTATGAGGAAACCTTTTCGCCTATGGCCATGCTTAAATCCATTAGGATCTTGCTAGTAATAGTAGCATACCATGATTATGAGATTTTGCAGATGGATGTCAAAACTGCATTCCTGAATGGAGATCTTACTGAAGATATCTATATGCAGCAGCCGCAAGGCTTCATTGCTGCGGGTCAGGAAACCATGGTATGTAAACTTAACAGATCCATTTATGGACTTAAGCAAGCTTCTAGAAGTTGGAACATCCGTTTTGACTCTGCTGTCAAATCGTTTGACTTCAAGCAGAATCCGGATGAACCATGTGTCTATAGAAAGTACAGTGGAGATAAGGTTACCTTCTTGGTTCTATATGTAGATGACATTCTACTCATTGGGAATGATGTAGGAATGTTAACTACGGTGAAAGTATGGCTATCACAACAATTCTCCATGAAAGATCTTGGAGAAGCGTCCTATATACTAGGTCTTCGACTCTATAGATATAGATCGAAGCGGATAATAGGATTATCCCAATCTGCTTACATTGACAAAATAGTCAAGAGATACAGCATGGAAAACTCCAAGAAAGGAAATGTTCCTTCAGGCACGGAGTCACTCTCTCCAAGAAGATGTCTCCCAAGACATCTGAGGAGATTGATGGCATGAAAGACGTTCCCTATGCCTCTGTCATAGGGAGCATCATGTATGCCATGCTGTGCACTCGTCCTGACATAGCTCAGGCAGTCAGTGTAGTAAGTAGATTTCAGGCCAACCCAGGGCAGGAGCATTGGACTGCTGTGAAAAACATACTTAAGTACCTTCGAAGGACAAAAGAGTTTTGTCTAGATTCAACGGTAGCTCACTACAGATCCAAGGGTATACAGATGCCGATTTCCAGTCGGATCCAAATGATAGAAAGTCTACATTTGGATATGTTTTCATGATAGGATCGTGTGTTGTTTGTTAGAAAAGCAGCAAATAGGGGTCCACTGCAGACTCCACGACTGAGGCAGAGTACATTGCCGCAAGTGAGGCTGCTAAAGAAGCCGTGTTGATGAAGAAGTTCGTTCACGAGTTGGGAGTAGTTCCGTCCAGTACATCACCCATCCCGTTGTTGTGTGACAACAATGGAGCCATTGCTCAGGCTAAGGAGCCATGAGCCTACTCGAAGTCGAAGCACATCGAGAGGAAGTACCACGTACTGTGGGAGATTGTTGGTAGAGGGGACGTCCTGATTCAAAAGGTAGCGTCAGCGGAAAATGTAGCAGACCCATTAATGAAGCCACTATCACAGAAAGTGTTTGAGAAACACCTGGAAAGCATGGGACTCCGGCCAGTACCTGATTGGACCTAAGTGCAAGTGGGAGTTGTTAGACAGTTTTGTATGCCCTTAGCTTCAATCAGAATGATGTACTTTATTAGTTTATTGTAAATGAATAAAAGTGCATATTTGATTCATGTTCCCTTGGTATGTTTCTGTGTAATACACTTAAACTGGACTTGATGAGACTCGTGTTAGTTTAGAATGTTCACAGCCAGTGGATCGGTCTGGGGAGACCTATCCTGACAAGGTTGACACTGTGGTGCCACCAAGTCGGTTGGGGTGGCCTGTCTCAGCTGCCAGGGTGAGACCCTAGGCACATACAGTGTAGGATTAATTGAATCTTTGAACTGGACCAGATTTCTAGTATTGCTCTGGACCTTGGAGATTGATGGGCAAAACTGGAAAGTTACACCCGACCCCTAGACTCGATTATGATACTGCACTAGGTGTCGGATTATGCTGTCTTTGATGTACCATTCAGTGAGATCCTTAGCGGGGGTCAAAACCTGGGTATGTTGGGACAGTCTGAGAATTCATCTGAGTGGGTGATCATAGTGATAGGATCAGCCCCTTTGTCGGACAAAGGTAATGATCGGGGATGCACTCTCACTGATGGAAACCATGATTGCCGGCAGCTGATTTCAACCGTTGAGATTTGTTTTGCAAAGTATATTTTATATGAGATATAAAAGTATATATATTATGGTTTCTCAAATGTTTGCAAGAAGGTTTTAATTCCCGGGATCCATATAAGTAGAGAGTGCAACACTGTTCCTTGCAGCCGAGGGAGAGGTCCTCTCTTGTCGGGTAGTGTATGATCATTATGGGCTGAGAGATTAAGTGTAAGACCATTGAGGATAATACCTGATGGGCTAATCTTGCATCTGCCGGCAGCCGAATTCAACCGTTGAGATTTGTTTTGTAAAGTATATTTTATATGAGATATAAAAGTATATATATTATGGTTTCTCAAATGTTTGCAAGAAGGTTTTAATTCCCGGGATCCATATACTTGATGGGCTAATCTTGCATCTGCCCACAGTCCCTGGGTGTTACAGGGTGGCTTGGCCCAGGGACCACTTAGGGTAAGTGTTGGGCCCATAGAGCCCATTTGATGGGTTTCAGGGGGTGCACTATCCTTAATAGTGTATTCGGCCAGGCCTTGTAACAAAGACTAGGCCGAACCCATGTGGCTAATATGTAGATCAATGCTTGGGTCCCACGCCATACAAGGAACCCCAACTGGGCAGCAGTTAGGAAGGTTAAATGAGCACATAAGCTTAATGGGCCTAAAGCCCATTTCGAACTGGGCTATTTTTTTAGTTAATAATGGAGCGAATTCTGAGATGGATTAGTAGATAGGATAGGGTCTTGACCCTATCCACTCAAAGAGTCTAGATCTGAATGTGATTCAGATCTAGAAACCTCCTAATGAGATTAGGAGAAAGCTAATCTAATCTGCAGATAAGATAAGGGTTTATCCTTATCACCTGAAGAGAAGGCTGATCCAAATATGATTTGGATAAGCAGCTCCTAATGGGATTAGGAGCTGATCTTTTAGGTTAACAAAAGAGGAAGGGGGCGGCAGCCTTTAATAGACACACATAAGATTTTCTTCAGTGCTGAAATCACAAGAAGAGAGAATTCTGCACCCTGCGAATACTCTCTTGCCGCCCTATGTTGCCAGTTCGATCTCTAGTTGTGGGAGAAGTCAAGATTGGATCTTGACATTAGTTCTTTGAGAAATGATTGAAAGGAAGCTGTGCTCACGTACCATTCTGCTGATTCTTGCGAAGGACAGAGTTCTTGGAGAAGAACACTACTGATTCTGCTCCATCCTGCACTGCGCCATCTTCAGTGGGAGCAGTCTTTGGATCCTTTCTTGGGTGTGAACACCTTCGTTGGGAGATACTACTTCTCCGTATTAGGTATAATCCTCTCCTACTCCTTCTGGTTCAGTTCATGGTTCAAGAATGATCCTTGAAAATATGATTTTCTAAAATAGGGAATGCGATTCCTAGTTGAAGGGAGAGAAAAATTTTTGAAATTCGCCCCTTATTCTGCATTTTTTGGGCATCCATGGAATGGATCTCTCATCTCTTCAAAGTTGGCAGATGACGTCGAACTGGAGCAACCAGCAGAGTACCGATCTATACAGAATTTGAGAATGTTAGAATCAGGATGCTTAACTAATTTTGTAGGGAGGATCTTGAGATGGGAAATATCTCTATAATCAGTGTAATTTTAAGGCTACATTGCTAAGGGACTAGCAATGTTTAAGTTGGGGGTGTGATAACTTGTATTTTGATGCCTTTAGGGCATCGTTTTAAGGGTATTTTCGACCTTAGAATAGTCAAAGTATGTCATTTTTCCAATTAAATTCACTGTTGTGACCTCTGAGAGTCTTTGTACAAATTCTAGGGAAAAATGGGAAGTTTTTATGGCTGAAATATAGATTTTGGGAAGCTGGCGTGAAGTCCAACTGAGAGAGGGGGTGTTTTGTGAAAAACTGAAAGCAGGAGGGCGCCTCCTAGCTACTAAACCTAGTTTGGCGCCACTCCTACTGTATTAGCATGCTCCCCACACCTTACCATACCCTAGGGCGCATTTTAACCCATTCTTTTGACCCTTAACATACCCTAGCCACCCCTAACTACTAAATCATCACCTTCCATCCCTTCTAATCTCCACCATCCAATGTAGGGCACTCTCTTTTTAGCAATATAACCCTAGGAGCCACCTAACTTCTAAACTTCACCATTCAGCCTTACACAATATTGGGTGCCTTCTCCTTTTCTTCTCAGCCTTAGGATCACCCTAGAACCATCATAACCCTTCATTCTAAACCCTAGGGCACCCATATTTTTGCTAAAACCCAGTTGCTGCCCCCCTCTTTCTCTCTAATTCCAGTTATATCCACCATTCTCTATAAGAAGGACCATAGGGGCCCTGGAGAAGGGGTTGGTCAATTCACCCAGTTAACAAGGCTATGGTTTCTTGAGGAGTTCAAGGGTTGTAGAAGGGGAGGATGCCCAGTTCTTGTCAAGAGGGGTTCATGCAAGTTGTTCAACCAATTTGCAACTACCGCCACTGGATCTGATCAACCATTCTTTTATTTTCTGTTATTTATATTTCTGCAATCTTTTAGATTTAATTCTTTTTCATTTCTCTATTTTGCATATCTGAATTCGTTCGAGTTCGAGGGTTGTAGAAAGGATGGATGCCCGGTTCTTGTCAGGAAGAGTTTCTGCAAGCTATCTGGCTGATCTGCAACTACCGCTACTGGATCTAGATTTGGGATCATTTTTTTTATTTCTTTTACTTCCTTTGTTGATTCCCATACTTTATTAAATTCTAATTTTTATTTATTGCCTTGTTTAAATTTGAAACATTTAATTTCAGCAATAATAGATTTTATTTTCATATTTTCTGCCATTCCCGGTTGCATTCTCTTATCCAAATCTAAGTATATATTAATTTTCCACTTGCTTCCCTGTGGATACGACCCATTCTCACCCATTTACTACGTTAGTAGTTGTTTGAGAATCGAAAAAATTTATAAATATTAAACTGGTATTTTGAAGTGGTTAATGACACGCTTCCGGACACACCAGCGAACAACTCTGAACATAGCTAGTAAGTTTCTTGCTTAAATAATTTAGATCATTTCAATTGGTCCGCGGTAGAAATGCCCGGCACTGACCCTAGTGTGATCAAGGATCAAAGTATCAATATCGGGTATCATATTGGACAACTTGGATATGGATACAGATACAGATACACTTAGGAAACGCATGGATACAGATAAAAAATATAGAAATGTGTGGATACACTAGGGAAATGCACAGAAATTCCATAAATATATTAAAAACATTCACTTTAATGTCAAAAATATTATAAATAATATATAAGTATATAGGAGCTGTATATTTTAGTGGTATATATGAAGAAATATATTGCAACCAATATAGCTAGATGCATAGATATTATGCAATTTTATTGATAGTGCGCCGGTTAAGAATCTAAGACATTATTTAAATTCTTAAAAATTAATACATGTACAAAGCCATTATTATTTTATTTTTATTAAATTCCAAGGCACAAAACATATACAACTATTCTATTTGAATTACTATACCAATATTTCCATTTTACTATTTTTATTTTTTAACATTAACAAAAAATTAATTCACAAATAAATATATTATTATACAAAATTAATATGTTATGTTCATTTGTAAAAAATAAATATGTTATTATAAAATGTAAAGAAAAAGTATTAATTAATAACTTAAAAAAATATATAATCTTAACTTAAAATATATCAAATCTATTAAAATTTTGAAGATATATATATATATAATATAAAATTCATAAATTTTAATTACTAAAATAACTATTCATTTATTAATATTTTTTATAAAATTTCTAAATTATAAAATTATTTTATTTTTATATAAATTTTGAAATTTAAATTCAAATTTAGATTTTGAAATTTAAACTCAAATTTGAATTTTTAAAACTTTATTATTTATTTTTTTAAATTTGAAATTTATATTTTTTAAATTTAATTTCAAATTCAGATTTTGAAATTTAATTCCTGAAATTTAAATTGAAATTTGAATTTTTAAACTTTTAAAAAGTGTAAGCAAATCAACCACACGACCTAGGGGCTGACCTAGGGTTTTGTAAACTAGTGGTTCAACCAATGTGAATCCTCTTAGGTTCATTTGGAATTACACTACTTCCTTTGGTTAGCCTGGTAAGCGGTGAGGATGTAGGAGGCTCCCCTTGCTCTCGCAAGGACCTAGTTAAATAACAACAAAACCCGCTTTGGCGTAGCCATTTAACCTTCTTCCTTAAACACCAACCACCAGTTATGGAAAGTAATTACAAGCTTTCCTAAAATTCAGCACACCTTTGAACCAAGTGAGAATCTTTCGTAAAGGATCTTGCTATCCAATTTTTAAATTCGGGTTTAGGGTAAACCACACATGAAGGGTGGTGATTTTTGGGCCAAGGAAGCGTGATAAAATCCGCACCTTATCTTATTTAAATGGAATTGCCCTTAAGTAGATTAACGGGAAGACAAAATAAACAAAGCAAATGCAACTAACTACAATGCATGAACAAGTATCTCTAAAACACAATTCAGCAATATAACATAAAAGAATAAAATAAACTATGCAAACGAAGCAATTAAAATAATAGAAAGAAATAAAACCTAACACATTCACAACTAACAAGATAATATTAACAATTAAACAAACCTATATGATGCATGCTCTAGCATATGTAACCCTAGATGATGGAATGCAAATGCAAAAAAACATTTTGAATATTAATTAATTTTTTTTTATTTTTTCAATTTATTTATTTATTTATTTTTTTTGAAATTTGAAAATTTAAATTTAAATTTAGAAATTTGAATCAAATTCAAATTCAGATTTGAATTAAAATTTAAATTTAAATTCAAATTCAAAAATTTAAACAATTTCCTATTTAACGATTAATTATTCAATTAAATAACAAAAAAGGGAATTAAATAATGCAACAATTAATTATAACAAACAAAAATAAAATAAATAATTATGCTAAGAATGAAATTAACTACTACCAAAATAAATTCTAACAAGAAAAATTGCTATTCTAAAAATCAAACCAAAAATAAAATAAAAAAAAAGAAAATTATGCAGCAATAAATAAAATAAAATAAAATAAACAAATTTTTTTCTGTTTTTTATCGAAAATAAAAGAAAAACACTAACCTATTAAAATAGAAATACAAACAAGAAATTAAAACTAAGGACGAAAAATAGATCTAGAAACAAAACGGAAGAAAAATAATACTAAAATAAAATAAATCGAATCTAACAAAAAAAATAATTAAACATTTGAAAATCACTATTCTACCAAAAAAATAGTTCAAAAATAAAAACAAAAAAATAAAAATAAAACGGATGATTACACCTGAAGCACAATCCAATTTCTCTTCTCTTATCTTCCATCCCGTAGTCCTGCAATGATCCGGTACCCCACCTTTCGCTATTGCATCCTATAGAATCAAAGAAAAACAAAAATTAAACTGAGATAACGGATAAAGTAATAAAACAAAAAAAAATAATGAAACAGATTCGGATAAAGCAAATAAAATTTTTTCTCCGTGCTTCCCCGACAACGACGCCAAAAACTTGGTGTGTCCAGAAGCGTGTCATTAAACACTTTGGAACACTAGTTTAATCATTTATAAAAATTTTCAGATTCTCAAACAACTACAAATGTAGTTAATGGTGAGAACAGGTCATATCCACAAGGAAGTGAGGAAAAAATTAATATATACTCAAATCTGGACAAGAGAACACAAGAGGGAAGTGAAAAAATATAAAAAATAATTAATTAAACTGAGAAAATTATAAAATTAGAACACTATTGAAAGTTAAAAAGTGTTGAAACATAAATAAATTAACAAAAGAAATGAAATAAAAATCTGTAATCCGATCAGTGTTAGCAGTCTTTGGATCTCTCATTTGACCTTCGAACTTCTTGAGCTAGGCCTTCCGTCTTATCTGGCCGAATTGTAGATCTGTAGAAAATAAAACGAAAATTAAAACTAAAATAAAGTAAAAGTGATTGGAATCCAATTCCAGAGGTGGCAGTAGTGGTGTTGGCGAACTGCAAGTAGGAACTCTTCCATCTTACCTAGGGCAGAATCCAGCCTTTTCTTAGGAGCCCTAGGGTCCTTTATATAGAGAAGGGAGGATAGAACTGGGATTAGAGAGAAAGAGAGTGGTGGCAACTGGGTTTTAGCAAAAATATGGGTGCCCTAGGGTTTAGAATGAAGGGTTAGGATGGTTCTAGAGTGATCCTAAGGCTGAGAAGAAAAGGAGAAGGCACCCAATATTATGTAAGGCTGAAATTTAATGGCTAAAGGCTGAATGGTGAAGATTAGAAGTTAGGTGGCTCATAGGGTTAGAATGCTAAAAAGAGAGTGCCTTAGAATGGATAGTGGAGATAAGAAGGGATGGAAGGTGAGGATTTAGTAGTTAGGGGTGGATAGGGTTTGTTAAGAGCGAAAAGAATAGGTTAAAAGGCGCCCTAAGGTTTGCTAAAGAATGGGGAGCATGCTAATACAGTAGGAGGGGCATCAAACTAGGTTTAGCAACTAAGTGGCACCCACCTACTTTCAGTTTTTCACGAAAACACCCATTCTCTCAGCTGGACTTAACACTAGCTTCCTAAAATATGCATTTCAGCCATAAAAATATCCCAGTTTTTCCTAGAATTTGCTCAGAGGCCCTTAGAGGCCACAACATTGCTTTTAATTGGGAAAAGAACACATCTTGACTATTCTAAGGCCGAAAATATCCCTGAATTGATGCTCTTAAGGCATCAAAATGCAGAATTATCAATAATGCATTTGGATACTTTACTCAAAATGATAGTGTCATTGTGCCATTTCAAAGGTGTCCCGTTGGGATTTCTCCATTTTTTTTTATCATCCCCATCGTTGTCTTGGTGAAAATGAACTGCATGTACTTAAACCATTTTTATTTTTTATGAGAGGGATTTTTTGTTTTTCATTTTTGCATGGGAGAGAGCTTTCATTCACTCTTTATGGCTGAACATCTTCAGAAGAGGAACTCTAGCCACCAATCGTAGTCCCTAATCCCTATTGACTCCACAGTCCACCGGAAAAGGCACCATCCCTAATCCCTATTTCTATCATCGATTTTTGGTTGAACTTTTCAAGGATCACCGTTTGGATTGTAACTGAGTTCCCACCGATAGTGCTAAGTCATTGAGACAATCCTCTATTTCTTCTTTGCTTTCACTCCCCAATCGCCATTCGAACTCTGGTTGCTGATTTGATTAAAAATAAAACTATTTTACTATAAATTAAACTTCCCTTGTTGAAGCTTCTTTCCCATTTATTATAACCCAAAACCCGAAAGCATGGTAAAGCATGGTAGCTATGACTAGAGTTGATTGTGACTCTTTAGTGTGCAACTTGATCAAGGCCAACTTACAAAGAGTAATACATCATCGGGATGTCCCCTATGGCATTGCCGATGTGAGGTCTTTAATGCTCTAAACTCCTAGCCTACTAGGACTAGGGGCAATAGCAAATAGCTTGTTCTATTTGTCACAAATGGTTTATATGTTGTGATTCATGTGGTTTGGAGTACTGATTAATAATTAATCAATTAGTGTCAACGATTATCTAGTTTCTTGTCTAGTACCCGACTGAATTGTTGAATATGTTTAAATGGTTTGTCCACGTTTTATTTCTTATTATTTTGTTTAATATGTTGTAGCAACAATTAGAATAGAACAATGTGAGTGATCCCCTTTTTAGGTCATTTTATTATTTATGGGATTTGCTTTTGTTTGTGCCTTTATTTTCATGTCTGGATTAGAATAGACTAATGTTACCAATCCTTAGTATATATTGTTTTAATTAATGGAAATCAAAACGACTACTTTCTCTATACTGTTAATAGTTAGAAAACTAGTAAGAGTAGGTTCATTCCAATATTTTGTTGAGGGTTCAACTAGTAAGAGTAGTCCCAAAAATCTTGAACTCATCATAAAGCAAATTATACGAAGCAAGCCAAATTTTGTTAGAAGACACAAATGAAGAGTGGTACATTGATAAGAAAAATCAAATGAAAGCTGGGTTACCAAAGAAAATAAAATCATCCAAATTTCAAGAAAAAACTTATAGTCTTGGAAATGACATCAACAGATGAGTGGAGATGGGATTGGTCCTAGGACTGCCAGGGGAATCAAAGAAATGAGTACCGAGTTTTCATTTTCTTCCTAGATATATTAGACTGGTGTTTTCTTTTTTAACCTTGTCTTCTAATTGGAACCTTAAACTCTTTATGTTTGGTAAGTGATGGCTTTTGATTAATAAATGCCATGAATAGATTTTTATTAGGCTTTAGATTCATTAGTCATGCCCCAATTTCCATCTTCATTACGGGAACTTTGTCTTAATAATTAATAAGATGAGAACAGGAACATGCTAGAGAGATTTTATCTACTTAGCTATAGAGACCCCAATAACATTGGAGATTTATCATTTTAGTTGACATCTAAAGCCTAGCATCTAATGTATTTTTGCCAAGACATCCAAACAAAAAAGAATAAGGGTAAGTTCTTGATGCTATCTGAATTCTTGGACTTTGCAAAGGCCAAGGCAGTTCCTGGAATCATGATCAACATAATGGTAATCTTTTCCCCTAACTATACACAGTATTTTTAGGTTTCTTATTGAATTTCTTTTAAATAAATTTTAAATCTAACTATATGATCCTTAGAGATATTTTTGATAAAAGAATACAAAAAATATTTAGGAACCAAAAAGGAAATTAACCGATGTATCCCTACTATTTGGGTCTTTGGAGGGATGGGTTGGTTGCAGATATAATCTAAGGTAGTTTTGTGTAGACTGAATGCTCTTAGACTTAAACTAGTGTTCTTAACATAACAAAAATTTTCACTTGACTCGTGGATTTTTACTTAGGGGATAAAAAAATTAGAAGACATTGAATCAAATTTTTCAAGACAGCTACATGTAGAATAATGTTAGAGATCTTCAAGACGTGGAATTAACTTCACATAAGCTATTTATCATTTTTCAAGACATTGAATCAAATTTCTGTGTTAATTGTATTTTTTATATGATAGCAATTTGAAAATTGTAATATATTAAGTTGTGTATAAATTATAATTGGAATGTAATTTTTATTTTTTATAATATTAATGAATCACACATTGACATTTCACAAGTGTTTTTGATTTAGATGCTTAATATGTGTATGTTGTGCTATATACATTTATCAAACGTTTCCTAATCTATTGCTCCTTTAACAATAGGTATTATAATATTTACAACAATTTATTAAATTAAATAGCAACAATTAAAATGATAATTGGCAATAGTCAATGATAAGGATTATGTGGCCATGTACAATTAGCAATGATGATTTGATTGTTGAGCATGGAATTTTAAGATAACAATTGCTTGATTGTTGCTAATTCAATGGTAGTTTGTAAAGACTGTTGCTCTAAATACTTATAAGAAACAATTGTATTGGTAACAACTAACATGATTTTGTATATCAAACTTTGGGGCAACAATTGCTTGATTCTTGTATATCAAACTTTGGGGCAACAATTGCTTGATTCTTGTATATCAAACTTTGAGGCAACACTTGTTTCCCATTAGATACAACTCTTCAATTATTGAAAATTTACAATTAACAACAATTAACATGATTGTTGGGGATGATACCCATTAGACAACAAATAATTAGTTGTTGCTAAAAATCTATATGAGTAGTGGTTTTTAGTAATGTTGTTAAAACAAAAATTTTGGGAACAATTGCTATTGCTCGTTGCAAAACATTATTGTTGTCAACAATTGGTCCAACTATTTCTCCTACATTCTACCCCATTTATATCAACATTTCTTCTCTGATGACTAATTCAAACTCACTTGTTTTATTGTGTGGATCCCGTCCCACGGATATTGATTTGTGAGGGACTCGCTTTTTATTTGAATTCATTTTTTGCTACGATAATGTCTTAGAACATAAAGCCATGCCTTAAATGTACTGCCACATCTCCACCCAAAAGTTATTTCATCTAATTCGAGATGGAGGCATGACAATAAGTCAAAAGCTTTGATTCAGTTGTTTCAGTGGGGTTATAATATTGTAGGAAAACCCAAGAAAGCAGATTCGTAATGATATTCAAATGAAAATAAAATAGAGATAAAGAGAAAGTAAGCACAGAGAATACATAAACTTACGTGGTTCGACTTATAACCTACATTTATAGGTGAATGAAGAATAGAAATCCACTATGAAGTAGGTAATAGAGAAAAAATACAAAGTTGTGCTCTCACAGAAAACTCTAAACCCTAAATACACCCAATGTCTCACTTACACTATTACAAGACTCAGACTTCTGTATACAAGAGAGAAAACCCCGAAATACATGACTCTTCGTATTCAGTTCGGACCTATAAGATAAATATGGATCAGGTCCATATCGCCACGGGGGCATAGTCCTAGCACCTCTAATGATGATTTATGGTGGGCACTCTACGCATCCAACACAAACCACTATAAAATTTTGTCTTCAATTTTTTTTCAAATTAATTCGAAACGAGTTGCCACAAAAAATTCAAATTTAAGGCACAAACATAACTTTGTCAAATTTGAATCATACACCCCATTTTTAATGAAATACATTTGGAAGGAGTACAGAATGCAAAACTTCATATTTTATATTATTTTATATTTATTTACACCGTATACATTTATATTTGTATTATTTTCATATTGAGCCATAAGTACATTTGACTTTTCAAATGATCTCATTTGTTGACATTTCGCCCGATCTATAGATCAAGATTTCTTATCTGAGCTATACATTGGGCATACCTGTGATTTTTTTCGGGATACCGTCCAACATGTCCATTGATTTGAGAGGGACCCACTTTCTGTTTTGTCAAATTTGAACCGGTGGAACCAATTTCTTCAACAACTGACCTTACGAGTTTGCATGGACTATGACGTACGTATGAGCCTAAATGGAGCTCACATTGTACAGAGGGTGATTTGACCCGATCTCTTAAGCAGGCGATACATGGATTTGACTTGACATAAGTGACAGTTCAGCGTGATAGATGGCTATAACATGGTGTAACAAGCTTGATGAAGCCCTTGCAGTCAGCTGCTATATAACAACTCGCTATGGAACAGCTCGCTACAGAGCGAGGTCGAGTACACTGGTATGCCAAAAAGGAACACTCCAAACTAAGTCTATCCCAGTTTGCGAGCTAGGACAATCAGCTCGCTCCAATCCTTAGGCAAGAGGGCCGCCTCGAAGACAAGTAACCTCAAGCGGAATCATCTCGGGATGCCCCAAGTAGCTCGCTACAAGGCAGCTCACTATGGGATAGTTCGCTACATGGCAGCTCACTATTAAGCGATGCGGCGTTTTCAGGAAGCTTCTTATCTGACAAGACCGTACACGCTAGACTGCACCCACATCTCCTGATTGATGGCGCAGTAGTAGACCGCGCCCACGTCTCTTGACAAGCAACGTTGTGTCTATCCTTTCCGGGTCACGTCTCTCATCTGATTGGGCAGTACCCTACAGCGGTTACCTATGCAGCCCTGGCAAATAACGGCTGCGATAGAGGGTCAGAGGCGGTTACGCCCGATTTGACAAGACATCAGTATTTAAAGGCCCCGATATCCAAGGGGTAGAGGTAACTGATCTTGCGCTATTTGAACTCTTAGCTCTCTATGCATTCTCCATAGCTTTCTCTCAGAGTTCTAACTTAAGCATCGGAGTGTTCTCGTTGGGCGAGTTCCCCGGGAATCCTTCATTTTCTTCTCCTTCCTAGGTGCTGTCCATTGCCAGTTAGGAGTGATCGGATCGCACTACATCATTTGGCGCCGTCTGTGGGAACCACTTCAAAAAGCCTTCCTCCACCAAACACCGGAACTTTCAGTAAGACTTCAATGGCTTCCTCCAGCAACGTCGGGCGAAGTGCCGACCAAAACACCTCTGGGGAATGACCTCAGATCCCTACCATATGCATTGGCCAGTTCACCGTGCCCCTCTCCGCGGACAGAGTCCCTACCTTGAGCGCGCCTCAGTTCATGGCGTCGCTGAATGCTCCACTCCCTTCGCCGATAGAGGCGACCTTTGCAGAACCATCGGTTCTCCCGGTGGCCAGGCACAACCAGCTAGAAACCTTGGTACACTACGTGCGAGCTATGCAAGCTCAAATGCAAAAGGTCCATCAGTTCTAGTTGTACCAGCAACAAATGCTCCACCACATCTACAAATAGCAGAACAAGCAGCAGTTTCCATCGCTGCCTCAGTCTCAACAGCAAGTTCCACCTCTACACCCTGCTACGCAGCAAGTCCAGCCCCGCCGTCGTAGCGAGCGTCTCCCCTGCCGAGGAGAGACCTCTCGAACCCAGAAACCTCTCGAAAGCCAGGTTTCATCCCATGGTAGGAGGGAAAGGCAAGCTACTCCCCCCCACCTCGTAGCCTATAGTCAGGTCGGGGGCTTCTTAGCCAGTTAGACCCGCATCGCCTCGACCTTCGCAGTTCAAGCTCCCGCTCGCCGAAAACCAATTCAAGGTCCTGACCGTGAACTTTAGACAAGGCCTAGTTCATTGCCATCAGCAACAATCTGAGCCCCTCCCTGGGCCCCTCAAGCTCGGTAACACAGAAGCAAGCAACACTAGCACCGGCCCAGCAAAGCAACAGTAGAGACGTCGACGAGCTCGCCGAACTGCCACTCACAACCTGCCTGAGCTCAAGGGTAAGGAAGAGGTAAGCTCGAACGAAGTAAAAGCCACTCCTCTCCTCTCAGTTCCATCCCCCCTATCTCCAGAACTTCTTGCCATCCCTATGTCAAAGGACTTCAAGCTCCCTCCATTGGATAAGTACGACGGATTGTTCGATCCAAATGACCATGTCAAAGCCTTCTAGTCGCAGATGCACTTGGCTAGGGTTAGTGAGTCATGCATGTGCATGGCCTTCTCCCCCACTTTCAAAGGGGTAGCCTACACATGGTACAGGAACCTTGCGCCCGGGTCAATAAAAGGCTGGGCGCAGTTCGCGCAAGTCTTCACCTCTCATTTTGTCACTAGTAAGTGTTGCCCGAAAACCCAAGAGAGTCTCCTTGGCGTAGTCCAGAGAGAAGGGGAGTCCATCTGGAGTTACATCAAGAGGTTCAACGAAGCTTGTCTGCAGATACCCGACCTGGACCCCGCAGTTCGGCTCACCGTTGCCAAGAGAGGCATCACGCACAAAGAATTCAAGTGGCACATGGTTGTTAATCGGCCCAAGAATGTGACCGAGTTCCTCAAGCTCGCGGGTCAGTTTATAGGAACAGAGGAGGAGATCAACCAGAAAAATGAAAGTGCGCTCGAGAAAAGGAAAAGGGAAGGTGAGTCCTCGATTCAAGGGGACAGTAAGAAGAAGAAAGACCCAGCTCGGGGGCAAGGCCAAGTCAGCCTTTCCGAGCTCCGCCAGCTAAAAGGACGGACTACACGCCCCTGAACGCGAAGCGGGCCGAGATCCTTATGGTAATCAAAGACGCCCTGTATGTGAAGTGATCACCTTGGCTGAAAGCGGACCCTAGTGTAAGAAATAAGAATTTGTATTGTAGTTTCCATAAAGACCACGGTCATAGTACCGAGAATTGTAAAAATCTCCGCGACGAGATATAGGAGCTCATTCGTCGTGGATACTTAAGAAATTTTGTGCAGAATAATAATAATAAAGCAGGTCGGCAGGGGGAGCAAAGTAGAGATGCTCCTGAATCCAGCAGCAGGCAAGTAGAGTAGCCGTGGAGGCAGCCCCCGGAAGAGAGATCAGTTTGGGGAACTATCCATGTGATCGTCAGAGGTTCGATCGTCGTGGGTTGCACCTCGGCTGCAGCTCGGACATCAGCTCGCGAAGTCAGAAGGGAGGAGCAGAAGCCCCCGAAGTGGCCAAGGACAGAAGACACGATCTTCTTCATAGAGGATGACACGTGCGGGGTCCACTACCCCACGATAACGCGCTCGTCGTAAAGATCAGGATTAATGACTTCGAAGTCAAGCGTGTCCTCATCGACTCTGGCAGCTCGGCAGACATTCTTTTCAAGGCAGCATTCGACAAGCTTCAGCTCCAAGAGGGCGATCTCAAGCCCGCAAATACTCCCTTGGTAGGCTTCAACGGAGAGGAAGTCAGGCCCCTGGGGAGGATTACAGTACCTATGGAAGTCGGCACCTGGCTTAGCATAGTGAGGCTTAACCATGACTTCTTAGTGGTCGCAACTCCCTCCCTGAACAACACCATAGTAGGTCGGCCGATCACCCATGCCCTACGTACGGTGGTCTCCACTTATTATTTGGCGATGAAGTTCCCTCCGGACTTCGGAGTTGGGGTAGCGCGAGGCAACCAACTTGAGTCTCGCAAGTGCTACGTCGTCACCCTCAAAGGGAAAGCCAAGGTGGCCGACGACCTCAAGTTGGAGTGACCTACGGAGCAATGTGAGGAACGAGTTGCACCTACGGAAGAGACTGTCTCCGTCCCAACTTTGGCAGAGGACCCAGCTCAGACACTCTAGATTGGCTTTTCGGTCAAGGAAGCTCTGCGATCTCAACTAGTAAGTTTTTTACTTCAAAATTTAGATGTTTTTGCAAGGTCCGCAGTAGAGATGCCCGGCATAGACCCAAGCATCATAACTCACAGGCTAAATATTGCTCTTGTAGTTAGGCCCGTTAGACAAAAGAAACACAACTTAGCCTCGGAGCGTTGGAGAGCAGTTTACGAGGAGGTCGGGAAGCTCCTCGCAATGAACTTTATCAGGGGGGTCCATTACCCGATATGGGTAGCCAACCCAGTCCTGGTAAAGAAGGCCAACGATAAATGGTGCATGTGTGTTGATTATACCATTTTAAACCGAGCCTATCCAAAGGATTGCTTCCCACTCCCCAAGATTGACCGCCTGGTGGACGCGACCTCAGGGCACGAGTTGCTAAGTTTCTTGGACGCCTACTCGGGCTATAACCAGATTAGAATTGACCCTACCAACGAAGAAAAAACAACTTTTATAACTGAACTAGGCCTATACTATTATAAGGTCATTCCCTTTGGGCTGAAAAATGCCGGGGCTACCTTCCAAAGACTTGTAAATAAGTTGTTTGAGCTGTTGATTGACAAGAAAATAGAATGTTATGTAGACGACATGGTCGTCAAGACTTAGTTTTCAAATGATTTAATACAAGACTTGCATTTTTCTTTTGAAATTTTGCGTAAGTTTAATATGAAGTTAAATCCGAACAAGTGTGTCTTCGGTGTCACCTCGAGTAAATTTCTATGGTACATCGTTAACTGGCGTGGCATTGAGGCCAACCCGGATAAAATTAAGGCTATCCTAGATATGAGACCACCCCGAAAATTGAAGCAGGTTCAGAGGTTGAATGGTCGTATAGCCGCTCTAAGCCGCTTCATGTCCAAATCGATAGATCGTTGTTTGCCTTTCTTTTAAGCCGCTTCATGTCCAAATCGATAGATCGTTGTTTGCCTTTCTTTAAGGCAATTAAAAGCAAAGGCTTTGAATGGACCGAAGAGTGCCAGCTCACATTCGACGAGCTCAAAAAGTACCTCACTAGTATCCCAGTCTTAACTCGACCCGAGGAGGGTGATGTTTTGGAGATGTACCTCTCGACAAGTGACAACGTTGTCAGCTCGGTGCTAATAAGAGAGGTAGATCGAGTCCAACGACCTATCTACTATGTTAGCAAAGTGCTGCAGGGAGCTGAGACAAGGTACCCAGAGATTGAAAAATTGGCGTACGCGCTAGTCATTGCAGCTCGGAAGCTTCATCCATACTTCCAAGCTCACACTATCATCATCCTCACCAACAAGCCTCTGAGGCAAGTCTTGCTCAAGCCCGAGGTCTCTGGTAGGTTGACGAAGTGGGCCATCAAACTCAGCGAGTACGACCTCCAGTACAAGCCACGAACTGCTATCAAAGCCCAAGCCTTATCTGACTTTGTCATAGAATGTACTTTCAACTCCGTGGTCCCCAGGCCGATCGAACCTGAGGCTCCCAAGTCAATCGAGCCCAAGGTTCCCAGGCCAGTTGAGCTTGAGCACCGGGAGGTAGCAACCAGCGCAGCTTCTCTCCTAGTGAGATCGAACCTGAACTGGGAAGAGGAACCCTAGATCCTTCATGTGGATGGCTCATCAAATCAGTAGGGTAGCGGAGATGGAATCGTTCTATATGGGCCAAGCAGTGTGAAACTAGAGTACGCGCTACGCTTTGAGTTCGCGACATCCAACAATGAAGTAGAGTATGAGGCATTAATAGCCGAGCTGGCCCTAGCAAACGAAGTGAAAGCCAAGCACGTCGTCATCTGCAGTGATTATCAGCTTGTGGTCAACCAAGTTACAGGTGAATATGAAGCTCGTGAGCCAACTATGATCACCTACTTAGCCAAAGTAAGAGAGGCTCTGCTCAACTTCCAGTCGCACTTCATTAAGCAAACCTCGAGATTGGAGAATGTTGAGGCCGAAGCCCTATCTCGGTTAGCCAGCACCAGTGATAATACTATGAGAATCGTGTGCATAGAGAACCTGCCTAGGCCTATCATTCTCAGGGGGGCAGAGGAGGCCGCTCCTGTCTTGCAAGCAGAGCCGAGCTGGATTGATCCACTCGCGAGATTCCTGTTGCACTAGACCCTCCCTGCAGATTGCAGCGCTGCTAGAAGGGTAGCGTCAGGCAGCCAAATACGT
Source organism: Nelumbo nucifera (assembly GCF_055504915.1). Classification (NCBI taxonomy): domain Eukaryota; kingdom Viridiplantae; phylum Streptophyta; class Magnoliopsida; order Proteales; family Nelumbonaceae; genus Nelumbo; species Nelumbo nucifera. The sequence continues at coordinate 55,570,375 of NC_142653.1, forward strand.
CATGATAGACGAACGACTGTATTGAAGATCTTACACGCTCCCCTATCTACGCTGCTTGCGACCATCCAAGGCCGAGCTCGTACTCTGCGACACTCATGAGGGCCTGTGCGGCAGACATTTGGGGGTAGGGCTCTCGCCCAGAAAGAGTTACGACAGGGATATTACTGGCCAACGATGAAAGCAGATGCGATCGAGCTCGTCAGAAGATGTTAAAAGTGACAGAAGCACGCCAACATCCACCACCAGTCGGCCGCCAATCTGAAGTACTTTACCAACCCATGGCCCTTCGCACAGTGGAGGATCGATATACTCGGACCATTCCCACCAGCGTCAGGGCAGAGAAAGTTCTTACTGGTGGCAGTCGATTATTTCACTAAGTGGGTAGAAGCTGAACCCCTTGCAACAATCACAACGCGGAATGTGTAGAACTTCTTCTAGAAGAATATAGTGTGCCATTTCGGTCTACCTTGGGTACTCATCTCTGATAATGGTAAGCAGTTCGAGGACATTAAGTTCTAGAACTGGTGCTAAGACATGGGAATTCAACAGAATTTTATCTCAGTGGCACACCCTCAAGCAAACGATCAAGCGGAGGTCACGAATAGAGCCATCCTCCGTGTACTAAAGGCACGCCTCGACCGAGCTAAGGGACTATGGGCAGATGAGCTACCCGGTGTATTATGGGCTTATCGGACCATGGTGAAGACCGCTACAGGCAAGACCCCCTTCAACCTCACTTATGGCACTGAAGCAGTCATCCCAACCGAGATCAAGGTTCCCACGCTACGTCTAGAAGTGTACGATGACAAGGCAAATGAAGATGAACTATGCACCAACCTCGACCTACTTGACGAGGTACGGGACCTCGCATATATTAGGACCGCGGCCTACTATTAGAGAGTAGCTCGGTACTATAACACCAGGGTCAAAAAGCAGAACCTCCGCGTTGGAGACCTGGTCCTTCGTAAAGTTATGGTGCTTGAGCCTGGTGTTGGTAAGCTCGGGCCAAATTGGAAAGGACCCTACTGAGTAAAGCGGGTGCTCAGGGAAGGAACGTATGAGCTCGAAACCCTAGAAGGGAAACAAGTACCTCGAGCATGGAACATTGTCAATTTAAGGCAATATTACCTATAATCCCCAAACTGAGTGGACTGCAAGTCGCTCTCCGAACCTAAGGGCCGAAATGCCGAGCTAACAAAAGACCTCGGCACAATAAGAACCAGTCGCCTCTATGGCATGGGAGAACTCCAGATGGGGGTGGACCGTAGTTGCTCCCAGAGCCTAAGGGCCAAAATGCCGAGATAATGAAGACTCTGGCACTATAAGACCCAGTCGCCTCTATGGCATGGGCGAACTCTAGGAGAGTGGACTATAAGTCGCTCCCCCAGCCTAAGGGCTAAAGTGCCGAGCTAACAAGGACCTCGGTACAGAATAAGACCTAACTGTTTCACTGGCATAGGCTAAGTGTCAAGACTGAAGGCACAGGCAGCTCGGGTGTGAACCCTATGATGCATAGCCCGCCTTGGTATACAAGTTGGACCCGTTAAGGGACAACTGACGTCAACTTAACCCAGGTGCATATAGATCGGGCATATGCTTACTATGTTGATCACCTCGGTGTACATTATGAAATCACTCCAAGTACTGGGAGACAGTTCAGGGTAACAATAATCGAGAAACCCCACTTTGGGTATTTAGCTCTAACAGTTCAAGGGACAAAGTCACTTCGGCAAAAAGTAAAGAGCACAACACTTAGCAAGAAAAAAAGGGGGAAATATTTCATTACTAGCTCTAAAAAAAAAGAAAAATCGGGCCTGACAGCCCGAGAGAGTTCATCAAGAAATAGAAAAAAGAAAGTAGAACCGGGTTCAGACACCCGGGAACAACCACTCTAGAATCCAGTCAAGAAAAAATAAGAGCAACTGGCCTCAAGGTTCCACTACCTCCATGTCCTTGTCGCTTAGAGAGTCGGGCTCCTCCTCCTCCGCCGTGTCCGTCGTCTCTGGGGCCAGGTCCTTCATTGTTATGCCCTCAAGGTTGAGTCCGGAGAACTTCTTCCAGACTAGCCATTGAAAGAGCTTAAACCCCGAATGGTAGGACTTCGAGCCATACTCGACCTGGAGGTCCTGGAACTACTGGGACACTTTGAAGTCCTCCACCGCCTTAGCTCGCTCTTCCTCCACCGCGGCATCAAAGTTTTGGGTCCGATCATGGACTAGACTCCAAGCTCTAGACCTGCTGGCGAAGAAGCTCCATCTCTGCCGCTGCCCTCGAAGACTCCTCCTTATAGCGAGTGCTCTCCTCAGACAGTCGGGAGATCTGCGCTTCCTGCTCCTTGCCGAGCAACTCCTGGGCCTCACTCCCCTTCTGAGTCTGGAGAACCTCACTCCGGGCCCGGTAAATCTTGTGTCAGAACTTCCACACTTCCGACTGGCGGTGTCCCGAGAGTGGACAACAGTCTAACAGGCCATGGTGTGGACGACGGAGTTCAACTGCCAATAAGAAAGCTGAGGTGAGCAAAAAGAAAAAAAGAAAAGGAGAGAAAGGCACTTACCACCATGCAATGAGACGAGGTCAGCCGGAAGAGCTGCCTAGGGTACATCCTAGACTAGTTCGCGACCTCCCCATTAGTGATTGCCTGCCTACTCCTCCACGAGGCCACGAGAAAATTGGTAATGCTCTCTTCCCTCCCCTCGGTAGGGAACCGCAGGAAGATGGTCGGGTCAGGCCGCACGGCCGGAGTGTACTCCTCTAGAGGTGGGACCTCTTCTTCTTCGCTACCTTCCGCGGCTATGCCCTCGAAGTGCACAAGTGAGACCTCTGGCGGCTGAACGAAGGCTGATCCACAGCAGCCACAAACTCAATGCCCCCAGAAGTGGATTTGGTCAGGGTGCGACCTCTTCGCCCTGCGCTTCTGGTTGCTCGACAAAAGGCGACGTGCATCCACATCGGACATGTTGGCTATAAAAATCACAAGGTGTTAGTCTAGCTCGAAAAAAAAAAAAAGAAGAGCACGACCTAAAGGCAACCTACTGGGGCTTAGGCCGGTTTGCGTGAGCTTATCCTCGGCCAAGTAGTCCGAGCAGAGGAAGCTGATCTCCGCCCAGGACTGCAGTGTCTTCCGAACCTTTTGGTCCAAAATAACGCCCGAATCCTGAATGGTGGCCCTCCAGTGGGTCGGGAAGGGTCACCCCTCGGGGTTGCGAACTACAAAGTAATCCCATTTTTAGGCCGGGATCCTATTCGGAAGCCCGTGAAGAAGCTTGAAGCAGGGACGGGGGGAAAAGTAATAATAACGCCTTTCTGGAGGGGCTCTGGGGAGGCATTCTTGATGGAAAGAATAGAGGAAAAGGTATTGAGGTCGAGAGGAAGACAATACTCACAAAACAGGGAAATGGTCCCCACCAAATTCCGAACAGAGTTCAGGTGAAGCTGGTCTATGGTGCCATTAAAATGGTTTAGAACCTCCACTATCAAAGGATGTAGAGGGAGTCGGAGGCCAGCCACGAGCTGTTCCTTGAAGATCATGATCTCGTCGTGATCGAGTTCCCAGGGATAGTTGTGTTGGACAGTTTTGTATGCCCTTAGCTTCAATTTGAATTGATGTACTTTTGATATTTAGTGTAAATAAATAAAGTGCATGTTTGATTCATGTTGTTTGGTATAATTCTGTGTAACACCCTAAAACTGGACACTTATTGAGACTCGTGTTAGTTTTAAATGTTCACAGCCATTGGAAGAGTCTGGGGAGATTCATCCTGCCAAGGCTGATACTGGTGTGCCACCAAGTGTTGGGATGGCCTGTCTCGGCCACCAGGGTGAGACCCAAGGCACATGCAGTATGTGATTACTCGAATCATTGAACTGGATCAGATTTCCAGTATTTCCCTGGACCTTGGAGACAGATGGGCAAAACTGGAAAGTTGCACCTAACCCCTAGACTCGATTATTATACTTCATTGGGTGTCGGATCGGGCTGTCTTTGATATGCCAATCAGTGAGATCCTTAGCGGGGTTCAAAACCTAGGCATGTTGGGGTAGTCTGAGAATTCATCTGAGTGGGTGATCATAGTGATAGGATCAGCCTCTTTGTCGGACAAAGGTAATGATCGTGAATGCACTCTCTCTGATGGAAATTGATTTCAAACGTTGGAATTTTGTTTTGCAAAATTAATATATATATATATACGGTTTCAAAATGTTTGCAAATGGTTTTAATTCGTAGGATCCATGTGAGTGGAGAGTGCAGCACTGTTCCTTGCAGCCGAGGGAGAGGTCCTCTTTTGTCGGGCAGTGCTTGATCATTATGGGCTAAGAGGTTAAGTGTAAGGCCATTTAGGATAGTACCTGATGGGCTAATCTTGCACCTGCTCACAGTCCCTGTGTTTTTATAAGATGGCTTGGCTCAGGGACCACTTAGTGTAAGTGTTGGGCCCATAGTGTCCATGTGATGGGCTCAGGGGTTCACTGAGCTTTTTAGTGAATTCGGTTGGGCTTTCTAATAAAGGCTGGGCCGAACCCATGTGGCTGGTGTATAGATCAATGCTTGGGTCCCACGCCATACAAAGAAGCCCAATTGGGCAGCAGATTTGAAACTAGTTAAGCACTGAACACTTAATGGGCCAAAAGCCCATTTCATGCTGGGCTGATATGATCATCCATCTATGGGGAAAATCTGGGATTAAAGTTAGCAAAAGGATTGGCCCTTTAACCTTATCCACTCTGGGAGACCATATTCAAATCAGATTTGAATTTGGTAACCTCCTGATAAGATCAGGAGTAAGCTAACCTAAACTGCAGATAGGATTAAGATCATCCCCTATCAAAATACTGATTTGGATTAAGATGACTCCTCCTTAGGAGGTTTCTTAATTAAGAAGAAAAGAGGGGAAACCCTAAGAGAACATAATCAGAATTCGAACCTAGGGTTTGTGTGCAAGAGAACATCCTGCGAATTGAGATTGGATCTCATACACACTCCAAAGAGAAGAGAAGCGATTTCAGCCATCTTCACTTCAGGAGTTCTCCAATCGCCGCCATTCTTTCTGACAAGATTCGATCTTTGAAGAAGAAAGAAATCAAGAAATTAGTTCTTGACATCAGTTTTGTAGAAAATATTGAAAAGATTTGGTGCTCAGAGTTTCCAGAGGGTTCTTGCGAAGGACTTAGTGTGTAGGATGCACTCTGCTGGTTCCGTTCCACCTATTGTTGTGTTATCTTCAGCAGGAGCGGATCTTGGTGTCCTCTTTGGGCGTGAACACCAACTTTGGGTGATACTGCTTCTCTGGATCAGGTACAATCCCTCCCTTGTCTTTGGTTTAGATCTGGTTCGATTATGGTTCAAGTAGGATCCTTGAATATTGTATTATTAAATTAGGGAATACGATTCCCAATTGGAAGAAGGTAGGAAATTTTTTTTTGAAATTCGCCCACCCATTCCGCAATCTTTATGGTGTCCATACAATGGATCCTACCATCCTTTCAGTGGTATTAGAGCCACAGGTTCGAATCTTAAACCAAAAGAAAATCAGATCTGAACCTGCGCAGATGGACAGAAGATGTTCTGCTAAAGATTTGCGCAGATTATTTTCTTTTTTTTTTTCAAGAAACTGTTTCTTGTTAAGGGCGATTGATTTGAAATTAATTTCTGTTAAATCCAAAATTTATTTAGAACTGTTCTTTATTTATTTTGATTTAATGGACTGTTCGAACCTGGAGATCGCAGTGCAGATTTGGCGCAGATGGTCTGTGCACCCTTTTTCCTTTTTTTTATTATTTATTTTATTTATTTTGATCTGTAAATAATTTTTTTTATTTTCTAGACTGAATGTATAGGATTTGATCAAGAATGTAATTAATTAATAGAAATAGGATTTCTGTAATTTTTTATTTTCTTGATTGAAGAAGAAGGAAGAAGAAGGCGGCGCTGGAGATTTGCAGATGGAGAGGTTGCTTTCTGCGATTTGCAGTTTGTGAAACTGCAACCCTAGTGATTAACCTCTGTTTTGCAGGTGGTGCGAACAGTCCATATTTGATTTGTGATTGTCTAAAATTAAAATTATTAATTTCAGATCTTTCGTGAATTAATTCTTGAATTGAAAATTAGTTTCGGACAATTTCGGACTGGATTGGACCAAAACCGTTTGGATCGAATCTAGGGTTCGAAGGGGACTGTTTTCAGTCCAATTTTCTCACACTTGCTATTCCAAATCTGATGTTCAATTACAGGGATTGATTCGGCCCACCTGTAAAGCCCAATTTTAAAGGGTTAAAAGTGCAAAAGTCCACTCTTGTGAGAAAAGCTGTATGGGCCAACTGCTAACTGCGGTTCAGCCCATTTACCTAGTCAACGTTAATTGTTAATGTTATGGATTTTAAATGGGCTGTTCAATGGGCTTTACAGCAGTTATTTTGATTGGATCAATTCTTCCTTTACATGTGATGTTTGGATGTTTGGATGTTTGATGTGCTGCGACCATGGATCATAAGGACTTGGCCCATGATAACTCGTTAGTGGCTCTTGCACACACCATGGCTGAATGCACATCATTGGCATGGTGTCCCTTAAGGTCATTGGATGACCTCTCCTTACTTGGAGGGCCCCACAACCCTGAAAAGGGACACGTGCGGAAACCCTAGCCGATTAAGGCCCACCAGAAATCTGACTTTATAAAAGTCAGTGGGAGCCACTCTAGTTTGACCTAAATTAGAACTAGGGTGTAATTTTGTTCCCTCCAGCAAATATGAGTGCATGTGATACGGAGATCCATATGATGGACTCTCTAAAGGCCTTCCGTCATTAGCACAATGATGGGTCCTTCAGTAATGAGGAAGCGCACAATAAAATTGGGCTATCCATTTGCTGTTGGGTCTGTCAGAGTGATTAATAAGATGATAGGGGCGTCATAAACCGATGTGGGAGGGGCTTCACCAGAAAATGGGAACTCTCTCACGGTACCTTGGCGTAACCTGAATATGATGGGTGAGCACTCACTGGACAGAAAGGTTTACCTGAAAATGGCTCTGAACCTTGTTTGACAGAGGCCAAAGGGAAACTCATACGATGAGTGGATATGATCCGTCACAGAAAGGTGGTGGGGTTTTGCAGCTGAAATAGTTGGGTTCATGCACCCTATGTGATTTCCCACATTTCCAGAGACATTTCACTGTCTCTGTCACTGATAAAGGAGGGAAATCTCAGAGATGAACAAATGGGAATGGAACATAGATTAAAAACCATATCTATGTAGGTAACATGAATCAAACTAAGGTTGTGGACTAACGTCTTTGCTGTTTTATCAAAAAATGGAAAATGGTCAATTCGCAAAGCTTCTAGACGATAACAAGCTTAAGGGCCCAAACTATGCCGACTGGTATAGAAATTTTATGTTGCTCCTAACTTCCAAAAAGTTAGATAAGGTAGTGAAAAATCCTGCCCCGGAGCGTCCGGGTGATAGGGCTTCTGAGGCCCGTAGGAGGGAGTACCAAGATTGGGAGGATAAGAACTCCCTAGCCCGCTGCTTTGTCATTGCCTCACTAGACAACTCAATACAGAGGCAGTTCGATCAGATCGAACTAGCCAGGGACATATTGGACAGTCTAAAGACAATGTATGAAGAGTATAATCGTTCTACTCGACAGAAGGTCCTAAAACTGTTCATGACCGCGCAGATGTCCAAAGGGCAAAAAGTTCATGACCATTGTCTTCGGATGATGGGCTACATTAACGAACTCGAAGCCCTTGGATCCGGGCTAGATCTTGGCACGTAAGTGGATGCCATCCAGAATTCTTTGCCCTCTTCCTTCAATGCGTTCACAATGAACTACAACATGAACAAGTTGAATGTCAGCGTCTAGGAACTCAACAATATGTTACAGAGGGCCGAGGATTTACTTAAGAAGGATGAGCCTATGGTTATGTTTGCTGAAGCTAACAAATCGGGCAAGAAAAAGCAAAAGGCAAAGAAGCCCCAGAAGAAAGCTACCAAGCCCAAGAAGCAAAAGAAGAACAAGGCATCTGATGTCTGTCACTTCTGTAAGCAGACCGGCCACTGGAAGAGGAACTATCATGCCTACCTGGAATCTAAGAAAGGTAACATCGAAACTTGTGTCATAGAAACTAACATGTTAGTTACTTCTGTGTCCTGGTGTGTTGACTCCAGGGCTTCAACTCATGCGTGTAATTCACTACAGGGGTTCAAAGTTAGCAGAAGATTGAGAGAAGGAGAAGTGACACTTTTCTTGGGAACGACTGCAAGTGTTGCAGCTGCGGCGATAGGAACCGTAGAATTAGTCTTTAGAGAATGAGTGCTTGTACTTAAAGATTGTCTTTATGTACAGAACTTAAGAAGAAATTTAATTTCTATTTCTAAACAGTGTGCTGATGGATATACTGTTTATTTTAGTAATATGAATATTGTTAAATGGAATAACAAATTCATCGCATGCGGGGAACTGGAGAACGGTCTCTATGTTCTACACCCTTCTCTGGAAACTAACTTAATCGAAACTACATCGGTCAAAAATCCCAAGAAAACTCGTGATACAGTAAATCCCACGTGCCTCTAGCATTACCGACTTGGCCATATCGGTGTTGACCGAATCACAAGGCTGGTAAAGGATGGTCCTATGGATTTTCTAACCGTAGAAAATTTTCCCACTTGTGAGCCTTGCCTTCAAGGTAAGATGACTAAGCGGTCATTTGACGGTAAGCCTGAAAGATGTGTAGGCACACTTGACCTAATACATACTGATGTGTGTGGTCCCCTAAGTGTTAGGACACGGAACCAACACGTGTATTTCATCACCTTTACAGATGATTTTTCACGATATGGTTACGTGTACCTAATGAGACACAAGTCAGAATCCTTTGAAAAGTTCAAAGAGTTCAGATAGGAAGTCGAGAAACAGTTAGGGAGGCAAATTAAGGCCCTTCGATCGGATCGAAGAGGCGAGTATCTCTCTGATGAATTCAGGGACTACTTGAAGGTCAACATGATACTATCACAATTAGCTCCTCCTGCTACTCCTCAACTCAATGGTGTTTCAGAGAGGAGGAATAGGACCTTGTTGGACATGGTCCAGTCACTTCTCGTACACTCAGAATTACCCACATTCTTTTGAGGATATGAATTAGAGACTGCTATCTACGTGCTGAATCGAGTTCCAACCAAATCGGTTCCGAAAACTCCATATGAACTCTGGATCGGAAGGAAGCCAAGTGTGAGACACTTGAAGATTTGGGGTTGTCCTGCGCACATTAAAAGAATGAGTGCAGACAAGTTGGAATCCAAAACCAGTCGTTGCCTATTTATAGGCTACCTAAAAGATTCGGTGGGTTATCTATTCTATGACTCAAGTGAGCAGAAAGTGTTCTGCAGTCGAAATGCCCAATTCTTAGAAACCGAATACATCCTGGACACTCATCGTCAGGAAATAATTCTTGATGAGGAGAGCTCAGGAGCAGTGGGAGATATCCCACAAGTTCTAGGTAGTGACCAACCTAGAAGATCCACTCGGGTATCCAGGCCACCAGTCCGATATGGCTATGACCAGGATAGTTACCTGGTGGAAGCCTTGACTAGTGAGGAGGATCCCGTAACTTATGCGCAAGCTATGTTAGACATAGATTCCCAGAAGTGGGTGGAGACCATGAGAGCTGAGATGGACTCGATGGAAACCAATGGAGTCTAGACTCTAGTAGATCCGCCCCCCAGGGTAAAAGCAATTGGTTGCAAATGGATCTACAAGAGGAAGAAGGGCCCCGATGGCAGGATTGAGACCTACAAAGCTCGTTTGGTGGTGAAAGGGTATACTCAGAAATAAGGCATCGATTATGAAGAAACTTTTTCACCCGCGACCATGCTTAAATCCATTAGAATCCTGCTAGCTGTAGCAACATACCAGGACTACGAGATTTGTCAGATGGATGTCAAAACTGCGTTCCTGAATGGAGATCTTAGTGAAGATATCTATATGTAGCAGCCGCAAGGCTTCATTGCTGTTGGTCAGGAACACATGGTATGTAAACTTAATAGATCCATATATGGACTTAAGTAGGCTTCTAGGAGTTGGAGCATCCATTTTGATTCTGCCGTCAAAACGTTTGACTTTGAGCAGAATCCGGATGAGCCCTATGTTTACAGGAAGTCCAGTGGGGATAAGATCACCTTCTTGGTGTTGTACGTGGACGATATCCTACTCATTGGGAATGATGTAGGAATGTTGACTTCGGTCAAGGTATGGCTATCACAACAGTTCTCCATGAAAGATCTTGGAGAAGCTTCATATATACTGGGTCTTCGACTCTATAGAGATAGATTGAAGCGGATAATTGGATTATCCCAGGCTTCTTACATTGACAAAATTGTCAAAAGACACAACATGGAGAACTCTAAGAAAGGAAACGTTCCTTTCAGGCACGGAGTCACTCTCTCCAAGAAGATGTCTCCCAAGACTTCTGAGGAGATTGAGGGCATGAGAGACATTCCCTATGCCTCATCCGTAGGGAGCATCATGTATGCCATTCTTTGCACTCGCCCGAACATTGCTCAGGCGGTGAGTGTGGTAAGCAGATTCCAGGCCATCACAGGGCAGGAGCATTGGACTGCTGTGAAGAACATACTTAAATACTTTTGAAGGACAAAAGAGTTTTGTCTGGTATTCAATGGTAGTTCACTACAAGTTTTAGGGTATACTGATGCCAATTTCCAGTCGGATTCAGATGATAGAAAGTCTACATCTGGGTATGTTTTTCACGATAGGATCGTGTGTTGTTTGCTGGAAAAGCAGCAAAAGGGGTCCACTACAGATTCCACAACCGAGGCCGAGTACATTGCCGCAAGTGAAGCTGCCAAGGAAGCTGTATGGATGAAGAAGTTCATACAGGAATTGGGAGTGATTCCGTCCAGCACATCACCCATCCCGTTGTTGTGTGACAACAATGGAGCGATCACCCAGGCTAAAGAACCTCGGGCCGACTCGAAGTCAAAGCACATCGAGAGGAAGTACCACATACTACGGGAGATCATTGGTAGAGGAGACATCCTAATTCAGAAGGTAGCATCCGCGGATAACGTGGCAGACCCATTGACTAAGCCACTGACATAGAAGTTGTTTGAGAAACACGTGGAAAGTATGGGACTCCGGCTTGTACCAGATTGGACCTAAGTGCAAGTGGGAGCTGTTGGACAGTTTTGTATGCCCTTAGCTTCAATATGAATTGATGTACTTTTGATATTTAGTGTAAATAAATAAAGTGCATGTTTGATTCATGTTGTTTGGTATAATTCTGTGTAACACCCTAAAACTGGACACTTATTGAGACTCGTGTTAGTTTTAAATGTTCACAGCCATTGGATGAGTCTGGGGAGATTCATCCTGCCAAGGCTGATACTGGTGTGCCACCTAGTGTTGGGATGGCCTGTCTCGGCCACCAGGGTGAGACCCAAGGCACATGCAGTATGGGATTACTCGAATCCTTGAACCAGACCAGATTTTCAGTATTGCCTTGGACCTTGGAGACAGATGGGCAAAACTGGAAAGTTACACCTAACCCCTATACTCGATTATGATACTTCACTAGGTGTCGGATCGGACTGTCTTTGATATGCCAATCAGTGAGATCCTTAGCGGGGGTCAAAACCTGGGCATGTTGGGGTAGCCTGAGAATTCATCTGAGTGGGTGATCATAGTGACAGGATTAGCCTCTTTGTTGGACAAAGGTAATGATCAGGAATGCACTCTCTCTGATGGAAACCAAACTGCTGACAATTGATTTCAAACGTTGGAATTTTGTTTTATAAAATTAATATATATATATATATATATATATATGTACGGTTTCAAAATATTTGCAAATGGTTTTAATTCGTAGGATCCATGTGAGTGGAGAGTGCAGCACTGTTCCTTGCAGCCGAGGGAGAGGTCCTCTTTTGTCGGGCAGTGCTTGATCATTATGGGCTAAGAGGTTAAGTGTAAGGCCATTTAGGATAGTACCTGATGGGCTAATCTTGCACCTGCTCACAGTCCCTGTGTTTTTATAAGATGGCTTGGCTCAGGGACAACTTAGTGTAAGTGTTGGGCCCATAGTGTCCATGTGATGGGCTCAGGGGTTCACTGAGCTTTTTAGTGAATTCGGTTGGGCTTTCTAATAAAGGCTGGGCCGAACCCATGTGGCTGGTGTATAGATCAATGCTTGGGTCCCACGCCATACAAAGAAGCCCAATTGGGCAGCAGATTTGAAACTAGTTAAGCACTGAACACTTAATGGGCCAAAAGCCCATTTCATGCTGGGCTGATATGATCATCCATCTATGGGGAAAATCTGGGATTAAAGTTAGCAAAAGGATTGGCCCTTTAACCTTATCCACTCTGGGAGACCATATTCAAATCAGATTTGAATTTGGTAACCTCCTGATAAGATCAGGAGTAAGCTAACCTAAACTGCAGATAGGATTAAGATCATCCCCTATCAAAATACTGATTTGGATTAAGATGACTCCTCCTTAGGAGGTTTCTTAATTAAGAAGAAAAGAGGGGAAACCCTAAGAGAACATAATCAGAATTTGAACCTAGGGTTTGTGTGGAAGGGAACATCCTGCGAATTTAGATTGGATCTCATACACACTCCAGAGAGAAGAGAAGCGATTTCAGCCATCTTCACTTCAGGAGTTCTCCTCTAGCCACCGCCATTCTTTCTGACAAGATTCGATCTTTAAGAAGAAAGAAATCAAGAAATCAGTTCTTGACATCAGTTTTGCAGAAAAGACTGAAAAGAGTTGGTGCTCAAAGTTTCCAGAGGGTTCTTGCGAAGGACTCAGTGTGTAGGACGCACTCTGCTGGTTCCGTTCCACCTATTGCTGTGTCATCTTCAGCAGGAGCGGATTTTGGTGTCATCTTTGGGTGTGAACACCAACTTTGGGAGATACTATTTCTCTGGATTAGGTATAATCCCTCCCTTGTCTTTGGTTTAGATCTGATTCGATTATGGTTCAAGTAGAATCCTTGAATATTGTATTCTTAAATTAGGGAATACGATTCCCAGTTGGAAGAAGATAGGAAATTTTTTTTTGAAATTCGCCCACCCATTCCGCAATCTTTATGGCATCCATACGATGCCCTGTTAAACTATTGAGCATTCTTTAGTGTTATACTCCTATTAAACTTGTTTCACCATTCTTTTGTGTTATACCCCTGTTAAACTATTGAGCATTCAATTTCTTATTATGTTCATCCAATTCTTTTTCAGTCTGTTCTTACATTTTCCAGTCATTCTCAAATTATAACTAATCACTTACTGAAGTGTTAGAAAAGTTAAGGGCAGACTAAAATAGTTAACTGAAAATAATAAAAATAATTTAAACCACAGCATGTGAGCTTCACTAATGTTGGACACACCAATGAGTTTCATATGACATTATGATAGAACTTTAAATGGAATAAACATCCTACCTACTGACTTATTTTAAATGGCATCAATATGTCCAATTCGTTGCATGGTCGTTGGTCTTGTTTGGTAACTTTGGTTTTATCTAACATGTCCCCACATTTTTACCGGTCTCTGCATTATCAACTTGTATTCTGAAAGAGAAGATATCTTGATCTATATACTTGGTTGCAAAGGGAAACATGATAATGAAATTACAATTCTGGGCTCAGAATGAAAACTAAAATGAAACGCTTTCAATGGGTTGGGCCATGGATGGGACTCAACTTGTTCTTATAAAGCCCGTAACCTTGGATTCCTATCTTTGTTGGAAAGTCGATATCACAAGATTGAAAATCTTGTTGAATTTAATGAAAGGGGCCATATTAAAATCCTTTTAACATTCATTCAATTGTCTGAATTCTGAAATGGTAGTAGGGTTTTGGCAAAATAAAAGTGGGACCCTCTCAAAATAATTGATGTGTTGGATGGGATCCATGATAATTAAGTATGTTGAATTTAGGCCTCACTTATGCATTGAAGTTGGACAAGTTACCTTCCTTCTTTTGATTAAATAAAAGTCAGTAGACATTATTTTGTTTGTCAATTGTCATAGACCCGGTCTTGAACAACCATTATTGTTTGGGAGGGTGACCTCATATCAACGATGTCATTTATAATGAAGTCAATTCAGAAGAGTTCAATTACAAAATCCTATATTTTATATATATTTATATTTATACTTTTTCAATACTGAGCCATAATTATATTTGACTTTTCAAATGACACGACAATTCGGCCGATATGCATCAAGATTTCTTGTCTGAGCCATACATTTCAACACCTGTTCTTTTCCCGATCCCGTCCAACATGCCATTGATGTGGGACGGACCCACTTTCTGTTTTGTCAAATTTAGAGCGGTGGAACAGGATCCCATTTCTTCAACAATTGACATTACGAGTTTGCATGCTTCATTGGTAACCGGATGATACTGGGCCCATGGATGATGATATATGAGCTCTAATACGTGGGCCCTTTATAAATGGAGCTCACAGGGTACAGTTTTGATATTGGAACCATCATCATCGATCTTGTCCCAAACTATTTATTTATATAGGGTTAGTTACATGAATCTTGTTTCATGATTATATTGTTTTCACTCAAATCCTTTTTAGTCTATTTGTACATTTTCATATAATTTTAACAATAATATAATGATGGACATGACACTGATTAGAAGGAAATTAAATTCATGTAATCAATTCATATAATTGAAAAAAAAGTTTAGATGATAATAATGATGATGATGTCTGTTTTATAATGAGCTCACATGATATATAGTTGTGATATTGATTACATGAATATCCTACCTACTGACTTATTTTAAATGGAGTCGTCAATATGTCAAATTCGTTGCATGGTCGTTGGTCCTGTTTGGCAACTTCGGTCCCTGCATTATTAACTTGTATTCTGAGAGAGAAGATATCTTGATCTATATCGAGAAAATTGTCTGTAGTTACTAATGTACTAGGCTGCAAGGGGAAACATGATAATGAAATTACAATTCTAGGCTCAGAATGCAAACTAAAATGTAACACTTTCAATGGGTTGGGCCTTGGATGGGACTCAAGTAATGCTTATAAAGCCCGACTTTGAAATGGAACCTTGGATTTCTATCTTTCTTGGGAAGTCGATTTCACAAGAATGAAAACAAATTTCTGATCGAATTTAATTTTTTTTTTTTTTTTTATAAAGCCCGAGGGCCAATTCATTCGAAGAAACTATCAGTTATATATCTGAAATACAAATATGTTTAAAGAATTCTGGAATTGAAGACCACGTTTTGGGTGAAGAGCAAGACAGCTCAAACTTTGCGAGTTTGTGGGCTGCCTTGTTACTTGATCTGGGAGTGAATGCTACTGAATAGTTAGGAAGGCGATTAAGCAGATTCTTGTAGGATGATATCAGCACAAGAAGGCTCCAAGGAGGATTTGGGTTGACCTCAACAAAGAATCAATTAGAATTTTTTGCATCACCTTCAAAAACAATCGAATGGAGATCCAGTTGCAAAGCTAGTTTGATGCCTTCAAAAAGCGCTAAGACTTCAGTGGTAGATGCCAAATTGGACACAATAGGAACCGCTCGAGCCACCACAACTTCTCCTATCTCATCTCGAACAATTAGACCAATACCCGGCTTAGAGTTTGAATTGGCTCCTTCAAAATTAAGTTTCAGGAATCCCGAACATGGCTTAACCCAATGGTTCTGCGAAGATCGGGAAGATGTAATTTGAGGATTTGCATCTGAATTACGCAAATTAGGTAAACCTTGGCTTAGGAAAACTGAGTTTGCTTTGTTGATAATCATTTTAGGGCTCCAAATGTTTTTGTTAAAAATTAAATCATTCCGAGCCTTCTAGATGGTCCTTATAATTGAGATGTATCGCCAAATTGGCTTATACCCTACTGCTGAATTGGCTTATATCATTTTAGGGCTCCAAATGTTTTAGGAAGGTCGGGCATATACCTTACAGTGCTTGCTCACTTTGGCGTACGTCGAGATTGGCTTATTCCTACTTGTCAGTTCGGCACTTCGAAGTAATCCACACTTAGAAAATATGGGGCAAATGAAATTTGTGCTTGCGAGATGGATGGCCAAAATATTTCATTCATTCAAAAGGGAGTTTGTAACATTCAGCAAAAAAAACAGAGAGGAAAAGCACTATTGCCGAACTCAGAGGCTCATATACAGGGAGGTCCCAGAAAAGAGGCACAATTCAGTCTTGATGGGGCTCCTCGCCCCCTCCTTCAACAATCTCGAAATCTTTGCTCGGGTCCAGCTCCATTGATGTGTTTGTGGCAACAACCTCATCGGTCTCCATGACCTCATCAGCCACTGTGTTGGAGTTCCCTGACCTATCTCCAGCTTCTAGATCAACTTCATCATCATCATCCTCCTAGGAGTTTGGATCTTCACCCGCCGCTTGAATCACAATCTCTGTTGAGGTCCCGATCATTGTGAGTGGTCGAAGATCGAGCTAGGGAAACGCACGCCTTGCCAGCTAGCGGCAGACCTTGAAACCTTTGCGGAAGGCTGAAGTAGCTATTTTGTTCACAAAATTCTTGAACTCTAGAGAAGTCTTGTAAGCTCAAACAACACGATCACCAGCTTCCTTTAGCTCCTGGGAAAAGATAGCCTTGCGCTAGCAAGGAGAGCCTCCTTCTCCTCAATCTCCTTTTTCAACTCATGGATACGCTCCTCCTTCCGCTTTGATTCTACCTCCCGCATCGCTGCCAGCTCGACAATCTTCATCGTCTTGGACTGGCACTCCGCCGCTTTCGACTTGATAGCCAAAACCTTGGCCTCCAAGACTTTCGCTTTTGACTCCAAGATTTGTAATAGCTCCATCTGACAATCGGACTACTCCACCAGTGAGTGAATCAGCAAGTTCGTTTGCAAAAGAGTTGTACTGACCAGTAAGGCAGGAGAAGCACAAAGGACAGAGAAGTGAAGTTAGAAACATACCACCACAAATGACCCCATGTAGTGGCAGTGAGCTTGGAGCAAGCATCCCGGCATAATTTGACACCTCGGTAGGAAAGACAACTTCCTTGCTCTTGAGAGTGGCAACTCGGGCAACGACCTCGGGTTGGACGGGTTGAGGCTCGAACTCCTGGGCCACCTCAAGCTTGCAAGCTGGCAACCTGGTTCCCTGGTCATCCTCAATCAGGTTGATGACGGGTGCATCCTCTTTCCTCCTCGGGGTTGTAGGTGCGGAGGGACTGGCGACGGGCTTGACAGCTTGGGGATCAATACGAGATGCCTTTCTCTTTTTCCTCTTCTTCATGTTGATAAAAAGCTTGGAGACAGGGATATCCGCCATGGTACTTGCAACACAGACACAAACTTAGCAATGACATCGATGAGAAAGAAAAAAGTCCAAGTACGTGAAACCGAAGTGGAGACTTACCCGAACTCAGCCCCGCATTAACCAATCTCTCCTCGGCTAGGAAGTCGTCCATTTTCAACATAAGCTTTGCCTAGGCATGGACCTGTTCTCTCATGTCCTTATCTAACTTGATGTTGGAGTCACTAATGACTGTCCTCTAGTGCATCGAAAATGGCCACCTCCCAGCCATAGTGACAATAAAATAACGTCTCTTCCAGGCCGAGACTTTGTTGGGGAGACCATACAGGATCTTGTACCTAGGTCGAGGGGTTAGGTAGTAGCTACGGTGTTCGGAAGAAGGAAGACTAGTAGAATTCTTCTTAATAGAATAAATCGAGCTGAAGGTGTTCATGGTCAAAGGTTTACCGTAGTGATGGAATAAGAAAATGGTACCTACTATAGAGCAAATTGAGTTGGGTGAAGCTGACCTATGGCTATGTTAAAAAATTGAAGAATTTCCATGATGAATGGGGGGAGCGGAAAGCGCAGCCCAGAGTATCAGTTGCTCCTCGAACACCACAACCTCATTAGGATCATGGTCCCAAGGGTATCCCTCCAAAGGGATACACCAGCCATGGTCCTCAAGGAACTTGTAGTATTCGACCAGTGTTTGCAACCTCTTCTCAGTCATCATGGAAGGATCGAAACTGTCCAACCCCGGCCTCCGAGAACTATGGGAGCTCGAATCTTCTTTCTCGGAGTCTCCCCGCTTCTCTGCTTGGGAATCCACCTCGAGCAGGCTGGGCTCGAAAGCTTGTGATGAGGTGCCCACTTCGGCAAGACGAGACCTTACTGCTTGGCTCGAGGAGTCCACCTCGGTCCCACTCAACTCGTTACCGACATCCAACAGGCTACCAATGCTAACACTTGACATCGTAATCAAAGGGAATCAAGTAGGAACGAAGGAGGCTTACCTAAGCCAAAAAGAGGAGGAGATGACCTCGAAGAACAAGAATAGATGACACTGACCTGGAAGCAGACACACAAGCTCAAAGCACGAATGCACAAATCATAGAGAAGAAAATGGGCACCCCATGGCCCCTATTTATAGCCACTGTAGTCGGTTTTGGACAGGCAAGATCGATGTAATCTGACGGCTCCCATAAAAACCGGCCACACTCCTATCGAGCCATAAATCAGTTGAGCGTGTGTTTTGACGTCCGTAGGGTTAATAATCCATGTGACGTATGCGTGTCCATGGCACGTCATCTGGTTTCCTGGTAGAATTGTAGGGGACGCTGAGATCAAACTGCTAGATAGACTAAAGCCAAATCCACTTCAACCTGATGTGAATTCCTCTAATCGGGTCATGACCCATGCGCGAGGGGTGATTTGGCCTGACTTGATAAATAGAGGACACGCGGATGGAGACCACCAATTGGACGATGACTCAACACTATGCTCACCTCGGCAAGTAAAGTTACTTCAAGAGTCCCAGCCACCTCGAAAAACATCGAAATCTGGGGACCTCGGATGGTTGAGACTGTTTAAGGGACACGTAGCAAGTCCTAGAAGATTGCTAGTTGTCTCCGAGCTCTCTGGGATCATGACGTGGAACTATAGGCTTTATCTGCATCCCGCCCGAATTGGATGGACACGATAAGCACTATCAGATAGCACATTATTCCCTATCGGAGAGGAACAAACTCCCACTTATCCAGCCCGAAGATCTCAGAAAGGCTTTGTGAGGCCCACGACAACTCAACTATATAAGGGCATTCACCCCATAGCAGAAAGTACGCGCGATTATTTGCTCACTAGGTCTCATACAATCAAATTTTTAGCTCACATACATAGTTAGTATCCTAACTTAAGCATTGGAGCGACCTCACCGAATTACAAATGCTGTGTTCTCTGATCTCTTTCTTTTGTAGTTTGGACGATCCACTTGGCAATTGACGTCTGAACTGCCTTACAAGTAAGAGCATCCAGATTTCGTATGATCAAATCCAAAAGCAGCAAAAATAAATTGCCACGTTGTCTTTTCAAGATAAACATTAAACAAATGATAAAAATGTATGCTTGATATATGGAATTGACTTATCTTGTAAAATTGGCTTACCAAATGACACCATTTGTTTACAATTTGCCCCACTTATATGAAGACTTCTTCATAGAGCTCTAATTCAAGCTCACATGTTTTATTGTGGATTCCGTCCCACATACATCGACTTGGGAGAGACTCGCTTTTTATTCGAATTCACTTTTTGCTACGACAATGTCTTAGCATGGGGCTATTAGATATACTGCTGCGACCCCACCAAAAACTCATTTCATCTAAATCAGGATGGAGCCATCACAATAAATCTAAGGCTTTGGTTCAGTTGTTTCAGCGGGGTTATAACACTATAGTATCTATGGTTCAATCGTTTCACCAGACTGCAGATTGGATGGCGCATGAAGCCCAGATTATTATGTCAGAGTTTATCTTTTAATTTTTCTTTTCTTTTTCTTCTCTTTTCTCTCTTTGTTTAACTGGTTTTTGGGAGCGCACTATCCCAGTTTGTTCCCACCGACCCCATTTTTATGAAGATACGTAAGTACATTTGACTTTTCAAATAACACCATTTGTTGAATACTGTTCGAATTATGATGGTTGTTCGAACGGGCCTTACAGTGACTGAATCCCATCACGATATAGATCAGGATTTCTTATCTGAGCCCTACAGTCAACTCACTTGTTCTTTTCCGGATCCCGTCCAACATGCATGTCCATTAATTTGGGAGGGATCCATTTATGTTTTGTCAAATTTGGACCGGTGGAACCCATCTCTTCAACAACCGAGCTTACGAGTTTGCATGCTTCATTGGCAACCGGACGATACTGGGCCCATGGACTATGATATACCATATGAGCCTAATGCCTATTAGGTGAGCCCTATATAAATGGAGCTCACATGGTACAGTTATGATATTGGAACTCTCATCATCATGCTCTAAATTTCCTCCCAAACCATTTATATAACCATCTATATGGGGTCAGTTAGAATCTTGTTTCACCATTATTTAGTGGTGTTCACTGTTAAATTATAAGTATTTCATTTCTTATTCTTTTCACCCAAGTCCTACATTTTCCAATCCTTTCAACTGATCACTTGTTGAAGGGACTAGAAAAGTCCGAAGGCAGATTAAAAAATTGAATAAAAATAATAAAAAAATAATTTGAACATACATAATTTAATAATAGATATTAACATTGATCAGAAAGAAATGATGACATCGAATTCATGTAATCTAGTTGGAAAAATGTTTATTAGATGATAAAGATGATGACAGTTCCATTATGAGTTCACATGGCATAGTTATGATATTGGTACTTGATGGAGGATGATGTGACCAGACCCCTCAGGGCGACGACGCGTGAACATGACTCAGCACGAGCAATGGTTGAGCATCACATCTTGATTGTGACTAAGTAATGAGCCCGCGGAACAGCTCGCTATGCCATAGCTCGTTGACGGAAGAATTTGCTATCGCGCGAGCTCGAGCTTCCCCGAGCTACTGGAAGGGAATACTCTAGGATCATCCTAGCTCGCAAGCTAGGGGAATCAGCTCGCTCCAGCAGAAGAGCTGCCCTCAAAGATAGTCTCGAGGGAGACTGCCCCGAAACATCCCTAAGAGCTTGCGAGCAAGTAGCATGATACTCTCAGGAAGCTTCGATCTGACAAGACCGCATCTGTCAGACTGCGCCATGTCCCTGGACTGACGACGCAATCCCTATCTTTTCAGCAGTCCGCGCCCACGTCTCTCTCGACAGATGGAGGCGTGCCTGTCCTTGCGAGACGTGTCACTCACCCGAGCGGGTAGTACTCTGCCATGATTACTTGCGCAGCCCTGGCCAGTAACGGCTATGGCAGAGGTTCAGTGGCAGTTATGCCCAGCTCGGCAAGAACACCCATATTTAGAGCCCCCAGCCGAAGGGGAAGAGGTATCTTGAATAACCTTATACTTTTATTGATTTAGCGCGACATACGCTCTTAGCTTCCTTTGCATTGTTCGCTGTTCTTCCAAGTATTCTAACTTGACCGTCAGAGTATTCCCACCGGGTAACCCCCCGGGAATCCTTCACCATCTCCTTCTCAGGTATCGTCTATCGCCAGCTAGAAGCCAGCTAGGAGCGTCCGAATCGTGCTACATCATTTGGCGTCGTCTGTGGGAAACGGTTCAAAAAACCTCCCCCTAGTTTCTGCAGCTCTCTCTCAAAAAATCTTGACATTCATGGCTTCTTCAAGCAACGCCCGGCGTAGCGTGGAAATGGACATCGTCGGGGAACAACTCTAGGTTCCCGTGGTCTGCATTGGGCAATTCACTATTCCCCTCTCCACTGATGGAGTCCCCACCTTGAATGTCCCGCAAATGTCGGCACCCATGAATGTTCCTCTTCCTTTCTCGGTTGGGACAACCTTCGCTGAGCCTTCTATCATCCCCCTGACGACAAGCCAGAGCCAGCTTGAGAACCTGGTGCAGTCCATGCGGGCCATGCAAGCCCAGATGCAACAGTTTTAGCAACTCCAGCTCTACTAGCAACAGGTGCTGCACCAAGTCTCTCAATATCACTACCAACAGCAGTTCCCTTAGCTACCTCAGACTCAACAACCTCAGCTCCCTCCTCGGCACCTGGCCTCGCAGCAAGTTAGGCCTCGTTGTCGAGGTGAGCGCCCTTCTCACCAAGGAGAGGCTTCCCAGACTCAGAACCCCCTTAGGAGTCAAGCCTCCTCTCGCAGTAGGAAAGAAAGACCAGCTACTCTGGCCTCACCGCAAGCAGTCAGGTCAGCATCACCCCGGCATTCGGAGTTCGAGCCCCCACTTCTGGAGAACCGGTTCGAGATCCTGGCTGCAGATTCTAAGCAGGACCCCTCTGTCCACAGCCATAACTGACAGTCCGAGCCGCTTCCTGCAAAAACTATTCCTAACAACACGGAGGTGAGCAACACTAATGCAGAGCCCACCAAGAAGCAGAGGCGACACTGCCAAGCTTGTCGAACCGCCACCCACAACCTGCCCAAGGGCAGGGAAGAGGTAAGCTTGGGCGAGGTAAAAGCTACTCCTCTCCTTTCTGTTCCATCCCCCTTGTCTGCCGAACTCCTGGCCATTCCAATGCCCAAGGACTTCAAGCTCTCCCCTCTCAACAAGTATGATGGGTCATTCAACCCGAATGATCATGTTGACGCCTTTTAGTCACAGATGCACCTGGCAAGGGCTAGTGAGTCTTGCATCTGTGTGGCCTTCTCCACTACCTTCAGAGGAGTGGCCTGCATGTGGTATCGGAACCTCGCACCTGGATCGATAAGAAGCTGGGCACAGTTCGCACAAGCTTTTATGTCCCACTTCGTCACCAGCAAGTGGTGTCCGCGAACTGAGGAGAGCCATCTCAGTATAGTTTAGAGAGAGGGAGAGTCCATCTGGGGCTATATCAAGCGGTTGAATGATGCGTGCATTCAGATACTGCACCTAAACCCCGCAGTGCGACTTGTAGCAGCCAAGAAGGGTGTGACGCACAAAGAGTTCAAGTGGCACATGGTTGTCAACCATCCGATGACCATAACTGAGTTCCTCAAGCTCGCAGACAGGTTCATAGCCACGGAGGAGGAGATCAACCAGAAAAGCGAAGGCGCGCCTGAAAAGAGAAGGAGAGAAGGTGAATCCCCAGCCAAGGGGACAGCCGGAAGAAGAAGGACTTAACTCGGGGGGCAAAGCCAAGTCAGCCGTTCCGAACTCCTGCAGCAGATCGAACTGGCTACACCCCATTGAATGCAAAGTGGGCCGAAATCCTGATTGCACTCAAGGACGCCCCATACGTGAAGTGGCCACCCTGTCTGAGAGGGAACCTCAATGAAAAGAACAAAAATCTGTATTGTAGTTTCCATAAAGACCACAGTCATAGCACCGAAAATTGTAAAAACCTCTACGACGAGATAGAGAAGCACATCCGACGTGGGTATTTAAGGAATTTTGTACATAGTAATAATAATAATAATAATAAAGCAGGTCGGCAGGGGGAGCATGGTAAGGATGCTCCTGAATCCAGCAGCAGGCCAGTAGAGCAAACACAGAAGCAGCCCCTGGAAGACAGACTGATCCGGGGAACTATCCATGTGATAGTTGGAGGCTCGATCGTTGCGGGCTGCACTTCGACCGTAGCTCGGACATCAGCCCGTGAAGCCGCCTGGGAAGAGCAAAACTCACCAAAGCACCCGAGTATAGGAAACCCGACCCTTTTCACAGAGGACGATGCGCACGGGGTCCACTACCCCCATTATGATGCACTTGTAGTGAAGATGAAGATTAATGACTTTTAGGTCAGGCGCGTCCTGGTCGATTCAGGCAGCTCGATGGCCATCCTCTTCAAACCCGCATTCGATAAACTTCAACTGCAGGAAAACGACCTGAAGCCCGCGAACACCCCCTTAGTAGGCTTCAGTGGAGAAGAAGTCAGGCCCTTGGGGAGAATAACAGTACCTGTGGAGGTCGGCACATGGCCCAGCATAGTGAGACTAAACCACGACTTCTTGGTGGTCACGACCCCCTCCCCATACAACGCCATAATAGGCCGACCGATCACTCATGCCCTACGAGCTGTGGTCTCCACCTATTATTTGGCGATGAAGTTCCCTACAGACTTCGGAGTGGGGGCAGCGCGGGGCGACCAGCTCGAGTCCCGCAGATGCTATGTCGTTGCCCTTAAAGAGAAAACCAAGGTGACCGACGACATCGAACTGGAGTGACCTACAGACCACGGCGAGGAGCGAGCTGCATCCACAGAAGAAACGGTCTCCATCCCGACTTCGACGGAGGACCCAGCTCGGACACTTCAGATCGGCGCTTCGATCCAGGAGCCCCTGCGATCTCAGCTAGTAAGTTTTCTACTTCAAAATTTAGATGTTTTTGCATGGTCTGCAGCAGAAATGCCCGGCATAGACCCTAGCATTATAACTCATAGGCTTAACACTGACCCTGTAGTTAGGCCCGTTAGATAGAAGAAACGCAGCTTAGCCCCAGAACGCTGGGAGGCGGTTGACGAAGAGGTCGGGAAGCTCCTCGCAACCAACTTCATAAGGGAAGTCCATTACCCGAGCTGGGTAGCCAACCTCGTTCTGGTAAAAAAGGCCAATGGTAAGTGGCGCATGTGCGCTGACTACACCGACCTGAACCGAGCTTGCCCAAAGGACTGCTTCCCACTCCCTAGGATCGACCGACTGGTGGACGCGACCACAGGGCATGAGTTGCTGAGTTTTCTAGACGCCTACTTGGTCTACAATCAAATCAAGATGGACCCAGCGGATGAAGAAAATACTGCTTTCATAACCGAAACTGGCCTGTACTGCTACAAGGTCATGCCCTTTGGGCTAAAAAATGCCGGAGTGACCTTTCAAAGAATTGTAAATAGATTATTCGAGCCATTGATTGACCAAAAGATAGAATGTTATGTAGACGACATGGTCGTCAAAACTCACTTTTCGCATGATTTAATACAAGACTTGCATTCTGTTTTTGAAATTTTGCGTAGATTTAAATGAAATTGAACCCGAATAAGAGTATCTTTGGTGTCACCTCGGGTAAGTTCATGGGGTATATTGTTAACCAACATGGCATTGAGGCCAACCCGGACAAGATCAATGCCATCCTAGATATGAGACCACCCCGAAAATAGGAGGTTCAGAGGCTGAATGGCCGTATAGCCGCCTTAAGCCGCTTCATGTCCAAGTCAGCAGGTCGCTGCTTGCCTTTCTTTAAGACAATCAAAAGCAAAGACTTTGAATGGACAAAAGAATGCCAGCTCGCGTTCGACGAGCTCAAAGAATACCTTGCCAGCCCACCGGTCTTAACCTGACCCGAGGAGGGTGACGTTTTGCAGCTGTACCTTTCAGCAAGTGATGAGGTGGTCAGCTCAGTACTAATAAAAGAAGTAGATCGGGTCCAACGACCTATCTACTATGTTAGTAAAGTGTTGCAGGGAGCTGAGACAAGATATCCAGAGATTGAGAAGCTAGCCTACGCATTAGTCATCGCAGCTCAGAAGCTCCGCCCGTACTTCCAAGCCCATACCGTTATCATCCTCACCGACAAACCTCTAAGGAAAGTCCTACAGAAGCCCGAGGTCTTTGGTCGACTGACGAAATGGGTCATTGAGCTTAGCAAGTACGACCTCCAGTATAGACCACGAACTGCTATTAAGGCCCAAGCTTTGGCAGATTTCGTTGCGGAATGCACCTTTAGCTCCGAAGCCCCCAGGACGGTTGAACGCAAGGCCCCCAGCTCGGGTGAGCTTGAGGTTCCCAAGCCAGTTGAGCTCGAGTGCCATGAAGTAGTAACTAGTGCGGCATCTCTCCCAGTCAGACCAGGTGCGAACTGGGAGGAGGAGCCCTGGATCCTTCATGTGGATGGCTCGTCAAACCAGCAGGGCAGTGGAGTTGGGATCATTCTATATGGGCCAAGCAACGTGAAACTGGAGTACGCACTGCGCTTCGAGTTCGCAACATCGAACAATGAAGCGGAATACGAGGCACTGCTAGCCGGGCTGGCCCTAGCAAACGAAGCGAAAGTCAAACACGTTGTCATATGCTGCGATTCTTAGCTCATGGTCAACCAGGTTAAGGGTGAATACGAAGCTTGCAAGCTAACCATGATTGCTTACTTGACCAAGGCAAGAGAGGCTCTACTCAACTTCCGGTCATACCTCATGCACCAGATCCCAAGGTCAGAGAACGCTGAGGTTGATGCCCTATCCCGGTTAGCCAGCAACAATGATAACACAATGAGAACCGTGCATATAGAGAGGCTACCTCGGCCTAGCATTCTCGGGGGGGCAGAGGAGGTCGCTCCCGTTGTTCAAGTAGAGTCGAGCTAGATCGATCTGTTCGCGAGCTTCCTGCTACACGGAACCCTCCCTACAGATCGTAATGCCGCCAGAAGGGTAGAGCGTCAGACAGCCAAGTACGTCATGATAGACGAGAGGTTGTACCTTAAGTCTTATACGCTCCCCTATCTGCGCTGCTTGCGACTCTCCGAAGCCGAACTCATGCTCCGTGACACTCATGAGGGCCTGTGCGGTGGACACTTGGGGGGCAGAGCCCTTGCCCAGAAAGCACTACGGCAGGGGTACTATTGGCCAATGATGAAGGCAGATGCAATCGACCTTGTCAGAAGATGCGGAAAGTGCCAAAAGCACGCCAAAATCCACCACCATCCCGCCACTGATCTAAAATATTTCACCAGCCCGTGGCCCTTTCCACAGTGGGGGATCGACATACTTGGACCATTCCCACTGGCGACAGGGCAAAGAAGGTTCTTAGTGGTGGCAGTCGACTACTTTACTAAGTGGGTAGAAGCTGAACCTCTTGCGACAATTACAGCTCGAAATGTGCAGAATTTCTTTTGGAAGAGCATAGTATGCCGCTTCGGATTACCCCGAGTCCTGATCTCTGATAATGGCAAGCAATTCGAAGACATCAAATTCCAAAATTGGTGCAAAGACATGGGGATACGGAAAAACTTCACCTCGGTAGCACACCCTCAAGCAAATGGCCAAGCAGAAGTCACGAATAGAGCCATCCTCCATGGACTGAAAGCACGCCTGGACCGAGCTAAGGGATTATCGGTAGACGAGCTGCCCAGTATGCTACGGGCTTACTGGACCACAGCGAAAACTGCGACAGTAGAGACTCCCTTCAACCTCACTTATGGAACCGAGGCAGTGATCCCGGCAGAGATCAAAGTCCCTACACTACGATGTGAAACGCATGACGACAAAGAAACAAAGACGAGCTACGCACCAACCTCGACCTGCTTGACGAGGTACGGGACCTCGCATATATTAGGACTGTGGCCTACTACCAGAGGGTAGCTCGGTACTATAACGCCAAGGTCAAGAAGCGGAATCTCCGCGTAGGAGACCTGGTCCTTCGCAAAGTTATGGTACCTGAGCCCGGTGCTGGTAAGCTCGGACCAAATTGGGAGGGACCCTTCTGAGTAAAACGAGTACTTGGGAAAGGGACGTATGAGCTCGAAACCCTAGAAGGGAAACAAGTACCTCGGGCATGGAATATTGTCAACCTAAGGCAATATTACCTAGAAACTACCAAACTCCAAGAGTAGACCACGAGTCACTCCCGAAGCCTAAGGGCCAAAACGCCGAGCTAGCACAACCTCGGAGTCATAAGACCCAGTCGCCTCTATGGCATGGGCAAACTACTGAGTGGACCATGGGTCACTCCCAAAGCCTAAGGGCTAAAACAGTAAGGCAATTAAGACTTCAACACTATGAAGAACTTAGCTGCCTCATTGGTATGAAACATCAGAGGCATTCTCAAGTATACAGTTCGAGCATACATGGTAATCACTTCGCGAGTACTTCGAACACTAAGGGATAGCTCGGGGTAACAATTATCGAAAAACCCTACTTTGAGTATGCAGCCTTAGCAGCTCGAGTAAGGGGGTCACCTTGACAAAAAATGAAAAGTGCACCGTACTTAGCAAGAAAAAGAGAAGAAATTTTATTATAGATTCATACATAAAAAATGAGCTAAAACAGCTCGGGAAGAGTCCAACAGGAAGTAAAAAAAAAAAAAAAAACGGTCCCAGTTGCCCAAGAAAGGTTCACCATAGAAGAGAAAAAGAAGAACAGGGCTTAAAACAGCCCGAAGAGACTCCACCAAGAAGAATTTTTAATCGGGTCCTCAACACCCGGGAACAACCATCCAAAAGATAGAAATATCAGAACCAGCCTCAGGGTTCTCCTGCCACCTCGTCCTCCTCATCCTCCGGGGAGTCAGGCTCCTCCTCCTCCGCCACGTCTGCCGTTTCAGGGGTCAGGCATGGTCATGCCGTCATGGTTAAGCCCGGAGAACTCCTTTCGAACTAACCAATGGAAAAGATTGAACCCCGAACGGTAGGAGCTCGTACCATAGTCTACCTGGAGGTCCTAGAACTCCTGGGAGTCCTTGAAGTCGCTCACCGCCCTTGCTCGCTCGGCTTCCACCCTAGCATCGAAGGTCCGAGTCCGCTTCTGAAGCGTGGCCTCCAGATCCCGGACCTGCTGGGGGAGCAGCTCCCTGTCGCCTGTCAACCTCGACGACTCCTCCCAGTAGCGAGTGTTCTCCTCCGTCAGCCGGGCAATTTGCACTTCCAGGTCCCGGACGAGCTATTCTTGGGCCGAGCTCCCCTAACGAGTCTGGAGAAGCTCATCTCAAGCCCGTTCGAGCTCGCCTTGGAGCCTTTGCACCGTGGACCTCTGATTGAGAGCATCACCGGAGTGGATGTTGGTCTGGAGGGCCATGGCATGAATAGCGGAGTTCACCTGCCAAACAAAGAATCGAGGTCAAAAGGGAAAAAGGTAGAGAAAAGAAAAGGAGGTAAGGGAAGTCACGTACCACCATGCAGTGTGCAGAGGCCAGCTTCGCGAGCTCACTGGGCTCCATTCCTCCCCAGCAGGCGACCTCAGCCCGGGTGATTGCCCTTCGGCTTCGTTGAGAAGCCACGACGATGTCAGTGACGCTCTCCCAGTTCTCGGTGGGGAACGGAGGGAAAGTAAAAGCGGCCAGGGTGTCTGGACAGGGGAACTGCTCTTGTGCTGGGATCTCGGGACCCTCTGCATCACCACCCATGGCTACCCCCTCGAACGGGGCTGGTGAGACCTCTGACGCCCGGTCAGAGTGCAACCTCTTTACCCGGCGCTTCTGGCTGCTGGACAGAAGCCGACGAACATCCACACCGGTCATGTTGGCTGTAGGAAACCGAAAAGGCATTAATCCAAAATATGTATATATATATAATAAAAAAATAAGATAAGTCTTCCAAGGCACTACGCGATCTAAAAGGCAACCTACCAGGGCTCAGGCTGGCCTGCGTGAGCTTGTCCTCGGCCAAGTAGTTCGAGCAGAGGAGGCCAAGTGCTGCCTAGGAATGCAGCGTCTTTTGAATTTTAGGATCCAGTTCAACCCCCGGATCCTGGATGGCGCCCCTCCAGTGGGTGGGGAAGGGCCACCCCTCGGGGTTGCACACCACGAAGTAATCCCGCTTCTAGGCCGGGATCCTGTTCGGCAGCCCGTGCAAGAGCTTGAAGCCGGGGCGGGGGAGAAGTAGTAGGAGCGCCTTTCTGGAGGCACCCCGGGAGAAGCATTTTTGATGCAAAGAATAGAAGAAAAAATGTCAAGGTTGAGGGGAAAATAGTACTCATAACACAAAGAAATAGTACCAACTATATTACGAATCGAGTTGGGGTGAAGTTGGTCAATGGTGACGTTAAAATGCCTCAAAATTTCCCTAATCAAAGGGTGAAGAGGAAGGCGGAGGCCAGCAACAAGCTGCTCCTAAAAGATCACGATTTCATCGTGACCATGCTCCTAGGGGATGTTACCGGAGGGGAGGCTATAACTAAGATTTGGAGGGAGGTCATAGTGGAAGACTAAGGTCCTGACCCTCTCTATGGAAATGGTGGAAGGCCCGAAACTATCAGGCTCCCTACCTCGAGAAGTGGAAGCCGTCTCGCCAGAGGCCTCCCTAGCCTCCGGAACCTACCCCCAAGCTCCCCCCGAGCTCGAGGGAACATCCCCTTGGTCACCACCACCACGGGAAAAGATACCATATGGATACCCAGACATGTTGATGGAAGCGATAAGACTCACTAGGGAAAGATAAACAGGAGAAGACGGTGTAAACGGGGGAGGAACTCGGGTAGCTAAGATGAAGACACGACCTCAGAATCCAAGAGCAGAGCAAGTTAGCGTGAAAGCAATAAGGCCTGGGGGCCCTCCTACATATAGTCACCGTACCCTCAAATCAATGGCTCAGGACGAAACGAATTCGACAGTTCACAGTCAAGCTAACCGCACATCTTCCAAAACCGAAGCGCGATTGGCTGCATGTTTACCTAGATTAAGGAGATGTCGGCTGCACGTCTTCCAGGACTGAGAGCCATTTTGGCGCATTTTTTCAGCATTTAACAAGCCCAGAAACCTCTTGCTGACCGTGTGTGTGCATTTAAGGCAATCTGTCAGTTAAGTTTGAATTTGGGTCAAATCCATCCGTCATAGTTCATGAACTCCTCGCGCTAAGAGTAGGACCTTTAGCCCAAGGAGTGGGGGGCAATTGATGGAGGATGATTTGACCCGACCCCTCGGGGCGACGACGCATGGACATGACTCAGCACGAGCAGCAGCTCAGCACCACATCTTGACTGCGACTAAGTAACGATCCCGTGGAACAGCTCACTATGCCATAGCTCGTTGACGGAAGAGCTCGCTACCGCGGGAGCTCGAGCTCCCCCGAGCTACTGGAAGGGAATACTCCAGGATCATCCTAGTTCGCGAGCTAGGGGAATCAGCTCGCTCAAGCAGAAGAGCTACCCTCAAAGATAGTCTCGAGGGAGACTGCCCCGAAACATCCCTAAGAGCTCGCTATGAAGTAGCTCACGAGCAAGTAGCATGATACTCTCAGGAAGCTTCTATCTGACAAGATCACATCCGTCAGACTGCGCCACGTCCCTGGACTGACGACGCAGTCCCTATCTTTTCAGCACTCCGCGCCCACGTCTCTCTCAACAGATGAAGGTGTGTCTGTCCTTGCGAGACGTGTCACTCACCCAAGCGGGTAGTACTCTGCCATGATTACCTGCACAGCCCTGGCCAGTAACGGCTGTGGCAAAGGTTTAGTGGCGGTTACGCCCAGCTCGGCAAGAACACCCATATTTAAGAGCCCCCAGCCGAAGGGGAAGAGGTATATTGAATTAACCTTATACTTTTATTGATCTAGCGTGACCTACGCTCTTAGCTTCCTTTGCACTGTTCGCTGTTCTTCCAAGTATTCTAACTTGACCATCGGAGTATTCCCACCGAGTAATCCCCCGGGAATCCTTCACCATCTCCTTCTCAGCTATCATCCGTCACCAGCTAGAACTCATCTTTTTGCCAGCTAGGAGTGTCCGTATCGTGATACATCAGTACTATCATCATTATCATTTATATAACCAATTAGCCATCTATAAGGGATTAGTTACATAAATCTTATTTCACCATTATTTTTGGTATATTAAGTGTTAAATTATATTTGGCATTTCATTTCTTATTATTTCATTCAATTCCTTTTCATTCTTTTCCTACATTTTCCTGTCTTCTCAAATTATAACTCATTACTTATTGGAGGGCTTAGAAAAGTCGATGATAGACTAAAAAAAGTTGATTGAAAATAATAAAAAATAATTTAAGCACAAATAATTTAACAAGGGATATGACAATGAACACAAAATTGGATTCAGGTAATCAATCCATGTAAATGGAAAAAAGTTTAGATGATAATGGTGACGTTTATCATAACTACACTATGTGTGCTTTATTAATATTGGACCCACCAATCAGTTTCATATGTCATTATGATAGAAACTTAAATGATATAAACATCCTAACTACTCACTTATTTTAATTGGCTCATCAATATGTCAAATTCGTTGCATGGTGGTTGGTCCTCTTTGGCAACTTCGGTCCCCGCATTATTAACTTGTATTCTGAGAGTCAAGATATCTTCATCTATATCGAGAAAATTGTCTGTAGTTAGTAATGTACTAGGCTGCAAGGGAAACATGACACTGTAATTACAATTCTAGGCTTAGAATGCAAACTAAAATGTAACACTTTCAATGGGTTGGGCCTTGGACGGGACTCAAGTAATGCTTATAAAGCCCGACTTTGAAATGGAACCTTGGATTTCTATCTTTCTTGGGAAGTCAATTGTACAAGAACTGATTGAATTTAATTTTTTTTTGATAAAGTCCGAGGGCCAATTCATCCAAAGAAACTATCAGTTTCATATTTGAAATACAAATATATTTGAAGAATTCTGGAATTGAAGACCGCATTTTGAGTGAAGAGCAAGACAGCGCAAACTTTGCGAGTTTGTGGGCTGCCTTGTTACTTGATCTGGGAGTGAATGTAACTGAATAGTTAGGAAGGCGATTAAGCAGATTCTTGTAGGATGATATCAGCACAAGAAGGCTCCAAGGAGGATTTGGGTTGACCTCAACAAAGAATCAATTAGAATTTTTGCATCACCTTCAAAAACAATCGAATGGAAATCCAGTTGCAAAGCTAGTTTGATGTCATCAAAGAGCGCTAAGACTTCAGTGGTAGATGCCGAATTGGCCACAATAGGAATTGCTTGAGCCACCACTACTTCTCCTTTCTCATCTCGAACAATCAGACCAATAATACCCAACTTAGAGTTTGAATTGGCCCCATCAAAATTAAGTTTCAGGAATCCCGAACATTGCTTAACCCAATGGTTCTGCAAAGATCGGGAAGATGTAATTTGAGGGTTTGCATCTGAATTCTGAAAATTCGGTAGACCCTGGCTTAGGAAAAGCGAGTTTGCTTTGTTGATAATCATTTTAGGGCTCCAAATGTTTTGGTTAAAAATTAAATCATTCCGAGCCTTCTAGATGGTCCATATAATTGAGATGCATCGCCAAATCATGTCATTTGCTGAATCGTCACTGTCATTCAAGTGTCTCCAATCATCTATCCAGTCTGGTAATGTTTTGTTGGGATATTTAGATAATATATCGAGACCTAGACTAGAACCAAACCACACCACTGAAGCAACAGGGCAATGCAGGAAAATGTGATCCACCATTTTATCTTCAGACATAAAAAAAGGACAAAGCACTTCTATGTGTTTGCAAATTTTTCTCAGTCGAGTTCTAGTGGGGAGCATATTAGGAATGGCGTGCCAAGTGAATATATGAAAGTTTGGTGGAATACCCTTCAGTTTTAGAAGTCTTGCCATGTGAAATTATTAAAAATAATATGTGCTCAAGAACAAGAGGCTCGAGAAGATGCTAATAGAAGGTATCCAAAAGCCGTAGTATACCAACCATGGGGAGTGAACTTCCATATGAGTTTGTCCTGCATATCTGAGGCTGAGATAGGAAGATGAATTCCACATATTTCTTGTGTTGTGCGGGTATCGAATAAATTGCTAATTATCTCCCTTTGCCATGTCATAGTATCTTAGTTAATAAGTTCCGCAATTCTTACCT
Source organism: Nelumbo nucifera (assembly GCF_055504915.1). Lineage (NCBI taxonomy): Eukaryota > Viridiplantae > Streptophyta > Magnoliopsida > Proteales > Nelumbonaceae > Nelumbo > Nelumbo nucifera. The sequence continues at coordinate 55,603,778 of NC_142653.1, forward strand.
TGCTCGTGGGAGATTCTGAGTTCTGGCATTGGGGTTTGAATGGTAACCATGGGTCGTTCATTGCATCAACAGCCCAACCATTTCCGATTACCCAATGACAACACTTATCAAGGAATTCCTTGCATTGAAGAATGCCATTCCAAATATAGGAGTTGCAGGACTTTTGCTTTGCACACCAAAAGGAAGAACTTCTTTGATATTTGGCATGAAGGACTCGAGCCCAAAGTGAGTCAGTTGAAATGAGGAATCTCCATCCTAGTTTAATAATCATAGCTTGATTTTTAAGCATAGCATAACGGATTCCCAAATCCCTAAGATCCTTTGGTGAAAGAAAAACAAAATATCCCAGGATTTAAGATGAAGACCGAATTTGTCAGAATCAGTTCACCAAAAATCCCTATACATATTGTTCAAGGCCGTACAAATGGTTTTTGGAAGGAGATAAATTTGCATTATGTAGTATGTCATGGATTGAAGGGTGGATTTGATAAGAACAGTTTTGTCCATGTGTGACAATATTTGCTTCTTCCACCCGGATAGTCTTGATTTAAGTCTATCAACCAAATATTGCCATTCTCGAGTCTTCGAGTGGCCTAGGAAAAGAGGGCCACCCAGGTATATCTCTTTTTGATTCATGAATTTGATTCCAAAAAGGTGTGCAATTTTGATTCTAACTTGGCGCTGGGTATTGGAGCGGAAAAATTTTGATGACTTCTGAAAATCGATATCTTGACTTGACCAATTACAGAATAGATGACGCAGCGTGGAAGTAATGAAAAACCGGTCTAGCTATGCAAGCACCAGGCGATCGCTAGCTTCTAACGAAGAACACCGAATTCTCTAGGAGAGAGAAAAGGTGGTGAAAATAGGAAGAAGAGAACTTGAAGAAATTCTGAAAATATGAAGTATGAAAATTGATTAATAATTCTAGGAACTAGCAGTATTTATAATACATTGAGAAATTATAAAATAATTAGGAAAGAACATGGATCTTGATCTTGATCTTGATCCTCTTGAGCTGTCTTGATAAGGTCGAACCCTCTTAGAATTCTTGGGCTTGATCTTCCACCGTCCGATCTCCCTAGCTCTCCTTATGCATGAATCTGGGAGTCTTGGATTTCTTGATGCTTCTTGGAGTCTTGTTGGATCTTGATTGGAGTCTTGAATTCTTGCTAATCTTGGGAGTCTTGCCTTATCATTCTTGGACCTTATCTTGTCTTGCCCTTATCCTACGAGCTGCCGCCCCTAGGGTGCGATGGGCCTTGTGATGGGCCTCCATCATTCTCCCCCACTTGGAGAGAACTCGACCTTGAGTCGTGATTAGGATAGGCAAGTGTGATCTTTGGCAAATACCGGTGAAGGTTAGCAACGTTGAAGGTCTTGGATATACCCATCTGATCTGGTAGGTCCACTACATAGGCATTATCATTGATCTTCTTCATGATCTTGTATGGCCCATACTTCCGGGGCTTCAACTTGTTGTAAGTACCCACGAGAATTCTTTCCTTCCTTAAGAAGACCATAACCTCATCACCTACATCAAACATTTGAGACCGGCGGTGCTTGTCTGCGGCCATCTTGTATTTGGCGTTGGATTGCTCTAGCTTCTGCTTCACGGCCTCTTGGACGGACTGGATCTGTTCTGCCATCTGTTCTACTGAGATACTAGCGTTGGGTACTTTGGGAAGCTTTACTAAATCCAGTGCATGGTTAGGGACCTTCATGTACACGATGGAAAATGGTGATCTGCCTGTAGAACTGTGCACTGCATTGTTATAGGCGAACTCAGCCTGGGCTATGGCAGAGTCCCACTGTTTTGGTCTTTCCCGGCATATGCTGCGAATTAAATTCCCTATGGTCCGATTTACTACTTCTGTCTGTCCATCTGTCTGCGGATGGGCTGTGCTGCTGAAATTAAGTGATGAATCAAACAACCTCCACAGGGTCATCCAAAAGTGACTGAGGAACCGTGTGTTACGATCTGAAGTGATGGTCTTGGGAACCCCATGTAGGCAGACGATCTCCCTGAAAATAACTTGGCTGTTGCGGATGCATCTGCCGTTTTCTTGCATGGGAGGAAGTGAGCCATTTTTGAGAATCTATCAACCACCACGAAGACGGAGTCCATGTTCCTCTGGGTCTTTGGCAAGCCTAGCACAAAATCCATGGACAAGTCTTCCCATATAGCAGTAGGAACGGGTAGGGGCATGTAGAGACCTGTGTTCTGGGTTTGTCCCTTAGTTGTCTGACAAACATAGCACCTGCTTACGATGGTAGACACGTACCTTCTTAGTTTCGGCCAGTAATATCGCCCCTTAACTGCTTCTACTATTTTGTCCCTTCCCAAGTATCCTGCTAATCCACCCCCATGCAAATCCATGATGATCTTTTCGCGGAGGGAGGTGCAAGGGATACACAGTTGTTCCCCTTTCATAAGGAACCCATCATAAATAAAGAAGTCCTCTACTGGTTGGTTAGTCACACATTTCTCCCATACTTGTTGGAAGTTTCCATCCTGGGCATATAAGTCCTTTAGACACTCAAAACCCACAATCTCAACACTGAGGGTCTTGATGAGAGCTACACGCCTACTAAGTGCACCAGTCACTTTATTTTGCTGTCCTGTCTTATACACAATTTTATATGGGAACTTGTCTAGGAAAGCAGACCATCTGGCATGTAAATCACTCATTAATTGTTTTTGCCCACTAAGATATTTTAGGGCTTGATGGTCAATGTAGAGAACAAATTCTTTTGCAATTAAATAGTGTTCCCATGTTTTCAAGGCTCTAACCACGGCATAAAACTCCTTGTCATAAGTAGACCACTTTCTCTTGGCTTCACATAATTTTTCACTGAAGAAAGCAATGTGTCTTTTCTCTTGGGACAATACAGCCCCTATGCCAACTCCACTGGCATCACATTCAACTTCAAATAATTTATTAAAATCTGGCAAGGCAAGAACAGGAGCAGTACATAATTTTTCTTTTATGAGAGCAAAACTTTGCTCTTGTTCTTCTCCCCAATGAAATTTACCATTTTTCAGACATTCAGTAATGTGAGCCATGATATTACTAAAATTCTTAATAAAGCGCCTATAGAAGGTTGCCAACCCATGAAATCGCCTGACATCTGTGACAGTGGATGGAGTCGGCCACTCCCTAATGGCTTTCACTTTTTCCTTATCTACTTCCACACCATCCTTGCTTATGATAAATCTCAAGAATAATAAATTATCATTCATGAAGATGCATTTCTTCAAATTAGCATATAATTTATTTTCCCTCAATATTTTCAGGACCTCCCTAATATGTTCCACATGCTCAGTGATAGATTTGCTGTATATCAAAATATCATCAAAATAGACTACCACAAATTTACCAATGAAGGGGCGCTATACCTGGTTCATCAGCCTCATGAATGTGCTGGGTGCGTTGGTTAGTCCAAAGGGCATGACCAACCACTCGAACAAGCCAGCTCTAGTCTTGAAGGTTGTCTTCCATTCATCTCCGGGGCGGATCCTGATTTAATGATATCCACTCCTGAGATCTATTTTTGAGAAGACTACAACTCCGCTCAGTTGGTCCAGCATGTCGTCCAGCCTAGGAATGAGAAATTTGTACCCAATAGTAATCTTGTTAATGGCCCTGCTGTCGACACACATTCTCCAACTGCCATCCTTCTTAGGTGTAAGTAAGGCAGGTACTGCACAAGGACTCATGCTGATTTGGATGTGTCCCTTTTTCAATAATTCTTCTACCTTTTCCCGTAAGATTTCATTCTCCTTAGGACTCATCCTGTAATGTGGGAGGTTAGGTAGACTAGCACCTGGAACAAAATCATATGGTGCTGTATATCTCTCATGGGAGGGAGTTCATTTAGTAACTCCTCTGGAACTGCATCATTAAATTCATCCAGTAGTCCCTGTACTTCAACTGGAATTTTATTTTCATCATTAACATCTTCTCCTTTTACTACTAACAAATGTATTTCATGAGTATCCCTACATTCTTTAAAAAATTCAGCATGATGATGGGTGATGGTAAGAAAATTCTTTTCATGTGCCTTTGGAGTATTTGTAATATTTTTTTCTGCTGTGGGTAACAAAGTATAACGTGTACCCTCTTTTTCAAGTTGGTAGGTATTCTTCCTACCCATGTGCCTTGCATCTGTATCAAATTGCTAAGGCCTCCCTAACAAAATATGGCAAGCATCCATATCTATAATATCACAATATACTTCATCATGGTACTTACCAATAGAAAAAGGTACCTTGCAGCGTTCTTCCACTCGTACGCCACCTCCTTCCTTGATCCACCCAATTGTGTATGGGTTGGGATGTTTTTCAGGAATCAGCTGTAATTGTTGGATGACATCCCTACAAAAAATATTTTCCTGACTACCACTGTCAATAATTAAATTAAATAATTTTCCCTTGACAGTACATCTGGTATGAAATAATCTGTGCCTTTGAGAAGTATCCTTATTTTTCTGGAACAACATTAATTTTCTTACCACACAAGTATACTCCTCATGTTCATATGGACCCTCTTCATCCTCCCCATCAGGTCCACAATATACTTTCTCTTCAATATCTTCTTCCTCCTCCCTTTCTACCATATTAACCGCCTTCCTCCTGGGACAGTCACTAGATCTATGTCCAACCTCATTACATTTAAAACATTTAATAGGAGCAGGCCTTGCATAAGGGTTACTGGGTTTAGGAGGGTTGGAAGGATTACCTCGAGTATGTCCTCCGGTAGTAGCCTTACCGGCATTACTTGTACTTGCCGGGTGAGAGGGTTGCACTGTCGGGACTGATTTGTTCCTGTCGACAGTTGCCGGTCTGTTGTCGCTCCCGCTGTACCGGCGATAATTATCACTTCGTGCCTTGTCTTGGAACATTAATTCTGCTTTCAAGGCTAGGTTCCTTGCTTCCTGCACACTGAGAAACATCTGTACCCCAATTTTATCTCTGATGGACGGTCTCAAACCGCTAAGATAATGGGCTGCCTGCTGGTTATCACTTTCAGATAATTGATTTCTCTCAGCTAATCTCAAAAATTCAGATGTATATTCATTAACACTACGAGAACCCTGTGCACATCTTTGATAAGATTCGAACATATATTGTTCGTAGTCAGGAGGTAAAAATCTACCCCTGATTAATTGTTTCATGTGCCTCCAGGTTCGAACAGGACCCCTTCCTTCTCTCATCCGGGTCTCTCTCATCCGTTCCCACCAAACAGATGCGCCTCCCTTTAATCGGTAAGCTACTAATTTTACCCTTCGTTCCTCTGGTATTTCCATGTAATCAAAGAACCTATCGACTTCTATGATCCAATCCAGAAGTCCCTCTATACCAAGATCTCCACTAAAAGTAGGAATATCTACCTTGAGTTTAAATTCTCATTATTCCTACGAGGATTGAAATTACCTTGATTGTGCCAATTTCTACCGTTTCTGTCGTTGCCGGGAAGAACTGGAGCACCACCAAATTCGAAATCATCATCACTATCGTCGTCAAGAACTGGACGTCGGGACACAGTAGCGACGGGTGGTCTGTCGTGGTTGTCTCCTTCGATCTGCTGTGGATTTTCCCGGTTCCGTGAGACATCCTCCCGTAACAAGGTTTGCAGTTGCTCATTTACCTCTGCCAACTGCCGTTCGATGTTACGTGTGGCTGTACGCTGCTCTTCGATTGCTCTCCAAATAGCTGGAAACCCCTGATCTCCGGCACAGGGTGGGTTGTGACTGCTACTGTCTGGGTTGGACATGACTGGGCGAATTCCCTGCTCTAATACCACCTGACACAGCGTGGAAGCAATGAAAAACCGGGCTGGCTATGCAAGCACCGGGCGATCGCTAGCTTCTAGCGAAGAACACCGAATTCTCTAGGAGAGAGAAAAGGTGGCGAAAATAGGAAGAAGAGAACTTGAAGAAATTCTGAAAATATGAAGTATGAAAATTGATTAATAATTCTTGGAACTAGCAGTATTTATAATACATTGAGAAATTGTAAAATAATTAGGAAAGAACATGGATCTTGATCTTGATCTTGATCCTCTTGAGCTGTCTTGATAAGGTCGAACCCTCTTAGAATTCTTGGGCTTGATCTTCCACCGTCCGATCTCCCTAGCTCTCCTTATGCATGAATCTGGGAGTCTTGGATTTCTTGATGCTTCTTGGAGTCTTGTTGGATCTTGATTGGAGTCTTGAATTCCTGCTAATCTTGGGAGTCTTGCCTTATCATTCTTGGACCTTATCTTGTCTTGCCCTTATCCTAGGAGCTGCCGCCCCTAGGGTGCGATGGGCCTTGTGATGGGCCTCCATCAATAGATGTAACACTTGTAGAATGTGAGAGACTTCTCTGTTGTTACATTTGCCAAAAATAATCAGGTCATCTGTAAACAAAAGGTACGAGAGTCGAACACTAGAGTTTCCAAATTTGAAACCATGAATCAGCCCTTGCTGCATCTTCTTTTCCAACAAGCAAGAAATAATCTCAGTGCAAATTATGAATAAACAGGGTGATAAAGGACACCCTTGTCTCAAACCTCTCGTAGGGGGGAATGAATCACCGGGATTTCCATTACACAGAACCGAAAAGTTTGCAATAGATAAGCAATAGTGAATCAAATTGCAAAATTCATCAATGAAACCAAAGTGATGGAGAACATTCAACAAGAAAGACCATTCCATCCTACCATAGGCCTTTGAGAGGTCGACTTCAAGTAAGAAATATCCATTACGACCCTTTAGTTTTATCATTGAGTGAATTACTTCTTGAGTGATAATAGTATTGTCTGCTATATTTCTTCCCGATATGAAAGCACTCTGGATTGGGAAAATCAGATTTGGGAGAATGGTCTTCAAACGATTGGTTTTGATTTTTGTAATGATTTTATAAAGAACATTACTTAAGCCAATAGCTAGGTCGAAGATCCTTAGGAGTTTTAATTGAATCTGTTATGGGAATCAAACATAAAAAAGTATAATTTACCTCAACAATTGCTTTTGGGTTTCTGAATACTTGTTGAACCCAATGAGTTATGTCAGTTCCCATAAATTGCCAGCTCTTATGCAGAACAACCGCATGGATCCCATCGGGCTTGGAGCCTTCCATGGCCCAATGTTAAACAAGCAATTTTGATCGTTGCTTCACTAGGGGGTTCATTAATAAAAGATTGTCTTGCTTAGTTAGAGAGTAAACTCATGTTAGGAATGTTCAATTCACTCAAATCAGGGTTGGAGGATTGAAAGAGCTGTTTGAAATGCTCACTTAAAATTGAGGCAATTTCTTGTTCACTTGTGGTCCATGACCCATTAATTCTACAGATGCAATGAATTCCATTTCTCCTTTTCCTATTGATTGTTGTAATGTGGAAAAATTTTGTGCAGTCCAAGCGAGCTCTTTGTTTTTAATAAGATTCTTCACGAAGTAGCCAAGACTCGAGTTCTTGCCTAAGTTTATTTTCTTCAAAATGAGCCTCTGAATTAAGCAAATTGGTTTGGCACTTCAATAACCTCTATTCCACATTTGCAATATTTTTCCAGATGTTTCCAATTACCTGCTGACCCCAACTCCAAATTTTGTCATTAGTAGATTTCAGTTTGGAATGGAGTGATGCATTTGAATTATCCCACGTGACAGACAAGGTATCCAAAAAATTAGGTTCATGGGTCTAAGCTTCTTCAGTTCTTCAGAGTTGGATAGAATTTTGCCATCTACACTTGGTGCTTAACAAAGTAGGGTGGTGATCACTTCCACACGAGGCAAGTTTTCGAACATGAGCATGGGGGAAACCAATATCCAATTCTGATTGGCCAGGAATCTGTTAAGTCTCTTACAAACAATATGAAATTCATCTCTTTTGTTAGTCCATGTAAAAGGAGGGCCTGATGAGCCTAAGTCAATAAGATTGCTCTCATTCATGGCTTGTGATAAAAGACTTGTCTTACCCCTTGTAACTGTACAACTCCTTTGTTTTTCATTACTAGAGGCAATAAGAATAAGATCTCCTGAAACACACCAGGGCCAAGTTGAATTCTCATGAAAGGACTTTAGTTCATCAATAAAGTGAGATCGAGCATTGAGAGAGGGATGCACATAAAAGCAAAGCAGATCCCATTCAAGGCACTATGGTTAGTTCTTTATAGCGCAGTAAATTGAGTGGTCTGTAATTGAGATGATAGAAAGTAATACATTCTTTGAATAGACAAACCACAAACCTCCAGATCTACCAGTTGCAGGAATAACTTCAACATGATAGTTGTGAAGATGTCGAAAAATTGCTCTGGACTTGTTCAAGTTTTTCTTCGTTTCAGAGATGAAGAAAATGTTTGGGTGGTGTTTTGATAGGAGTTCGTTGAGATAAAGATCTGCCAGGTGACACCCCCCTCCTTGACAGTTCCAACTGAGGATTTTCATGGCGACCATGATGGCAGTTTGAGCCCTGCCATCACGGTATGAATGTTAGGAGAATCAGAGTCATTGGTGTTAATGTTCCTTGCTTGGTTTTTGAGTTTGACATGCCCTAGGGTTGAATTAGGTAAATCTTCGCTGAAGCTCTTTCTTTTTTTTGTGCAACATTAAGATGTATTTGGGTGATCATCAATAGCCATCGGCGTTTGCTCCGTCGTAGAAATAAAATTATGACATTCAGATGCATTAGATGACATGTTAAGATTCGTAGCCACATTATTACGGGAAGTGAATTTAGATGACTTGCCTGATTTGGCAGATATACTAACCAACAGATTAGTAGTAAATCCACCATCCATCAAAGAAGGCATTGATATGACTACGTTCAGAGGCTTGTGGTTCTTCATTGTATTTGCTGCTTGAGTAACCGCTATTGGTTGAATTGGGTCATCCGAGATGGAAGTTGGAGAAGGAGGCTCCATGAGTTTCGGTAGTGTATCAACGAATCTCCACAAGTCATTCATCTCACCATTTTCAATTTTCCACGATTTACATATCATTTCTTTGAGTCCTACCACTCTGTAGCTTCGATCAGTAAGAACTTTGAAGACTAGAGTTCTGCTCCATTCTTCTCTCAGAAGCAAGTCATTATCCGTTGCTTTGATTGGAACAGATGAGCAAGGCAGCCTCAGACTCGACAGATGTTTTAGTAGTCCATCATCTCCATGGTTAGGAGGGCAGGAAGGATGGAGGAATTCTCCTGGTTCATTAGAAAGGCACATCACTGAAGACAGATGGAGAGCCTTGCACTACGACAGGAGGAAGGGTCATCATATTTAATGAATGGGGCCAGGACTATGATATGGAAAAGATATGATATCCAAAAGACAATTGACCAATAAACCAGAATTAAAAATATGATAGTGAACATAGTGTTATTTATCAAAATTTGTGGATGGGTTTTGATTGGTCAAAACCCTTTTCGTATCATATCTTTTCTGTATCATAGATTTTCCCGTGGGGCCAAATCAAAACCCTTTCAACATACCTTCAATTGTCTGAAATGGGGTAGGGTTTTAGCAATACAAAAGTGGGGCCCTCCCAAAATAATGGACGTGTTAAACGGGATCCATGTATATATATATATATATATACATGGCAGTGGAATCCTAAATATATATATATATATATAGACAGTATATGTATATACATATGTATATATACATTTATATGTATTAATATACATACATATATATGTATATATATGTGTATATATGTGTATGTATGTACATATATATATATATATATATATATATATGTATGTATGTATTAAAGGAAGACCTTAAGGGTACAACTCCCCACCATTCAAACATATGGCATTTTCTAAGAAATTGTTGTTAAAGCCCATAACCCACTACCAACATTCAGACAAGTGGCATTCTCATTTTTTAGTAAACTAGACAAATGGCAATTTCTGAGAAATTCCTACTAAAACTCACAACCCATTACTAGGCTACAGTCCCCCGCCATTCAAATATGTGGCCTTCTCATTTTTCTAAAAAACTAGACATGTGCCATTTTTTGAGAAGTTGCTGCTAAAGCACACAATCCACTACTAACATTCAGACATGTGGCATCCTATTAATTCAAGAAATAGGATTCAAAAATTAGGTAGTTTCATTCCTAAATATTCTCAATAGACATCTATTTATTAGTTTAACACATGTTTATCTATAGTCTATTAAATACAAATGGTGGGACCCATTAAACCCATGTTTGTTTTTAAATGATTTATTTTTTCAAAAGAAAAATACTTTATTAATTACAAACTTGATTTAACTTTTAGGAAGCAACCTAATTTAACTTTTAAAAATAAATAACTCAAAACAGATTTATTAGATAAATAGTAAATAACAAATAAAGTGGGTTATTGCTAATTACAAAGATGTAAGACCCATATTAGTTTTTTTTAATTAAATTTTTTATAACTAAATAGTAAACTTCAAACTAAATTATACATGCATTTAGTTACCCCGTCTCAAGTGTGGGTTGAATTTAGGGTCCACTATGCATTGAAGTTGGACAAGTTGCCCTCTTATATTTAGGTAGAACATAAATACATAGTGGGTTGAGTTTAGGGCGCACTATGCATTGAAGTTAGACAAGTTGCCCTCTTTTATATTTAGGTAGAACATAAATACATGAAAGTAAGAAAGTTGTAAAGGCGAGCTTGTCGCCTTGTCCAAGTTCAATGTGTGGGATTAAATAACGAGTCAATCGTCCAGCATTGCAACTGTGATATTGTCTAACATATCGACTTATTTTGTTTGCAGTGGTAGGACTCTGGGCCATATTGTCTAAGACATCACGTGTCAGTTGTTTGACATGGACCCGGTCTAGCCCAACCATTATTGTTTGGGAGGGTGACCTCAGTCACCTCACATCTAACTTTGAATCAGGACTTTAGGCCATGATCTTAAAATTATGCTTGGCGGAAAGTCATTAGGCCTAAACGTTTCTATGGTCTACAATGAAGAAGCCCAGCCCAACCTTAAGGGCCTGATGCCCTCATACCAAGCCCATTTTAGGCGTCTAGATGGTTAGAAGGCTAGAAACTTTCTTGTCAGCTATCTCAAAAAGACTTCCGTTAATTTGTTTCTTCAAGTGTTTGCAGATCGAACAAGCTAGTATGTGATATTTTACTACCTACTTTTATCTAACTGTGTTTTATAAAAGGTTCATGAGGAATAAACAGGAAGCCTTCGCTGAAATGTTTGTTAAAAACTGAGATCGCCTTCAACAATGAACCCCCTTTGATGTTGTATTGCTTTCTGGAATTGATGGAATATATTCATATCTTTCTTCAAGATTGATTTAGGGAACATTAGACATGTTGAAAATTTAGTGTCTTACCTGCCAAAAGAAAAAAACTATTCTTCCGCTCAAAGCAGTCTCATTTTGTTTTCAAATTTACATTTTTAAGCAATTGGGCAGGCCCATTCAGATTGGACCTACCCATCATGGTTAGGGCTGGCAATTCTGTAGACCTCCTGGGCTCGACAACACCAAGTAATGAATTTTTGTAGTCTTATTCAGGAAGCTTCTTTTAGCCTTTTGGGATAAAAGCACTGGGCTGAAATAGTGAGCATTTACAAAGAACGTTTAGAAATACAAAATACATGTTTTTTGCACTGTACATATTTGTATTTGTAGTCTTTTCAAACTAAGCCCAAGGCCTAAAAGTAAAACTAAACTACTCTTAGCAAGTGTTCAGCAATGTCAAACCAACCTTTCAGGATGCAAATTATGGGCTGAGCTAGTGAGAATTTGTGAGGTAGAATATCTGGGTCTGTTGGGCCTAGCCAACTGAATTGAACCCAAGGCCTAAAATTAAAACTAAACTACGCTTAGCAGGTGTTCAGTAATATCAATCCAACCTCTGAATTCTTCAACTACGTTAAAACTTAAAACATCAAGCAGAGCTTTGATAAAGCTCTCGAAAATTTTCAAGGTATTCTCCCCTCTAAGAAAATTCAGCTCCTACCGACAAGAACTCTACCCCCATTCTATCCTTAGAGTACTTTGGTTTCAGAATCACTTGTGAGCAGAATTCACATTTGCACCCCGCAAATGCCCCATAGCATATCCCAATTGTGTATAGGTATCATCTTCCACTAACAACTTTGAGAGATGTCCCCAATGCACACTGAGATGTGCATGTGGGGCGTTTGTGGGGCACAAATATGATCTCTGGTGAGTGACCAATACCTGTTATACAAGCTTCGCTCCAATGAGTGCTGGCTTGATGGTCCCGTTGCCCTTTTACAATCTAATTCATGGAAGCCCATTAGGGCATTGTTATTTTGGCCATAGAGGCTCTATCCATAAGGCGTTTTTTTATTTGACAAATTAGGTCTCCTTGGCCCATTAATTGTTGATCCCATGTGTATGAAGGGACATATTAGGGAAGACAATGAGACAAGATTTAAGATGATTATGATAAGGTTGGTATGATAGTATTTAAGATGGTTTGAAATAGTTTAGTACAGAATTTGAGTGAAAGTGGGTTTCTCTTACCTTTTCTATAATATGATGTAATTCCCACAATTAAGTAATGCAACCGTTTTACCTTTTCTTTGATACTTTACATAGAGAGCTAGGGTGCATCCTCCATCTTTATCACGATCAGAAAAGATGCACTTGAATCAATGGTAGTGGCCTTAGGAGAAGAGAATTAATGGCAAAGAGATGTCAAACTTTGCTACACGTCATCATAATGCAACCTATTGAGAGCACCATATAAAACAACAAACAAGAGTCCATACTCCATGGTGATGATAAATCATTCATAAAGATCTCCACAATGATAAATCATTCATGTATGGGAAGCCCATACAATGGTGCTCAATTTCAGAAATTATCCAATTTGCATTGAAGGTGATTCGCTTCTAGTAATTTCTTGTCTCAATAACCAATATCGAAACTTGGGGAGATTGAAGATTGTTCAAGGCTTTTAGAGTCTATGGAGCATGGAGTGGAGTACAGACATTCTTTTAGGAAAGCAAATCAAGCTGCGGATTGACTGGTGTGTGAAGCTCTATCTCATAGATGGGAACCTCTCCCTTTCAATCCCCTTGCTTTGCCTAGTGATTTAGCTCATATTTGTTTGTGTAATGTTTCGGGCCAAGATATCCCCTGTCTTGTGTATCTCCTCCTAATTTTTACCAAAAAGAAATGCTTATCATTAAACTTCACTTGAATATTTAACATATCTTTCCATTATAGAAGTGATCCACCAACAATTCCATCATATGTAACATAAAATGGCTGAAACAATTTATTTTCAGAAGAAATGATGAAAGGTGGGTTTCACTTCTAACTGGCTGAGGTGCTACATTTGGCCACTATGGATCCTCCATTGATCGTTTCAATCACCCCGGCGATTTATTTGTCCTGGGGGTCATTGTATTGATTCCTCGACCGGTTGAGTGCTCGGTTGTCCTTCTTAATAAATTGTTTTAGGTACCCACAACTGATCAACTCTTTGATCTCATTCTTGAGATTTTAGTAGTATTCCATGTCATGGCCTTAGCTTAGTGGAAGTGGCAATATCTATCTTGGTTTTTGTTGTCCTGTGGCCACTTGAGGTAGTCCATCTTCTTGATATGCATGAGGATCTTCCCTATTTTGGAATTTAGTGGTGTAAAGCTATGGTATTTTTTTGGGGGGAGTTTAGGATCACTTGGCTGGTGACTTAGAGAATCTAGACTACCTTTTATCACACTGACTTGAATTAATACTAGCTTCCCCATGGTCCTCATCACAGTCTTTCCTCTTTCTTTTACCTAAGTAGCTGGCTCTTCAATTAACCCCTTTGCATTCATGTGATTTTGAGTGCAATTTTGAGGAAGTCTTTCATGCTGTTTAGAGGGTTTTTAGCCAAGGAGAATCTAAGGTAGCATTATCGAGCATTGTGGATGGTGGTAGTTACCAAAACAATTGGATCGAGTCCTCGAACTTGTAAAGACTCTAGGTTAAACCTCCAAACATACTCTTAGAGTCTCCCTAGAGTGCTAGTAAATGGTCATCAAGTTGGTTATAGTCTTAGTTTGTTGTAGGCTAGTGATGAAGTGTGTAGTGAAGAGTTCGAAAAACTGCTTCTAGTTCATGATGGAGACTAGTGCCAGTCCCGAATACCACATCTGTGTTGTCTGGTGGAAAGTGGTTAGGAAGGCTAGGTGCATGGTCACCTTTGAGGTCCTATGGAGTAACATGAGGGGCTGAAAGCTCTCCATGTGACCTAGTGGGTTGGCTATCCTATCATACATCTCAAGGTTGAAGTCCTTTGAATGTGGTTCAACAAGGATGTTAGCGGACAAAGGCAAGGGATGAGTGAGTTTGGGGATGCTAGAGGTTTCACCAGGGCTAGTTGCATAGGGAGACTGAGGTGGTCCTTCACCAATGCATGGCGTAATGTAGCCATGTGCTACTCTAGCATAGGTACCTCAGGCTGGGGAGCCTTAGTGTGGCCATGTACTGCTCCTAGGCTTGAACATTGAAGTCCATTCATTGGATGTAGCATATGAGCTCCTAGAATTGGTGGGCATCTACTTCGGTTGGGATCATGGAGGGGTCAACACTTTGTTTCTACCCTCAGAAGATGATTTAATGCCATGTTGAAAATGGTGATGGGGAAATTTGTAAGGATGTATTGTCATGCATTTCCCACAAACAACACCAATTGATGATGCTTGAACTATGCTGAGCCTTGTTGGATTAACAACTTAGATGCTAGTAAATAGGTTGGTAGGTCAGGTTTACAAAGTGAGCATACGTCAAAGAGTCTATGGATGGACTTGGGCAAAGGAGCTGTAACGATCAAGCTAGTGCCAAACTGTGAGAGAGAGAGAGCCAAGATAAGCCTATAGTTAGCGGGCCAGGGGCTGAACTTATATAGGATCATGGGTTTGGTCAGAACACACCTAGCATAATCGGAGGTAACGGTCCTCAACCATCAAACGCTGATAGATACTTTAGAATGTTCACTAGGTTGACCTCTCACCGCTTACCCAAGAAATGGGGGAAATTGGTGTAACTATTACCACGTGGGCGACATGACCACTAAGTATCTCAGGAACATTAAGTGGCTCAAATGGGCCAAGGTGGGTATGCCGCGTAGGTCGGACTCTACGAGGATGTATAGCTTACCAGGTTGCTGGTTGTCCAAGTTAGTTAAGTGGATAACTCTCATGCAATTCAACTCAATATCCTCCTATAAATTCACAGGAGAGGGATCGACTAAAGTAAAAGTGGGCACTTTACGGTTAATGTAACAAGCAGTAGGAGTTAAGACATTCTCCATACCTGATTTGGCGGGCCCACTACCCGTTGGGTCAGTTGGGAACCCGCCTCCCACATTTTGCCGGTTAGTTATAGTAACTGCTTGGTGAGATGCAGCAAGGGCTCATCGACCATTCCATCATCATTGAAGGCGACTCCTTGATTTGTGATTTCTTGTCTGAAACGACTAATCGACCCCCCCTGGAATCTATGGAATATCATTGAAGAGTGTTTGGATATGAAGAATCGAGCAAATGAAGACTTGGTCCACAATTATGTGTATCGGGAAGCTAATCAAGCGACAGACTGGCTCGCCAATCAAGCTTTTTCTTCCCTACAGGGTATAGTAAGCCTCAATCTTAGTGATCTTCCAAGGAATCTAGTTTGTATTTGTAAGTCTGATTTTTTGGGACATACTATCCCCCGTCTTGTGTAGCCCCCCTTGGTTTCTATCAAAAAAAAAAAAAGCAATGGTTTCAAGTGGAGCATCGTCTTAGCGATCAGTTTCAACGAAATCATTCTCGCCGGAACTACCAAGAGCAGACTTTTTCAAACCCCACACTGGTATTGGTGGATGACTCTCCATCGACAGAAAGGGTTTGTCAATGGCTACTAAACGTGCTAGAGTGGTTTCACAGGTGAAATTTTTCAAAACCAGCTTAAGTTTATGCTTGGCTTTACAGAACATGTCTTCATGGCTGATACGAACACACAAAATACAATATCAATGTAAAGATCGAAACACTAAGAATTCGCAAACAACTATAATTGTAAGATATATGTGATGATGGGTGATTTGGCCCGACCTCTTAACAGGGTGGCACGTGTATGCGACTCAACATGTGCGACAACTTGGCATGAGCAGATCGGCACGTGGATGTGATGAGGCATGAGTGATAGCTCAACAATCACCAGCCCGCTACAAGTTTGAGCTCGGGAACACAGGTACCCCAAGCCGAGAGAGCTTGGAGTTGGATTCGTCTCAATTTGTGAGCTAGGCAGCTCGGGAGGTCACCTCGGTAATTCGGAATAGGATCTCTTCGACCAACAACTCGCTACATGGCAACTTGTTATAGAACAGCTTGCTACAAGACAGCTCGCTATAGAACAACTCGCTACAAGGCAGCTCGTTATAGAACAGCTTGCTACAGGGCAACTTGTTACAGAACAGCTCGCTACGGGGTGGCTTGACATCTCGCGAGAAGCTTCTTATTTGATAAGACCATACCCATCAAACTGCTCCCGCATCCCTCGTCTAGCGGCGTGGCACCTGCCAATTCAGAGGACTGCGCCCACGTCTCCCA
The DNA here is from genome assembly GCF_055504915.1 of Nelumbo nucifera. Classification (NCBI taxonomy): domain Eukaryota; kingdom Viridiplantae; phylum Streptophyta; class Magnoliopsida; order Proteales; family Nelumbonaceae; genus Nelumbo; species Nelumbo nucifera. The sequence continues at coordinate 55,620,347 of NC_142653.1, forward strand.
CTTAGCGGCGTCGTGCTTGCGGGTTGTCTCCTGTCTGGCGGGACCATACCATACAACGGTCACTGTAGCCCACCTGCTCTCAGTCATGACAATAACGGCCAGCCACTCCGAGGCACTACTTGGCAGCAGATCGCCACAGCAGAGATTTGGGATCAACCCCACCAGACCTGTCAAACACCAGTATATAGGCACTCTGGCCCCTCAAGGGCGAAGGTATCGCATTCACCACTCTCTAGCTCTCTCGCTTTCTTGCATACTCATTCTCTTTCAGCTCACAACCGAGTACTAACTTAAGCATCAAAGTGTTCCCGTCGGGTGAATAGCCCCGGTTTCCTTCATCTCTCCTTGCGCAGGTAACTCCCGCCCGTCGCCAGCTAGAAGCCCAATCACGTCCAACTAGGGGTGGCCGAATTGTGCATCATCAATTGGCGCCATCTGTGGGAAACGCTTCAAAAAGCCTCTTTCTACCAAGCATTTTCATTCAAGTTTTAATGGCTTCCTCCAGCAACGCCGGGCGCAGCGCAAATATGAATACTTTTGGGGAGCAACCTCAGGTCCCGGCGGTGTGCGTTGGCCAATTCACTATACCACTCTCTGCAGATGGGGTCCCGATTCTAAATGTGCCTCAGATCATGGCACCAGTTCCCTCCACGGTAGGTACCACCTTCGCCAAACTGTTTGTTCCCCTGGTAGCCGGACTTGATGATCTAGTGCACTGCATGCAGGCTATACAAGCTCAAATGCAGCAAGTCAAGTAGCTCCAACTGTATCAGCAACAAGCACTGCACCATGTTTATCAACAGCAATACCAGCAGTAGTTCCCTTTATTACCTCAGATCCAGTAGCCAGTTCTACCTCAGACTCCGACCGCACAACAAGTTAAGCCTCGCCGTCGGAACGAACTCCATTCCTACTGGGGAGAGACCTCCCAGACCCAGAATCCTCTCGGGAGCCAGGTCTCATCCCGCGGCAGGAGGGAGAAACCAATTACTCCCACCTCGCCGTGCATGGTCAGGTTGGGATACTCTCAGCCTACCAAACCCGCATCACCTTGGCTTTCAGAGTTTGAGGTCCCACTCATGGAAAACTGGTTCGAGGTCCTGGCCATGGACTCTAGACCAGGTCACTCGATCCATAGCCATCGCCAACAATCTGAGCCACTCCTCGTGTGAACTGTGCCTGACAACATGAAGGCCAACAACACCAATGCGGAGCCAAAAAGGAAGCAATGAAGACACTGTAGAGCTCGCCGAGCTATAGCCCAGATCTTGCCCGAACTCCTCAAAGGAAAGGAAGAAGCGAGCTTGGATGTAGTGAAAGCCACTCCACTCCTCTCTGTGCCGTCTCCCTTGTCTCTCGAACTCCTGGCTGTTCCAATGCCAAAACATTTCAAAGTACCTCCCCTAGATAAGTATGATGGATCATTCGATCCGAATGACACATGTAGATTCTTTTCAGTCACATATGCATTTAGCCGGAGTAGGTGAGTCTTGCATGTGTGTGGCTTTCTCTACCACATTTAGGGGGGTAGCTCGCACATGGTATAGAAACCTCGCACCCGGGACAATTAAGAGTTGGGCGTAGTTCGTGTAGATTTTCACCTCACACTTTATCACTAGCAAGAGGTGTCCGAGGTCCCAAGAGAGCCTTCTCGGCATAGTCCAGAGGGAGGGGGAGTCTATCCGCAGTTACATCAAGAGATTCAATGATGCACGTCTATAGATACCCGACCTAGACCCCATAGTGAGGCTCACAACAGCCAAGAGAGGCATAACACACAAAGAATTCAAGTGGCACATGGTTGCCAACAAGCCTAAAGATGTAACCGAGTTCCTCAAGCTCACAGACCAGTTCATCAGAACAGAGGAGGAGATGAACCAGAGAAACGAGAACCCATCTGAGAAGAGGAAAAGAGAAGGTGAGTCCTCAACTAACGGGGACAAGAAGAAGAAAGAACCAGCTTGGGGAGGAAAGCCAGACCAGCCTTTCTGAGCTCCTCCAACTGAAAGGACGAACTACACGCCATTGAACACGAAGCGAGCAGAAATCATCATGGTGATCAAGGACGCACCTTATGTGAAGTGGCCACCTTGGATGAGAGGAGACCCGAATACTAGGAATAAAAATGTGTATTTCCATTTTCATAGAGATCACGGTCACAGCACCAAAAATTGTAAAAACCTCCGCGATGAGATAGAAGAACTCATCCGTCGCAGATATTTAAGAATTTTTGTACAAAGTGATAATAAAACAGGACGACAGGGGGAGAAAGGCAGAGATGCTCCCGAGTCCAGTAGCAGGCAAAATGAGCAGCCACAGAGGCAGCCGCCCGAAGAGAGGCCAATTCGGGGGACAATCCAAATGATCATCGGCGGATCAATTGTTGTAGGCTGCACCTCGGCCACAGCAAGGACCTCGGCTCGCAAGATCGAAAGAGAAGATCGGAATCCCCCGAAGCGGCCAAGGTTAGAGGAACCGATTTTCTTCACCGAAGATAACGTATGTGGGGTCCATTACCCCCACGATGATACGCTCGTGGTAAAAATAAGAATCAATAATTTCGAGGTGAAGCATGTCCTCATCGACTCTGGTAGTTCGGCAGATATATTCTTCAAGGCTGCGTTTGACAAACTTCAACTTCGGGAAAGCGATGTTAAGCCCACGAGTACTCCCTTGGTGGGCTTCAACAGAGAGGAAGTCAGGCCCCTGGGGAGAGTTACCGTACCTGTGGAGGTTGGCACCTGGCCTAGCATAGTGAGACTCGACCACAGCTTTTTGGTAGTCGCGACTCCTTCCCCGTACAACGCCATAATAGGTTGGCCCATCACCCACGCTCTATGCATGGTGATTTCTACGTATTATCTGGCCATGAAGTTCCTCACAGAGTTCGGAGTTGGGGTAGCGCAAGGTGATTAGTTCGAGTCTCGCAACTGCTAAGTCGCTGCCCTCAAAGGGAAAGCCAGGGCGGCAGATGACCTTGAGTTGGAGCAACATGTGGAGCATCATGAAGAGCGAGCTACACCGTTAGAAGAGACGGTCCCTGTGCCTACTTCGACAGAGGATCCAACTCGGACTCTTGAGATCAGTGCTTCGATTTAGGAGCCTCTATGATCTCAGTTGGTAAGATTTTTACTTCAAAATTTGGATGTTTTTGCATGATCCGCGGTAGAGATGCCCGGTATAGACCCTAGAGTTATCACTCACAAACTGAACACCGATCCTGTAGTTAGGCCCGTTGGACAAAAGAAACGCAACCTAGCCCCAGAGCGTTAGAGAGCAGTTGATGAGGAAGTTGGGAAGCTCCTCGCAGCTGGTTTTATCAGGAAGGTCAATTACCCAAGCTGGGTAGCCAACACTGTTCTGGTAAGAAAGGCCAACGGTAAATAGCGCATGTGCGCCAATTATACCGACCTGAACCTAGCTTGCCCGAAGGACTGCTTCCCACTTCCTAAGATCGAACGTCTAGTGGATGTGACCTCAAGGCATGAGTTGCTGAGCTTCTTGGACGCCTATTCGGGCTACAACCAGATCAGAATGGATCCTGCTGATGAGGAAAAAACGGCCTTCATACCGAACTAGGCTTGTATTGCTACAAGGTCATGCCCTTCGAGTTGAAAAATGTTGGGGCTACTTTTCAAAGACTTGTAAATCGAGAGTTCGAGCCGATGATCGACAAAAAAGTAGAATGCTATGTAGATGACATGGTCGTCAAAACTCAATTTTTTAATGATTTAATAAATTTTTACATTCTGCCTTTGAAATTTTGCACAAATTTAACATGAAATTAAACCTGAACAAGTGTATTTTTGGTGTCACCTCGGGTAAGTTCTTAGGTTACATCCTCAACCGGCGTGGCATCGAGGCCAACCCTAATAAAATTAAGGCCATCTTAGATATGAGACAACCCCGAAAATTGAAGGAGGTTCAGAGGTTGAACGGCCGCATAGCCGCTCTGAGTCGCTTCATGTCTAAATCGACTGATTGCTGTGTGCCTTTCTTCAAGGCAATTAAAAGAGGTAAGGGCTTTAAATGGACCGAAGAGTGCTAACTCGCTTTTGATGAGCTCAAGAGGTACCTTGCTAGCATCCCAGTTTTAACCCGACCTATGGTGGGAGATATTTTGGAGCTATACCTCTTTGCGAGTGACGAGGTAGTCAGCTCGGTACTAATAAAAGAAGTAGATCAGGTCCAACGACCCATCTACTATGTTAGCAAAGTGTTGCAGGGAGCAGAGGCAATGTACCCAGAGATCGAAAAGTTGGTGTACGCACTAGTTGTTGTAGCTTGGAAACTTCGACCATACTTCCAAGCTCACACGATCGTCGTCCTCACCAATGAGCCTCTAAGCCAAGTCTTGCTCAAGCCTGAGGTCTCTGGTAGATTGACAAAGTGGGCCATCGAACTCAGCGAGTACGATATCCAATACAAGCCGCGAACTGTTATTAAGGCCCAAGCCTTAGCTAACTTTGTCACGGAATGCACTTTCAGTGCCGAAGTTCCCAGGTTGGACGAGCCCGACCATGGTGAGGAAGCTCCAACCAGTGCGACCTCCCTCCTGGTTAGACCGAACCCGACTTGGGTTGAGGAGCCCTGGATGGCTAGTCAAATCAACAGGGCAACAAGGCTGGAATCGTTCTATACAGACCAAGCAGTGTGAAATTAGAATATGCGCTACGCTTCGAGTTTGCTTCATCCAACATTGTAGCGGAGTACGAGGCGTTGATAGTCGGGCTGGCCCTAGCGAATGAAGTAAAAGCTAAGCATATCATTATCTGTAGCGACTCCCAGCTCGTGGTCAACTAGGTCACTGGCGAATATGAAGCTCACGAGCCGACCATGGTCGCCTACTTAGCCAAATCCAGAGAGGCTCTGCTCAACTTACGATCACACTTCATCAAGCAGATCCCGATATCCGAGAACACTGAGGCCGATGCCCTGCCTCGATTCACCAGCACTAAACACCATGAGAACCACGTACATAGAGAACCTGCCTCGGCCAAGCATTCTCGGGGGGGGGGGTGGCATAGGAGGTGGCTCTTGTTGCGCAAGCAAAGCCGAGGAACCCTCCCTGTAGATCGCAACACGGCCAAAAGGGTAGAGCGAGAGATAGCCAAGTACGTCATTATAGATGGACTGCTATACAGAAGATCCTACACGCTCCCCTACTTGCGTTGCTTACGCCCCTCAGAGGCTGAGCTCGTTCTTCGCGACATTCATGAAGGGCTGTGCGGCGGACACTTGGGGGGCAGGGCCCTCGCCCAAAAGGTATTGTGGCAGGGATACTATTGGCCAACGATGAGAGCAGATGCACTCAAGCTCGTCAAGAAATGTGATAAATGCCAGAGGCACGCCGGTATCCATTATCAACCCACTGCCGACCTGAAGTACCTCACCAGCCCATGGCCCTTCGCGTAGTGGGGAATTGACATTCTTGGACCATTCCCACCAGCAATAGGACAGAGGAAATTCTTGGTGGTGGCAGTGGATTACTTCACAAAATGGGTAGAGGTGGAGCCCCTAGCAACAATCACAACTCAAACAGTGCATAACTTCTTCTGGAAAAATGTATTATGCTGCTTTGGATTACCTCGAGTGCTCATTTCCTATATTGGCAAGCAATTTGAAGACATCAAGTTCCATGACTAGTGCGCCGAGATGGGGATACAATAGAACTTTACCTCGGTGGCACACCCTTAAGCGAATGGGCAAGCAGAAGTCAGGAATAGAGCTATACTCCATGGGCTGAAAGCCCGCTTAGCCCGAGCTAAAGGATTATGGGTGGATGAACTGCCCGATGTACTATGGGCCTACAGAACCACTACTAAGACCGCCACGGGTGAAACCCCCTTTAACCTCACCTATAGCACAAAGGTAGTGATTCCAACCGAGATCGAGGTACCTACATTATGCTTAGAAGCGTACGACAGGGAAACTAACAATGACGAGCTCCACACCAACCTCGACCTGATAGAAGAGGTACAAGACCTCGTGTATATCTAGACCACAGCTTACTAGCAAAAAGTAGCTCGGTACTATAATAGCCGGGTTAGGAAGCGACATTTCCGTGTCGGCAACCTAGTCCTTCGAAAGGTAATGGTGCCTGAGCCCAGTGCAGGTAAGCTCAGACTAAACTGGGAAGGTCTCTACCAGGTAAAGCGGGTACTCGGGGAAGGTACGTATGAGCTCGAAATGTCGGAAGGAAAGCAAGTACCTCGGGCTTGGAACATCAGTAATCTAAAGCACTACTACCTGTAATCCTAAAAAGCCTAAGAGTGGCCTAAGTCGCTCCCAAGGCCTAAGAATTAATGAACTTGTCACTTTATAAGCCCCAATCGCTTCCTTGGCATGGGCACCTAAGCCCCAGTTGCCTCTTTGGTAAGGGAAAAGTTTAGGAGTGGACCCCAAGTCGCTCCCAGAACCTAAGGGTCGAAGTGCCGAACTAGCAAAGGCCTCGGCGCCAAATAAGCCCCAGTCGCCTCTTCGGCATGGGCAAAGTTTGGGAGTGGACCACAAGTCACTCCCAGAGCCTAAGGGCCAAAATGCCGAACTCATAGAAACCCCAACACCACACAAGACCTCATTGCCTTGAATCGAAAGTGTAGACAGCTCGGGCACGAGCCCTACGATGTCTATACCACCTCGGCAATAATCATAGTTCGGGTCCATTAGGGGACCAACGTTTGAACAAATGACTCGTATACAAACAACTCGAGGAAAAAAACTTAGAAAAATTCCGCTGAGGTTACCCTTACTTGTTACCAAGCTCGATAGCCTAATAGTACGGGGTAACTCGCGCAATTGGTAACGACGATCCCTACTTCAGTTACCCTCGTCTGTTGCCAGCTCAATAGCTTGACAACTCAGGTAACCTATACATGTGTCGTTTAGATTGGAAAAAGAATCATTTGAGCCAAAATATTTCATTAATAAAGTTTCAAAGATTTTCCTACAAAACACCGGGCTCGATAGCCCGAAAAAGTACAACCACAAGTCTGAAAAAAACAAAGGAAAAGCCATCAAGAAGAAGGATCCACCACCTCGACCTCAACATCGCTGTCCTCCCCTGGAGAGTTTGGCTCCTCGTCGGCCACCCTGGCTAGCTTGCTGTCCAGGCCCGTCATCGTAATGCTGCCAAGGTTGAGATCAGGGAATTTCTGGCGGACCAGATACCAGCATAGCTTGAAACCTGAGCGATAAGAACCCGAGCCATATTCGACCTGGAGGGCCTTAAACTCTGGGGACCCCTTGAAGCTCTCAACAGCCTTGGCCCTTTCCTCCACAAGGGAAGCCTCAAAGCTCGTGACCTCTTGTTCGAGCCGTGCCTTCTCCTCGGTCAGTGCGGAGATCTGCCCTTCCTTGTCCAGGATCAGTTGCTTCTAGGCCATGGCCCCCTTCTTGGCCTTGAGTATCTCCTCCCAGCCAGACTCAGCTCGTGGTGGAGCTGTTGTGCCTCTCTCTTGGCATCGCAAGCTTCCTTTGAGCGTTAAGCCGCTTGACAGGCCAATGTCTAACCAACTGAGTTAGCCTACCAAAAGGAAAAACGAGGTCAGTAAAAAAGAAAAAAAAAAGAAGAGAGGGGGAGAAGTGGCGAGGGGAAAGAGAAAAGCACTTACCACCATGCTGTGACTAGCAACCAAACCCAGGAGGCGACCCGTGGGCAGCTCGGTCCACTTCGTGACCTCATCTTGGAATATGGCCTCGCGGCTCTTGCGCATGGCCTTTGTGTGGTCCATAATGCTGTCCCTCACCTCTGGGAGATAACCCATCCGAAAGTCCACAGGAGCAAACGAGCTCCCCTCCCCCCAAGGGCGAACTTCCTCCCGCTGCATATCGGTCGGGGCCGCTTTGGGAGTGGCAGGTTGGGTGTCTTCAGCAGGACCGGAGGGAACCAGCTCTGCGGTGTTGACTCCGGGGGATGAGCTAGCCTCTCGGCACGACCTCTTGGCCTTCTTCTTCCCTTGAGAGCTCCTTAGAAGACTTTCCGCGTTGACTAGCATGGTAGCTGCAAAAGAGCAACAAGAAGATTAGCCACGAGCTAGTCGAAATTTCAAAAAGAAAAGAAAAAGGGTGCAAAACCTACCAGGACTCAAGCCAGCCTGCACGAGCTTGTCCTCAACCAGGTAGACTGAGCAAAGAAAACCAAGCTCAGCCCAAGACCTGCGCATTTCCCTCATCTTCAGTCCCAACCTAACACCGGGAACCTGAATTGTCGGCTTCCAGTGGGTCGGGAAAGGCCCATCCTTTGGGGTTACGAACCATGAAGTAATCCCGCTTCCAAGCAGGGATCCTTTTTGGGAGCTCGTGTAGTAACTTGTACCCCGAGCGAGGAGACAGGTAGTAAGTCCTGTGCTCGGGAAGAGCACATGAAGTGTTCCTCTTAATGGATAAGATCATGGAAAATGTGTCAAGGTCAAGAGGTAGGCAGTACTCGTGGAAAAGCGAAATGGTTCCTACGACGTTGCGGATGGAGTTCAGGTGTAACTGATCTATTGTAATGTTGAAGGAATTCGGGACCTCCACGATCAGGGGATGTAAGGGAAGACAAAGACCAGCGATGAGCTGCTCTTCAAAGATCACAGTCTCATCCAGATCATGCTCCCAAGGGAAATTACCCGAGGGGAGACTGTAGGAAAGCTACCTCGAAAGGTCATACTGGTATACTAAGGCTTGAAGCCGATCTAAGGTCATCCGAGAAGGACCGAAATTATTTGGCACCCGACCCTGATGAGAGGTGGATTCCAAGTTACCCGAGGCCTCTCGTGTCTCCCAAGGTGCCTGTGCTTCGGAAAGGCCATAGACGGTCCCCGAGCCTGAAATAGCCTCAATCCGGCTATTGACTTGGGCCGAAGTACCCACCTCAACCATATCGAGAAGACTATTAAAACTAGACATGGTATTAAACCGAAATAGAAGGAAGGTGAAGACTCACCAAAGCAAAATCAGACTGAAGAAGCGACGCGAGCTAAGAAGACCCGAGCTAACAAAGTGAAAGTGCGACCTCAGAGTCAAGAACAAGTCAGTTTTAGGCGTGGAAAAATGAGTGTTGGGACCCCCTTTTTATAGCCACTGTGCCAAAGAGGGAACGACCCAGATCAAAGCAATCTGACGACTCACAAGAAAATCGGCTGCACGACCCTTGAAACTGAAAATAGTTTAGCGCGTTTTTTGGCGTCCGCTGGATTTATAGTTCGTGTGACGTTTGCGCGTGAACTGCACGCGATCTGACGGGGCAGCCAGAACTCTGAGCCAAATCCACTTATCACATCATGAACTCCTCGCACCAGGTCAGCACCCCTAGCTCGGGCAGTGGGGCCAATTGATGAAGGGTGATTTGGCCCGACCTCTTAACAGGGTGACACGTGTACGCGACTCAACATGTGCAACAACTTGGCATGAGCAGATCGGCACGTGGACGTGATGAGGCACGAGTGATAGCTCAGCAATCACCAGCCCGCTACAAGTACGAGCTCGGGAACACAGGTACCCTGAGCTGAGGGAGCTTCGAGTTGGATTCGTCTCAATTCGCGAGCTAGGAAGCTCGAGACGTCACCTCGGCAGTTCGGAATAGGATCACTTTGACCAACAGCTTGCTACAAGGCAGCTCGTTATAGAACAACTCGCTACAAGGCAGCTCGTTATGGAACAACTCACTACAAGGCAGCTCGCTACAAAACAGCTCGCTACGGGGCAGCTCGCTACAAAACAGCTCGCTACGGGGCAGCTCGTTACAGAACAGCTCGCTATGGGGTGGCTTGATGTCTCGCGAGAAGCTTCTTATCTGACAAGACCATACCCGTCAGACTGCTCTCGCGTCCCTTGTCTAGCGGCGTGGCACTTGCCAATTCAGAGGACTATGCCCACGTCTCTCACCTGGCGGTGGCGTGCTTGCGAGTTGTCTCCTATCTGGTGGGACCGTACCATACAACTGTCCCTGTAGCCCACCTGCTCTCAGTCCTGACAATAACGGTCAGCCACTCCAAGGCACTACCTGGTAGCGGATTGCCACAGCAGAGATTTGGGATCAACCCCACCAGACCTGTTAGACACCAGTATATAAGCACTCTGGCCCCTCAGGGGCAAAGGTATCGCATTCACCACTCTCTAGCTCTCTCGCTTTCTTGCATACTTGTTCTCTCCCAGCTCGTAACCGAATACTAACTTCAACATCGGAATATTCCTGCCGGGTGAATAGCCCCGGGTTCTTTCATCTCTTTTTGCACAGGTAACTCTCGCCCCTCACGAGCTAAAGCCCAATCACGTCCAAATAGGGGTGGGCGAATTGCGCATCATCAATATGTATGATCAATTCTTGTTTTATGAAATTGCCTAAGGCTTGCGAAAATGAAGTAATGTACAATTCCCATGAGTGAGGTTCATTCAGGTCACATGCGAGTCGTTCCCTCTAACAACCCCTAATGAGACTAATTTAAAGAATAGACAATTAGCCACATTTATCTACAATTGTTCTTGGAGATTCCATGAACATCACCAAGTGGATATCCAACTCGACGCTGGAAGTTTATGCTGCAGCTTCTCACCATCTCAGTGAGTCAAGTTTCAAGAAACTGTATCAAAATTGTTTATTTATCAACCAATTTTGGAACATGTATCCAGCGGTGATGGCTTGACCAATTCCTCCAGATTTTGTCATTATTCAACTGGAGAAGTTGTTTCCCAATCAGTCATGTCAAAATTGTCATTATCCAGCGGTGATGCACTTTGTTTTAAGTCATAATATTTGTTCAATCATTGTCTCTCAAAATTTCATGGCTAATTAATTTAATCCCTTGATAATTATTACAACTTTATAATAAATATAGACACCATATTAATATTATACCAATCACTAAACATTCTCTTTTCTTTTACTATCTTATTAAAACCAAAATCCTATAATATTAGTAATGATCTCTTAATACATAATGGATTCCAATGTCATAAAAAATAACATTATTAACCAAAAACAAAGATTTTCATCCACACAGAAACATATTTTTTATTTTGGCAATGATCCACAACGATACATAGAACAATACAAATATAAATTAAAATAAAGAAAGTTAAACACTCGTAACTAAGTTACTAAAAAGACACTTGGTAACTAAATTTCCTTATTTACTTAATGAGGAGTCCACAACAATATCTTTATATATTTTTTTGCTTCTTATTCACACGTAAAGATAGAGGAGTTGATTCCGTAAAAAACCACTTTCAAACCATGTCTTGTACTCCCAAAGAAACCTCTTTTAACAGCACTTGTTTTCCATGCATGCACCACTTTCAAAGCATCTTTATCAATTCAATAGGCTTGTCAATAAAATATTCCTTAAGGTATTTCCAAACACGACGCATGGCTTTTCCTACCACTTCCTGAAAAAGAGTGGGGGCGCAAATGAATTGAATAAAGTTCTAAAAGAAATTTTACTTTGTTTTTTTTTTTATCTAAAATAAAAAATGAAATTAATTAAAGAAAAAATTTAAGGTAAAATTTATAGTGCATTTTATGGAAATCGCTACAACACAACTCAAACATAGACGGATCAGTGATAATATACCTTATGAGATGTGAATCAATAAAAATACTTATGGAACATATGTTAATACTTATGGAACATATCTAAAATAAAAGTGCCATTGAAATTTCAAATTAAAACTCGAAGCAAAAGTGAACTAAAATTTACACTTTCTTATTTGTACTGTCGTGTAATTTACATATGTTAATACAAATGAAATTGCATTACAAACAAAGAGCCTAAAGAGAACATTTTCGTTCAGTCACCTTCAAACAAAGAGCCGACCCAGTGACGCACTACTTACATATGTAACCCACAGATCATCTACTTTGCAGAAAATTACTTATGGACAATAAGAAAAAAATTCACTTATATTATATCTATTTTCTTTTTTTTGGGAATATATCTCTCGAAATTATCATTGAGATATGCTGTGGGGAATCTGTGCGGTGGAGATGTGAATTGTCATTTTTACTGTCATCTCAAGTGGCCCCATGGAGCAATTTATGGCAGGTAGATGTTGGCAGCCGAGTAAGACTGTCTAAATTGACCTAATGTTTTATGCCGATTTTGGCTATATGGTTTTGTCCCAATTAAATAATTTGGTCAGATCGGTTTTAATAGATATTATATATAATATTGGTTGAAAAAACTTTTCTAACATATAAACAGTTTACCGTTTTACTTATGTTATCAAAAGTTAATTTTTTATTGTTATTATCACAGCTGAGGGTAGGGGCGTCACTCGAATCATGGCCTTTTTTTGTAAATCGAATTGGTGATATTGGTTTTTTCATTTCGCCAAACCAAAATCAAACCATTACTACCGGTTAACTGGTCTGTCAGTTTTGGTTTTTTGATTTTTATATTTATAATATATATTATATAAATATATGTGTAATATTATATTATAAATAATAAATGATATATAATATATTATAAATATTATAAATATATATAATATATATAATATATTTATGAATAGATCATTATAAATATAAGTATATATTTATATATATAATGAATATATATTTATATATAATACATAGAAAATATGTGACATATATTAAAAATATATATAAAATATACATATAAATATATATACCGGTCGGTTCAATTAACCATCATTTTTTTATATGTTAACCGAAAACTGAACCGGTCCTTTGATTTTTCAAAAGTTCCGAACCGATTAATTTGATTAACTGCATTTTACGATTCAATTTTTTGATGCGATTTAGTTTTTCAGTTTTTCGGTTTTTCATGGACACCTCTAGCTGAGGGTGGGCCTTGGCGCAACAGTTGGGTTGCATTATTGCAGCTTCATTGACCAGGGTTCAAATCATGACTACAGCCTCTCTCAATGTGTAGGGGTAAGACTGCCTACACATTGACTTCAACGACAAGCGTATCATTGGCACAGTTGGGAACAAATTGGTGAGCCTTGTAACCAGAGGGGTTGGGGTATTCGCTCATCGATTCAATGCCTTCAGGATAAAGCATAAAGGATAAAGGTGTATTTTAAACTATTTCAACGGGCCAGTTTTTTTTTTTTTTTTTTCACTTGGAGGTATATTGGTTCGAGTTCACATCAGCGCCTCACGAGGGGGCGCCCCACAATATTCCACAGCACATCCCGACCTTATTTGAGAACATTTCCTGATGACAAGTACGAAAGATGAAGAGTTATCATCAGAAAATATTCCCAATACAAGGTCGTGAACTCTATTGGTTCTACCCCTCGGCTCTCTCTGGTTTTAGCCCTACCTGTTTTAAATATTTGAAAGAGATTTATATGGTTAAGGAGATAGCTATAATGGTTAATTGATTTAGGTGACATCTTGTGTTGGTTTCACAATTAGACAAGAAATGGCTTACTTTTCCACGTAGCTCAAATCACAGACTTCCAATTACAAGAAGTCCTAAGCATTAATGGTAAATAGTCTTTTCCTAATAACTCCAATGTCCAAGAGAATATTCAAAACCTCGTAAATCAGCTATAAAGTCAGAATTAGTAGTTCTAAGGATCAATTGGTATGGACAGGCAAATCTGATATATCCGCTGCTAGGAGCCTAGGACAATTATTAGAGCCCCAAGTGCAAATATTAGCTGGACTAAAGAACATTTCGAAAGCCGGGTGAGTCAGATTTGTCTAAGTTCTGGCACCATAATGAGCTGGATGCCTTTGAAGGACATGGGGGACACACTCTTGGAGGCTTTGCGAATGTGGCAAAGAGAACTTCAATTGGAACTCGGTTTACCATGTTTTCATCGCCATAGCTCTCATTTTTTTATTCTTATTATAGGTAAAAATGGGAAAGATGACTAAGATGAAAGTAATTGGATACAAAATTGTAACCATGGCACAAAAATTGAGGCATCTTAGAGCACGAAAAATAATGGTGCCCCTAACCGCCCAACTCATTCTTCCTTCGACACCTATGACTCCTATGTCTCAATTTGGTTTGGAACACTTCCTTTAGAGTGCTTTTGGTGCATTAGTTGCACCTGCGTGCACAAGTATTTACATCTTGGGTGTTGTTTAGTGCAACGCAACTCCTGTGTACACTTCAAGCAACACCTGGTGCAACCAGATTTGTGCTAAGGTCCTTAGGTGCAATCAGTATGGACTTAGGTGCACTCATGGGGTGCCTAGATAATCACTCTAGGGTATGAGAATCACTCACCCCATAGTTAGCAACTTAGCATAAGCTGAAAAAAAAAATCAATAAACTTCATTGTTCTTTGTGTAAAATGTCCATAATCTTAGGAGTCAAACTATTACACACAAATATCCTAATAGGACTCAAACTAAGTTGTCATATCCTATTAAATTCAAAGAAGACTCAATAACTCTAATCCTACTTATGTAATGACTCTAAAATTTTATACATAAACAAACTATAAATAGGGAATCAGACCCTATTATTGAACCCTACAGAAAAATTGTAAAATAACAAATATGTCCTTGGTGTCCAAAAGTACATAAATGCATAAAATTTCACAAAATTCCGATTTTGTCTCTTCTGTTACTGCATCATTCTCCCCTGGTTCAAAAACAAAACTAGTCCTCAAGTTGAAGAAAAGTTGATATGCCCCAATGAAAAAAGGAATAGGACTTCCCACAACTACATGCTTGGACTCTAGAGTAGAGGCTACACACAAATAGAAAAGAATCTTGGAAGAAATGTATTTCTGAAACACTGCCTTCCATGACCATTTTTGTTAAATCATCAATAACATTGGCTTCTTGATCACATAAATCATCAACTTACTATTGTGATAAATCTTTCTCTTGCTTATCCAAAATCTCAGCTGCAACATTTGGAATTTTTCCTTCAATCTCTAGCTTAAGAATCACCATCTCTATGTGTTCTACTACCCTTGGTTCCTTAGTAAATTCTAGGACTTCTTCCATTGATGTTGATGGAACTTGTGCCATGTCAAGTTATAATTCTAGATTTGGTTCTACTTGAACCGTAAGGTAAAGTCACTTACTTCCTTACTAAGATCTACTATAATTAGCATATTGTATCTTGCTTTACTTCTATCAATATCTCTTTTTTATCATTAACCTCAAACTAATCATGGGTGCTGGAAATTCTAGCAATTTTTGCTTTTTCTTGGTTTGCACCCTTTTGATTTTTAGTATCTACAACTTCTATAGCTTGAAAATTTTCTTCTTTAATTTCATCATCAACTTCAGTTCTAGGATAGGCATCAACATGCGATGAATCATTTACTTGCTTTTCAACTTTGTGGCTTCTTCCCATTGACTTCAAGTTCTTTGTTATAACTTGCTGCTTATTCTCTTGCTTGAAATTTGTTAACTCCATATATAGATCATCATGAAAGCCTAGTGGGATGTACTTTAAATGTAAACACCTCTTCATCTCTATTTATGTACTAATAGGATCATCACATCCCTTTCCTATTTGTTGCTCAAGAGTTCTCCACCACACTTTATCATGACTCGTCGATTTCATGCATGCAAATCTAATCCTTTGTTTGTCAAATATATCATGCCACTCAAAATATTGTTCTAGTTCAACAACCCAATCAAAGAATGCTTGTGAATCATCTCCTTTAAAATCTGGTATTTCCCTTTATATTCTAACATGTTTGAAAACCTTATTCCCATAGTCCAACATTATTTGATCTGTTTCCTTCCACCATCTTCTCAAATAAGTCAAACAGAGACCCATCATATGGTTCAAAAATCCAATCCTCATTGATTCTAGACATGTAAGATTGTTTAGAAGATACCGTAGGCCTATAAAATTGTTCACTTTTTGAGAGCAGGGTGAATAAAGCATTAGCTTTGATCAGAAATTTATGGTTGTTGATAGTTGTAATGGCTTCTTGAAGGAATAAGAAAGAAAATAGGAATAGAAAAAGAGAGAAAATACTTGAAATCATTTACAGGGTGCGTAAAATGTCCATATATATTTATTGACTCTAAACTCATAATAATCCTAAGAGTCAAGCTGTTATATTTAATAATCTTAGTAGGACTCAAACTAAGCTATCATATCCTATTCCAATTCAATAACTCTAATCCTATTTATGCAATGAATTTGAAATTATAAGCATAAACAAACTATAAATAGACAATCAAACACTAGTATTGGGCACTAGAAAAAAATTGTAAAATATCAAAAGTGTCCCTAGTCTGGTATCCAATTTTTGGCATTGGTTGAGGCAAGGTTGGTTTTGTGGGTGTCTTGTTTTGAGTTTTATTTTGTTGGGGCTAGTTTGATATTTGGATGCTTTTACATGTTCATATCAGCTTCCTTTTTGCGTGGGGCTGATCGTTCTGTAATTCATTTTCCTTTTGAAAATATTTTTTCCTTTAGGCTCAGTTTGGAAGGACTGTAAATATAAATATGTGCAGTGCAAAGCTTTTTTATGTATTTTGTATTTCTAAACCTATATTTGTATTTGTACTCTTCATAAACTGGGCCTTCAAAAAAAATATCATCACTCTAAAATTCAATTCTTAACAACAAAAAAAATATATTGTAGAATAATTGAGAAATAGGTAAAGTATATTAAACTTACCTTGTAGGCTTTCTCAGCATCATTTTCCGCCATGCGTGCCTGTTCAACCTCCCTGGTACGTTTAATAGCGTCGGCTATAGCAATCGAGGCATCTTCTTGAGCCTTTTTTGCAGCTTCCTCGGCTTCTTTTTTGGAAGCAATAGCCTCTCTGTGTGCCTGCGCCATTTGCTCAGCCTTCTCCATAGCAGCACTAGCCTCTTCACGGGCCTGCTTGGCCATGAGCTCAGCATGTTTCCGATCTTGAATGGCTTGAGCGACAGAATTGACATGATTAACAATGTAGTCTGTATCCGTTTGGAATTTAATCCAAAGGGTTTTACGTTCGGAAGGAGCAATCAAAGTTTTCATTGTAGGATCCTGTTAAGATGTATCAACCAATTATAATAAACATACTAACATTGTTACACAACTAATATTACAAGGAATTGAAGCTTCTCCAAATAGAAATGTCTCCAGTCACCCCTCGTCACCAGGGTGACTTGACACCACATAATCAAGAACATATATATTTGAGAGAGAGACATGGACATGATCAGTCCGGATTACTTGCTGATAATCAATAGGGCAATCCTTTACTCCCACAGGATTACCAACAATAGTAATTAGGCAATTCTAGCACTCAAAATATATTAGAGAATATCAACTTATTCAAGGACCTCACCTAACACCTGAAGCTTTTAGGTTGAATGGGTTTTTGAGATAGTACTAAAGTCATTTTGACCAAGTGGTCTAGTATTCAATCCTCGTTACCCCATTATAATAAAATAAGCTTTAGCACAAAGTATGAGTGTGCCTATGCTTGTTCACGCTTCAAACCCAATGGGTTTCCGTGTGAGAAGCTAAGACTGAGCTTGCATCGACCAGGGCTGAGAATATGTAGACTACAAGTTAATTCACAAGCATATAGCTACACTAGTATATACATGCCAAGGGAAAAGGTTCACTAATCTGATCAAATAGGATACTTGCCTACGTGAGATCAGAAAAGCAGAGCAGGTAGGTTTCTCAAGATTTGATTCAATAAATATCCAAATTTGACTAATTCAAATTTGGATATTGTCTGATTTAATTCAAATTGGATCCGCTTACATCCCTATATCCAACAAAATTGTCAGACGATAGGGATTCCTTCCTCCATTCGACAACAAAAGTTTTCCCAATCAAAAATCCTTATCACAATAGAACTTGTATATTTTTCCTTGTATTGGTTTGTGATTTCCAAGATTAATATTAACCATAAAAAAGTATTAATTTTTTATATAAAATTTACTCATAAAAGTGGTCTTATTTTGCATACACGGCAAGATGTTTTGGTCAGAAAATTTTCCCATAAAGGCTTGGGAGAGGACCATGAAGACTCCTTTCGATGTCCAATTTAATTTGTCATGTGTAAGTAAAGTTCATTAGACAACCCCGACCAGCAAATTAACTCGTTTGCTACACTACCCAGTACCCACTAAATGACTTATTGCTCTTTTACCCTAGGGTATGGCAACCAAACCAACTTCGCTTTCAACCGTTCAGAGTTTGCAACCTTCTCAAGAACTTATCCACAAATAGACATAGTACTAACTCTTGCAATACAAACACATCAGCTATTATCAAACGCCATGCTAATTGCTAAGTGACAATTAAACAGAGAGGCATTAGAAAATTCAAATCCTTGGCATTATTTACCTCTTCCCATGTGCTTTTGGCCAGCGGATCTGATGCTGTGGTTCTCGTGCTACTATCATCCTTACCATTGGCATTCATCAGAGTGTGGTAGAGAGTTGCTTCGATATTATCAACAGTGTTACCCAAACGCATGGCAGCCATAACAGCCAGTAGCTTAAGACACTGAAAAGAATGAAAGTTCTCAGATATTTGGAAACCAGTATATATATATAGAAGAGAAGATTGAGAAATTGAGATTGAGTTGTTTCGTACTTTTAAGCGGGAAACTTCGGCAATTGCTTTGACGTCATCATTCTCAGTCCAAATCCTTGGCACATTATTAGAGTCATTGGTAAAACACATTAAAAACCTGTCAAATTTAGTGACGTTAGGTGAAAATCAGGAATAATATAGCCCAAAAGTTATGCAGGGAGGGAGGGAATTTCTACCTGTCATGCATGTGTTTCAGGACATCATTTGCTTCATCTTTTGCCGTCTTTTCAACCACATCTCCTCTTGCATAGTCTTTTAGGCATTCAAGCATTTCATCCTTCCTTTTATCATCAATGTCGAAGCCATTGAGTTCCCTAGATAGCCCATTGACAGCTGACATGGTCTCATGTTGAAGATACGATTTTATTCTTGGCCAGGTTTTATCGTCTGCTTCATGCAGACTATCTTTCACAGGTCTCGTTAATGCCTCTTTTAGTTGTTTCTACAAGCCGGTGATAGCATGTTTGGTTATCTCTAGCTGTTGCTTATTGTGATATATGTCCAAATATGAATTATAAAAGCTTAAAATCATATTAACTAAGCTTCAAATTCTTTAACGTAAAAGCTTAAGTTGTTAGGTGAGATTCTTCGATAGGTTTTTGTTCTCAAAGCTTTTTGGTTCAACGGTTTCTTGAAATCTTATTATTTTCTTTGATCAAATGGTCTAGTGTTCAATTTTTGTTTCCTCCATTATATTTAATTGGATTTCAACATAAGATATGTGTGGAATTGTGCTTGTCAATACTTTAAACCCGATAAACTTTCGCATGAGAAGTTATAGTGGAAAAAAAAAACCTATTGAAAGACCTCACTAATAACTTAAACCTTTAAGTTGAACAGTTTCTTGATAACGGGATTGGAGAAATATTAGACGAGGATTAATCTGCTCATACCTTGTATTTCTTAGTACACTCAGCGAGTTTGATTTGACGGAGTGTAGTAACATATTCACCAATATCTTGCTTAAGTTGAAGCCGAACACCAGATGAATCCCAGTTTGCTTGTGGAATAGTAGCATCTATATCATCAATGAGCATCAGAACGTGAATGTACAGAAAGATCAACGAAGCAAATGTTTTTACTTCGAATCACATGTGCTTCTGCTTTTGACGATGGATGTTTATATTAGAAAGGCATCTCATCCAACATTTAATAATTCTCAAAATAATAATGAGGCATGGCCATTGAGCCTAAGAAACAAACATTCTATAGCATTTAAGAATTTTCAAAATAATGATGAGAAATGGAGTTTCAGCCTGCGAAACAAACATTTGACAACATTTAAAAATTTTCAAAATAATGATAGAGGCATGGGCTTTCAGCCCAAGAAATAAACATTTGATAGAAAATGAAGTACAGAAATCAGACAATACGGATTAGCTGAACGCCCCAAGCTGCTATGGATTCACCAAGTGTGACTCCCTTTTCAAGATACCGATGGAATGGTTTGAAAAGGCCTTGTTTGGGTAGACTTTTGTAAGTTACTTTTTGTACTATTGAAAGTGTAAAAGTATGAAAAATATGATATAACGTTTGTATTATATATTTTATACTTTATGTTTTCATATTTTTAAAAGTACGAAAAACTTTAAAACACGAAGTCAGTTTTTTATAGTTCTTGCTTTTGGTGAAATAGTGCTTACGTTTTTTGCAAATAATGGTCACATGTGACCACCCTTCAATAAAACTCTCGACGCTATCTCTGCTTTCTGCTGCTAAAGTCAGATCGTTGTTGCCGGTCTTAGACCGCAAAACCATCGAAAACCATCATCGGAAGTACAGACAGACATGCTTTTACCAAATAAAAACTAGTGCTTTTGATTTGGAAAACATACTTTTAATTTTTTTTCCTCAACTGGTTTTTAAACCAAAAATACTAAAGTAAAAATATTTATATACTTTGGTATTTTTAAAAATACAAAAATAGAAATCTATCCAAACAACACCTTGTTTTATATTCATTTTTCTACCTTTCCCTTCCTCTTCTACGTCCACACTCTACCCCCCTCACACTGGTTATCATCAATAGCCACCACCTATCATCGTCAACTTTCACCACCACTAGCAGCTCTCTCTCTCTGCAACATTCTCAAAAGAGCTTGGATTCTTGTTTCCTCTTTTCTTAACATTTAACAGAAAGCAAATAAATAAATAAATAAATAAATAAAGGCTTTAGGATTAAGTTATCTGTCAAAAATAATTAACTGTAATAGAGACTAGAAAGGAAATGTACTATACAAATTCGAAAAAGGGCAAACTAAGAAAAAGAAGAACCTGCATATCAAAGAACATGTTGAGGCATCGGACAATGAACACCTTCTCTCCAATTTCTCCCTGTCAGTGGTTCATGGCAGAAGACCAAATGATTAAAGACAGAGAGAGAGAGATGATGGTTGCTAGCTGGATTTGCAGCAACGGCTTAGACTAATTGGTTCATGGTGGAAGAGGACAATGAAGACTACAAGAGAGAGAGAGAGAGAGGCCTATGATGCTAGAGGTCGACGGTGATCAGTGGGGTTAGTAGAGGGTAGAGGCTTAAAGAGAAATGGGAGAAACAAAGGTGTTATTAGGGTAGGGAACAAAGAAGACATAATCAGTTCCAAAGCCCAGTCAACAGCATGGGGCATTCAGTTAATCCAAACTTGGAATCAGCTAGTCCAACCCGTCCTAGAAATTCAAGGTTAGATTAAGATTAGGGTTGGGGTTCAACAACTCGGGTTGGGTTAGAATTCACCTCAATCCACCAAACCTGACCTAAGTTGCGCCCTTAAAGCTAACTTGCACCCCTAAATCTAAAGTTTCTACTCATAATACTGGGCCAATAACTGTAGAAGACATCAGGTAGATGGCATAACATGATTAACCTAGTATTATCAATGATAAAAATGACACAAGTATGTTGTGAATGACAAGAGGACAGTATAACCAAAACGGATCAGGTATATATGTATATAACAGATAAATGACGAATCACAATTTCAAAAATTCTGGTGTAAGACAAATAACATAAATAAAAATATAACACATATATATATATATATATATATATATATATATATATGAATATGAATAAAAGTAATATGAATAAAGGCTGAAGAGAAAGAGAATAAAAATATGAATAAAATTCAGTTATAAGCACTATGAGTTGTGACATTTTATTTTATCCTTATACCTAACTAGTAAATTTTCAAAAATCTCGTATTTATTTTAACAAAAGAACTCCTGCAAAAGGGGTCCAATTGATCTGAAGACAACTTGAAATGTCAAAATATGGATTCAAAGATCAAATACTTAGGCATGCCCTTATCATGGAGAAAAGGAAATCGGAATCCTTAGATTTCACTCTACAAATAAAATTTTAAGTCAAAATTGAATAGATGGAAAGCATCATCTCTTGCATATGCTGGTAGGAAAGTCATGATACAATATTTTCTTAATATATTCCAACTTACAACTTACTACATGAGTGTGATAATGTTTCCTTAAAAAATGCTGGAGGAAAAGGAAGGGGTCCAAAGAAGATTCTATCGGAATGAAAAAGGAAGAAAGAAGATAAGTGGACAAGCTGGAGGAACATTTTTAAATCTAATGAAGAAGGTAGGCTTGGAATCAAACGTACGAACTTAATTAACAAAACTTTAGCTTAGAAGATGGCTTGGTGTTTTTAAATGAGAGAGATCATAAGCTTTGAGTCAAACTATTGAAAAGTAAATACCTCTCTATTCATGAATGGATTCCCAAAAAATTTCCCTCATCTGCATCTATGACTTTGAAGAACATTGCTCAAGAGTTGCATGAGTAATCCCCTATTGGTGTGAAATTTTTAATAAATTATCATGCAACATAATTCACTCAATCAAGTGACTATGGCTCCCATTTAGGGAGTCATACGGATTGTTCTCCTTAATTATATTTTCAAAAGAAAGTGGAGAACATCTTTTGATTTTGCTTAAAAAAAATGAATGCATAGAACAAAAGAAAAGAACAATAGAGTACTTCTTAAAACAAAAAAAGAACTTTTCATTTGCATTTTCTTTACATCAAGTGTACAAGAATGAGAAGAAAAAAGAGAAAATACAATTGAGAAACTATTATACAACTATATACTTCTCTTTTTTCCTTTCTTTTTGATATAAAGAATATTTTCTTCACAATAAGTTGTAGTCAATTAGATGAAATGCTGACTGTAAATAGTCTTAATCTTTTGGATTTTTGCATACAAAAGGAGAACCATAGTCAATCAAATTGAATATTTGATTGTAGACGGTTTTTATCCTTTCGTTCTTCATTTTCATTTGAAGGGAACCATAATCATCCCTTAAGAATTAGACTCTAGATGGTTTAATCCAAACTTGTCTTGAAAGAGCGACCATAATCAACCAAGTAGAAGCACTTGGTTGTAGATAGCTTATTTCCCTCTATTTTTTTTCTCAAAAATAAAAATAAAAAGAGAGAGAAAGAATGATGCATAGTATAAGACATATATAGGAAGTATTCATGGGGAGGACTTTCCTTTTCCCACATGTATTTGTGAGATTTCATTCCCTTCCTTATCCTCTCTTGAGCACTTCTCTTTTTTCTTTATCTTGGCTTTTTTTAAGAATCTTTTGAGATATAATTTCTCTGAAAAAGGGGCCTTATAACTTTTCCTTAAGGAGCTTAAATAGGGAGTGAAATAGTTATGCAACTACCTCCTTCCCTAGGTGAAAGACACCTATCCCTCTCACTTAAAGAGAGGGAACTCCCATATGGACATTTTTATATAGTTATAATGATTTGGGTTATGAATTATTTAAATATTATATGGATATATTAAAAGAATCTTTCAACATCATCATCTTTAGGCTTTCAAGTTCATAAATGGCCGGATCTAGGAGTCTGCAACAACCCTTGGACCAAAGTAGAAGATGGTTTTGCTTGTCCTATAGGTCCTCCCCCAGGGGAGTTGAACGACTTAACCTTGAAAGAGTTGATTGTTCAGGAGTCAGGGGAATGGAATATGTAGGTGTTTACATGTACCTTTGAACCAGGAGAAGTGGATGGAATAGTAGGACACACATGTTCCAAAATAAGTAGAACAAACAAAGTAATTTGTTTACAAGAAAGTTTACCAGTCTGTGGAACCTAGAGAGTCTGTACACAGGCACAACAAACCAAGAAGTTGAATCGTGTTTGGAAACACAAAATTCCACCTAGATTTAAGCTATTCCTTTGGAGAACTTTAAAAACTTCATCTTGACTAAACAGGTTTTAGTAAACAGGGAATTACCCAGGATTCAGCTTGCACATTTTGTCGAGGGGAGAATGAGTCATTATGTCATCTTCTTACTGAGTGCCCCTTCTCAAGAGCCACATGGTTTGCCAGCAGCTGGTCAGAGGTCTTTAGGAAAGCAATAGGTTTCTCCTCACTCCAATAATTCTTTGATTTCCTATTTTCAGATTTGTATAGGAAGAAATGAGAAAATCTTTATGAATTCTAACCCACACCCTGATGATGTGATGGACAGTGCTTGCTTCTGTTCTTGATGACATCTGATTGTTCTAGTCTTATGGGAATGCTTAACTGTAATACCTCCTTGAGACAGGACTTTATAAAGGATGGTGTTAATTTTTACTGCAAAAATTTGATTTGTGAGTTTAAATGATAAGATTTGCCTTTTTGGTTGTTGTTTTCTGAATTCTTATATCTCTTTTATTCTGGCTCCAGGAGGGGGTGTAGGTGATTTCAGTAGCCCCTTGGAAGCAGAATTAGGGCCTATTTCGAGAGGGCTGATATTGCTACTCAGCATGGATGGGATAATGTGATGGTGATCTCAGACTTGCAGGTAGTTATAAAGATGTTTTTTGGACATGCCCGGATAAGCTGGTCTGGATTTTAGAATTGACTAAATCTTCTTGTGTAGTTAAATTTGCATATAGACACAGAAAAGTTACTTTAGCTACACATTCTGTAGCAGAGAGGGCAAAATATTTTGTTAGGGGCAGATGTTGGTGGTTTCATCCTTCTACATGGTTGGAACTCTTTCTTTGTAATTTTTAATATCCTTGTTTTAGTTTCTAATGAAATTCACCGTTTCAAAAAAAGTGATTGTAGCCCATGCATTTTATCACTAAGCATGGGACGTAATTATTGGTTACAAAGCCCATAATACAGCCATTGCATTTACTGAATCCGGCCGGTCTCCTATTAACATCTCTGATCCGGTTTGATTATTCTGTCCACTACAACTCACAGCAAACTTATTCAATCTGCTTTGCTATGATTATAATTTTTTTCTTGAAAATGGCTATGAGGCCTTGATAGTTTGAGGATGATAGTAACAAAAAAAATAGAAAAATGTATGATAGAAAGGAGAGAAAGGAACTTAGTAGTTTGAGAGAAAAAATTTAGTAGATATATTTTGTCGTTTCTCTCAGATGTTTCGAATCAGTACAGGACGGAGGTATTTATAATAGATAGAGTCAGTTGAAGGTGAACCGACTTACATTGGAAGAAGACTGACATTAACTTTCCTTGGGAGAAGAATCGACTAACATTGGAACTAACTTACTTTGGAAGATGTAATGACTCACATTGGAAAGAAACTAGCATTGGAAGTGAGCTTGACTTAACTGTTCTTCGAGAGAGCTGATTTAATGCTTCTGAAAATGTGGAACAACATTTAATACTCCTCATTGGTGCACATTTCAGCAACTCCAATCATGTCACGTAACAATTCGAACTTGCCTCTTGGTAGTGCCTTTGTGAATATGTCTGCTAATTGTTCTTCAGTTTTGCAATGTCTGAGTTCTATTTCTTTGTTTCCTTCAGCTTCTCTGATAAAGTGATACTTGATACCAATATGTTTGGTTCTGCTGTGAAATATGGGATTCTTTGCCATTGCAATAGCTGATTTGTTATCGCAGTAGATTTCAGTAGCACCAACTTGTGATTCTCCCATGTCATCAAATATCCTTTTGAGCCATATAGCTTGGCTCGTTGTTATTGCTACTGCAATATATTCTGCTTCAGCTGATGATTGGGCGACTGTTGCTTGCTTCTTTGAAGCCCAAGAAAATATCCCTGATCCAATTGTGAAAGCGTAACCAGATGTATTTTTCATGTCATCTACTGAACCTGCCCAATCACTATTTGTGTAGCCAATGAGTTTAGAGTCATGTGCGACTCTGATGGAGGCCCATCCCAAGGCCCATCTCACTCCTAGGGGCGGCAGCTCCTAGGATAAGGTCAAGAATCCAAGACTCATCAAGAATTCAAGAATTCAAGACTCATCAAGAATTCAAAGAATCCAAGACTCATCAAGAATTCAAAGAATCCAAGACTCATAAAGAATTCAAGAATTCTAGATAATCCAAGATTCATGCATGGATAAGATCAAGGGAGATCGGACGGGGGAGATCAAGTCAAGAAGAGTTCGATCCTATCTACAAGTTTGAGATGTTTAGATCAAATCTAATTTCCTTTCCTAGTTCTTTTATAATTTCTCAATGTATTATAAATACTGCTATTTCCCAGAATTATGAATCAATTGATACTTCAGATTTTTAGAATTTCTTCAAGTTCTCTTCTTCCTATTTTCGCCACCTTTTCTCTCTCCTAGAGAAATCAGTGTTTTCGCAAGGTGCTAGCGAACACCCGGTGCTTGCATAGCCAGCTCCGGTTCTCATTGCTTCCACGCTGCGTCAGGTAGTATCAGAGCAGGGAATTCGCCCAGTCATGTCCAACCCAGGCGATAGCAGTCGCAACCCACCCCGTGACGGAGATCAAGGGTTCCCAGCTATTTGGAGAGCAATCGAAGAGCAGCGTACAACCACACGTAACATCGAACGGCACTTGGCAGAGGTGACTGAACAACTGCAAACCTTGTTACGGGAGGTTGTCCCACGAATCCGGGAAAATCCACAGCAGATTGCAGGAGACGACCACGACATACCACCCGTCGCTACTGCGTCCCGACGCCCAGTTCTTGATGACGACAGTGATGACGATTTTGAATTTGGTGGTGCTCCAGTTTTTCTCGGCAACGACAGAAACGGTAGAAATTGGCACAATCAAGGTAATTTCAACCCCCGTAGGAATAATGATGAATTTAAATTCAAGGTAGATATTCCTACTTTTAGTGGAGATCTTGGTATAGAGGGACTTCTGGATTGGATCACAGAAGTCGATAGGTTCTTTGATTACATGGAAATACCAGAGGAACGAAGGGTAAAATTAGTAGCTTTCCGAATAAAAGGAGGCGCATCTGTTTGGTGGGAACGGATGAGAGAGACCCGGATGAGAGAAGGAAGGGGTCCTGTTCGAACCTGGAGGCGCATGAAACAATTAATCAGAGGTAGATTTTTACCTCCTGACTATGAACAATATATGTTTGAATCTTATCAGAGGTGTGCGCAGGGTTCTCGTAGTGTTAATGAATATACATCTGAATTTTTGAGATTAGCTGAAAGAAATCAATTATCTGAAAGTGGTAACCAGCAAGCAGCCTGTTATCTAAGCGGTTTAAGACCGTCTATCAGAGATAAAATTGGTGTACAGATGGTTCTTAGTGTGCAGGAAGCAAGGAACCTAGCCTTGAAAGCAGAATTAATATTCCAGGACAAGGCACGCAGTGATAATTATCGCCGGTACAGCGGGAGCGACAACAGACCGGCAACTGTCGACAGAAACAAATCAGTTCCGGCAGTACAACCTTCTCACCCGGCAAGTACAAGTAATGCCGGTAAGGCTACTACCGGAGGACATACTCGAGGTAATCCTTCCAACCCTCCTAAACCCAGTAACCCTTATGCAAGGCCTGCTCCTATTAAATGTTTTAAATGTAATGAGGTTGGACATAGATCCAGTGACTGTCCCAGGAGGAAGGCAGTTAATATGGTAGAAAGGGAGGAGGAAGAAGATATTGAGGAGGAAGTATATTGTGGACCTGATGGGGAGGATGAAGAGGGTCCATATGAACATGAGGAGTATACTTGTGTGGTAAGAAGATTAATGTTGTCCCAGAAAAATAAAGATACTTCTCAAAGGCACAGATTATTTCGTACCAGATGTACTGTCAAGGGAAAATTATTTAATTTAATTATTGACAGTGGTAGTCAGGAAAATATTATTTGCAGGGATGTCATCCAACAATTACAACTAATTTCTGAAAAACATCCCAACCCATACACAATTGGGTGGATCAAGGAAGGAGGCGGCATACAAGTGGAAGAACGCTGCAAGGTCCCTTTTTCAATTGGTAAGTACCATGATGAAGCATATTGTGATATTGCAGATATGGATGCTTGCCATATTTTGCTAGGGAGGCCTTGGCAATTTGATACAGATGCAAGGCACATGGGTAGGAAGAATACCTACCAACTTGAAAAAGAAGGAACGCGTTATACTTTGTTACCCATAGCAGAAAAAAATATTACAAATACTCCAAAGGCACATGAGAAAAATTTCCTTACCATCACCCATCATCATGCTGAATTTGTTAAAGAATGTAAGGATACTCATGAGATACATTTGTTAGTCGTAAAAGG
Organism: Nelumbo nucifera; assembly: GCF_055504915.1. Classification (NCBI taxonomy): domain Eukaryota; kingdom Viridiplantae; phylum Streptophyta; class Magnoliopsida; order Proteales; family Nelumbonaceae; genus Nelumbo; species Nelumbo nucifera. The sequence continues at coordinate 55,648,376 of NC_142653.1, forward strand.
AGAAGATGTTAATGATTAAAATACAATTCCAGCTGAAATACAGGGACTACTGGATGAATTTAATGATGTAGTTCCGGAGGAGTTACCAAATGAACTCCCTCCCATGAGAGATATACAGCACCATATTGATTTTGTTCAAGGAGCTAGTCTACCTAACCTCCCACATTACAGGATGAGTCCTACGGAAAATGAAATTTTACGAGGAAAGGTAGAAGAATTATTAAAAAAGGGACACATTCAAATCAGCATGAGTCCTTGTGCAGTACCTGCCTTATTAACACCTAAGAAGGATGGCAGTTGGAGAATGTGTGTCGATAGCAGGGCCATTAACAAGATCACCATTGGGTACAAATTTCCCATTCCTAGGCTGGACGACATGCTGGACCAACTAAGCGGAGCTGTAGTTTTCTCAAAAATAGATCTCAGGAGTGGATATCATCAAATCAGGATCCGTCCTGAAGATGAATGGAAGACAGCCTTCAAGACTAGAGATGGCTTGTTCGAGTGGTTGGTCATGCCCTTTGGACTAACCAACGCACCCAACACTTTCATGAGGCTGATGAACCAGGTATTGTGCCCCTTCATTGGTAAATTTGTGGTAGTCTATTTTGATGATATTTTGATATACAGCAAATCTATCACTGAGCATGTGGGACATATTAGGGAGGTCCTGAAAACATTGAGGGAAAATAAATTATATGCTAATTTGAAGAAATGCATCTTTATGAATGATAATTTATTATTCCTGGGATTTATTATAAGCAAGGATGGTGTGAAAGTAAATGAGGAAAAGGTGAAAGCCATTAGGGAGTGGCCGACCCCATCCACTGTCACAGATGTCCGGCAATTTCATGGGTTGGCAACCTTCTATAGGCGCTTTATTAAGAATTTTAGTAGTATCATGGCTCCCATTACTGAATGCTTGAAAAAGGGGAAATTTCATTGGGGAGAAGAACAAGAGCAAAGTTTTGCTCTCATAAAAGAAAAATTATGTACTGCTCCTGTTCTTGCCTTGCCAGATTTTAATAAATTATTTGAAGTTGAATGTGACACCAGTGGAGTTGGCATAGGGGCTATATTGTCCCAAGAGAAAAGACCCATTGCTTTCTTCAGTGAAAAATTATGTGAAGCCAGGAGAAAGTGGTCTACTTATGACAAGGAGTTTTATGCTGTGATAAGAACCTTGAAAACATGGGAACACTATTTAATTGCAAAAGAATTTGTTCTCTATACTGACCACCAGGCCCTAAAATATCTTAGTGGGCAAAAGCAATTAAGAAGTGATTTACATGCCAGATGGTCTGCTTTCCTAGACAAGTTCCCCTATAAAATTGTGTATAAGACAAGACAGCAAAATAAAGTGGCTGATGCACTTAGTAGGCGTGTAGCTCTCATCAAGACCCTCAGCATTGAGATTGTGGGTTTTGAGTGCCTAAAAGACTTATATGCCCAAGATGAAGACTTCCAACAGGTATGGGAGAAATGTGTGAATAAGCAGTCAGCAGAAGACTTCTTTATTTATGACGGGTTCCTTATGAAAGGGGAACAACTGTGTATCCCTTGCACCTCCCTCCGCGAAAAGATCATCAGGGATTTGCATGGGGGTGGACTAGCAGGACACTTGGGAAGGGACAAAACAATAGAAGCTGTTAAGGGGCGATATTACTGGCCGAAATTGAGAAGGGACGTGTCTACCATCGTAAGCAGGTGCTATGTTTGTCAGATAGCTAAGGGACAAACCCAGAACACAGGTCTCTACATGCCCCTACCCGTTCCTACTGCTATATGGGAAGACTTGTCCATGGATTTTGTGCTAGGCTTGCCAAAGACCCAGAGGAACATGGACTCCGTCTTCGTGGTGGTTGATAGGTTTTCAAAAATGGCTCACTTCCTCCCATGCAAGAAAACAGCAGATGCATCCGCAATAGCCAAATTATTTTTCAGGGAGATTGTTCGCTTACATGGGGTACCCAAGACCATCACTTCATATCGTGACACACGGTTCCTCAGTCACTTTTGGATGACCCTGTGGAGGTTGTTTGATTCATCACTTAATTTCAGCAGTACAGCCCATCCGCAGATAGATGGACAAACAGAAGTGGTAAATCGAACCTTAGGGAATTTAATTCGCAGCATATGCCGGGAACGGCCGAAACAGTGGGACTTCGCCATAGCCTAGGCTGAGTTCGCCTATAACAATGCAGTGCATAGTTCTACAGGCAGATCCCCATTCTCCATCGTGTACATGAAGGTCCCTAACCATGCACTGGATTTAGTGAAACTACCCAAGGTACCCAGCGCCAGTATCTCAGCAGAGCAAATGGTAGAACAAATCCAGTCCGTCCAAGATGCCGTGAAGAAGAAGCTAGAGCAATCCAACGCCAAGTACAAGATGGCCGCAGACAAACACCGCCGACCTCAAGTGTTTGATGTAGGTGATGAGGTTATGGTCTTCTTAAGGAAGGAAAGAATTCCCGTAGGTATCTACAACAAGTTGAAGCCTCGGAAGTATGGTCCATACAAGATCGTGAAGAAGATTAATGATAATGCCTATATAGTGGACCTACCAGATCATATGGGTATATCCAAGACCTTCAACGTGGCTGACCTTCACCGGTACTTGCTAGAGATAACACTTGCCTATCCTCGTCTCGACTCGGGGTCGAGTTCTCTCCAAGTGGGGGAGAATGATGGAGGCCCATCCCAAGGCCCATCTCACTCCTAGGGGCGGCAGCTCCTAGGATAAGGTCAAGAATCCAAGACTCATCAAGAATTCAAGAATTCAAGACTCATCAAGAATTCAAAGAATCCAAGACTCATCAAGAATTCAAAGAATCAAAGACTCATCAAGAATTCAAGAATTCTAGATAATCCAAAATTTATGCATGGATAAGATCAAGGGAGATCGGACGGGGGAGATCAAGTCAAGAAGAGTTCGATCCTATCTACAAGTTTGAGATGTTTAGATCAAATCTAATTTCTTTTCCTAGTTCTTTTATAATTTCTCAATGTATTATAAATACTGCTATTTCCCAGAATTATGAATCAATTGATACTTCAGATTTTCAGAATTTCTTCAAGTTCTCTTCTTCCTATTTTCGCCACCTTTTCTCTCTCCTAGAGAAATCGGTGTTTTCGCTAGGTGCTAGCGAACGCCCGGTGCTTGCATAGCCAGCTCCGGTTCTCATTGCTTCCACGCTGCGTCAGACTCGGTACCAAATTCCATAGTTCTTTGTACCTTGCAAATACCTTAGTATTCTTTTAGCGGTTCCATGGTGGACTTGACTTGGATTCTGCATGAATCTTGATAGCAGACTAACTGCATACATGATGTCTGGTCTTGTAGCAGTTAAATAGAGGAGACTTCCAATCATGCTCCGAAATTGTGATTCATTTGCCTTTGGTGAGCCATCTTCCTTTTTGAATGCTTTAGTGTTGTCTAATGGGGTGGATACTGTTTTACACCCCTCCATTTTGAATTTCTTCAAAAGAGTTTTTGTATACTTCTTTTGTGAGATGAAGGTCCCTTCTTCTTCTTGAGTTATTTCAATTCCAAGAAAATAGTGCATTAGGCCCAAATCGTTCATCTCAAAAGTCTTCATCATGTCTTCCTTAAATTTCTTGACCATCTTCACATTATTTCCTGTATAAATGAGATCATCGACATATAGAGAAACAATAAGAGTATCATTTGTACCTTGAGTCTTGATGTAAAGTGTTGGCTCACTATAGCTCCTCTTGAATCCTTGCTCCAAGAAGTAATTGTCGATTCTGCTATACCAAGCTCGTGGACTTGTCTTCTTGTCCTTGCACCACGAACCCTTGAGGTTGCTCCATATAGATTTCCTCCTTAAGATAGCCATTGAGGAATGCTGATTTCACATCTAGTTGAAAAGTTTTCCATTTCTTCTGTGTAGCTAGTGCTATCAATGCCCTGATTGTGTCAAGGCGAGCAACTGGAGCAAATGTCTCATTGTAGTCGATACCATATTGTTGTGAGTATCCTTTGGCAAGTAACCTTGCTTTAAGCTTCTGGATTGAGCCATCTGAGTTAAGTTTTGTCTTGTAGACCCACTTAATTCCAATAGTGTCTTTGTCTTGTGGACGATCCACAAGCTCCCAAGTCTCATTTTTTTCGATCATTTTTATCTCTTCATTCATAGCTTTTCTCAAATTTTCTTCCTTAAAGGCTTCTTCAATGCTTTCTGGTTCTATGATCATCAAGTTGCATGTTTCATATATTTCTGTTAAGGATTTAGTTCGCCTTGGTGGTGAGTCCGGAGTAGACTGTGAAGTTTGTTCCGGTTCTGATTGTGTTGGCGAACTGGTTTGATCATGATCTTCTTCAATTCCTTGACTTGGTAATAGGGGCAATTTGAAAGTCTTCCTTTCAATTTCTTTTGTCTCCCAATTGTATGCAGCATCCTCATTGAAGCTTATGTCTCGACTGATTATGAGTTTTTCTTTTTATAAGCTATAGACTCGATAGCCTTTTAATTGAGATGCTTTGCTAGTGGTTTTTGCACCCAAAAACTCTAAGATGCTTTGCTAGTGGCTTTTGCCCACTCCAAGCTTCAATTGGTGTTCTATCTTGCACAGATTTAGTTGGATATCTGTTGAGCAGATAGACAGCAGTGCTTACTGCCTCTGCCCAAAAAATTTTGGGAAGACCCTTTTCCATGAGCATGGCTCTTGCTGTCTCCATAACTGTTCTGTTTTTTCTTTTGTACACTCCATTTTGTTCTGGAGTGTACCCGACTGTGATTTGATGCTCCATGCCTTCATCTTCACAAAACTTGTTGAATTCATTAGAAGTATATTCTTTGCCTCTATCACTCCTTATGGTCTTGATGTTGTGACCACTTTTCTTCTCGACACGGGCTTTGAATTTTTTAAAAACATCAAAAACCTGTGATTTTTCTCGCAAGAAATAAACCATGTCATTCTAGTATAATCATTAATGAAGAGAATGAAATACCTGTTTTGATTATTTGATGGAGTACGCATTGGACCACAAACATCTGTATGAATTAACTCTAGTGGCTCTTTGGCTCTCAAAGCCTTGCCGGATGGGAAGGGTTATCGGTGTTGTTTTCGAGCATACACCCTTCACAAACATTGTTGAACACCTTGACAGCTGGTAGGTCACGCATCATGTTCTTCTGTTGAAGAATTTTTAATCCATGGAAATTAAAGTGTCTGAATCTTCTATGCCATAGCCACGACTCGTCTACTTGTGCTTGCATTGCTATATAACTTGCATCTCTCCATTGAATGGGAAAACATCTGTTTTTTGTCATTTTTGTTTTTGCAATTTCAAGGGACTTGTCTTGCTTGTCATAGATTGTGCAAGAGTTTCCCTCAAAATGTAAAGAATAACCTTTTTCAATCATTTAGCCCACACTGAGTAGATTTTGATCAATGTTGGGAATCAAAAGTACATCATTTATGTATTTCTTGCCTTGTTTGGTGTCAACAACAATGGTGCCTTTGCCGGTTGCTTCCATGAAGTCGCCATTACCAGTTTTGACTTTTGTCTTGATTTTATCAAAACTATGAAAGATGCTTTCATTTTTAGTTATGTGGTTACTACACCCACTATCAAGATACCAAGTATCCTTTTTTTCTTTTATTGCAGAATGACAAGCATAAAAGATATTATTTTCCTCATTTTTCTTTTCTAAAAAATTAGCTTGATGGGTTTTCTTCAATCTACAAGCTTTTTCAACATGGCCGAATTTTTTACAATTTTGGCATTGTGGTTTTCCTTTAAACCAGCAATCTTTCTCCAAGTGGTTTCTCTTCTTACAAATACCACATGAAGAATACTTGTCATTATTTTCTTTTGGTTTTCCTTGTGACTTTCTCCCATCAACTTTTGGTTTATGAGACCGTAGATTAACTTTAGACTGAAAGGAAGCCTCAACCGAATTTTCATTCTACCTATCACACCTATTTTCATACGTCTCAAGAGAGCCCATTAATTCAGTTGGTGATAGTGTTTCTAGATACTTTGTTTCTTCTATCACCAAAATTATTGCATCATATCTCTCTGTACAAGAGATTGGAATTTTTTCAACTATTCTCTTGTCAGAAATAGTCTCCCCATAGGCTCTCATTTGATTTACTATTTCTTTTATTCTAGAATAGTAATCTTTTGCAGTCTCATTATCCTTCATCTTAAGATTTTCAAAATCCCTTCTAAACTTCTGCAATTTAACAGGGCGTACCTTGACAGTTCCTTGAAACTCCTCCTATAGTGTTTCCCACGCTTCTTTTGCAGTTGATGCGCCCATGATTCGAGGAAATATCTCCTCAGCCATTGCTTGCTGCAAGCAAAATAATGCTTGACAATCATTTTGTTGATTCTCTTCATAGATATTCTTTTGATTTGCTGAGAGAGCAGAAGTATCTTCAGCAATACAGAAACCTTCCTCAACAATTTTCCATAGATTTTGTGACCGAAAATAGGTCTTCATTTTGATGGACCAAAAGTCATAATTTTCTCCATTGAAAATTGGAAGAGAAAGAGTAGAGCGATTGGCGTCAGCACACATAATGGTTAGAAGAAATTACGCCCAGAAATTGATCGAACAAAGCTCTGATACCACTGATAGTTTGAGGATGATAGTAACAAGAAATATAGCAAAATGTATGATAGAAAGAAGAGAAAGGAACTTAGTAGTTTGAGAGAAAAAATTTAGTAGATATATTCTGTCATTTCTCTCAAATGTTTCGAACCAGTACAGGAGGGAGGTATTTATAATAGATAGAGTCGGTTGAAGGTGAACTGACTTACATTGGAAGAAGACTGACATTAATTTACCTTGTGAGAAGAATCGACTAACATTGGAACTAACTTACTTTGGAAGATATAACGACTCACATTGGAAAGAAACTAGCATTGAAAGTGAGCTTGACTTCACTGTTCTTCGAGAGAGCTGATTTAATGCTTCTGAAAATGTGTAACAACATTTAATAGGCCTGTTCCATTTAACCAAAACAGAATATAGAGTACAGAGTGACATATCCTGAAGCAAAATGGGGTTGATTCAATCAAATACAATATCAAACTGAGTCCGGATCTGCTGATCACAACACATTATTGGCCAAGTTCACCTTGCCGCACATCAGGAATATCAGTGATGTAAAGTACAACCTACGTTCAACCTATGCTCCCGATGTGTGGCTGGATGAACATGCCCAGTAATGTATTGTGGTCAGCAAATCCCAACTCATGGGAACTAAGAATAAGAACTATTATTCACCACCCATCTTCCAAGCTTATGGGCCACCCAATTGCATGGTATGGGGACAAAAGAAACAGTGACATCCAGACAGCTAGAGAAGATGAACAGTGAACTATAATGGATCGAACAAGCTGGACCCTAAGTGGACACCTTAATTGCAAATGCCTCAATTTGAGGAGTGCAAACTTACTGTATCATATTATCCATTTGTTTTCATAATGAAAACCCCTTTTTTACATGTTCCTCCTTTGATTTTAATGCTAAAGGATTAATACTTGAGGTAATATTTGATTTTAACGCAAAGGAGAAGGTATCCAATAAACAGAAATATAGAAGCGGTGCAAGGTCTTAGGATATAAAGCATTAATACGAACAGATGAGTAATAGAAAATAGCAATATCAAGATTTGAATACCTGTGCATATTTCATTAAATTTTTCCATGACATGCTCGCTGCAATCACTTGTAGATAAAGCAAAAGTTTTCCCTCCATTCAGAGCATTGTCCAATTCTTTCTTAAAAGTACTTAAGGTTATACACCGTTGATGATCCAATAGGCCTTGATAAGAGCGTTCGAATAGCTGAAAATATTTGTGAAAGAGAAATAATGATAATGGAACATAGGTTAACCATTTTCTAAATCTTTGCAACCTTCTATATATAATTCATAAAATGATCATGAATTATGAAAATGATTATGACAACCTTGGATTACAAATGTTCCGTAAAACCAAACTTAAATGATTGAAATTAAAGATTACAAACTCATGCGAAGTATGAGATGTTCAACAGAAGAAACCTACACCATCTTACATTTTTCATGCAATTTGGACTCTGTACTTTTTACATGCTCGAGACTCTTGTATTACTAAAAAAATCCAAGAAATATCAATTCGTAACTATCACTATCTGTGTTACCAAAAAAGAACTGTTTACAATTGTCAAGGCGTAATCTCGTTGGACAAAGATCAGATCTGCTTGAATCCTATATATCTCACTAATGTTTGAATTTGAATTTCATCCATCAAAAAATTTTGATCGGGCATGGAAGAGATACGGATATTATGTTAAAAATAAATTAAATTAAAAATGATCAAAATCTTATATTTTATTTATGGGCCTGTTCTATGAAATTAATCAGAATGAATTAAATAAATTAAAAACGACTTCAATGAGACTTGTACTCGTGAACCTAAATGAAAATATGATACGGAAAAGTACCGATAGGCTCATTGCAGATTTCTGAATTCCACTGCTGTCTATAAAAATTCAAAATGTCAAATACCTCCACTCTATGCATCAATGCCTACCTATGAATTGGCATCAATTCCGAACTATCACCTACCCCAACTGTACTTTGGGCCTAAGAATTCTGATCCTGGGCTGAACCGTCATTCTCAACCCAGTTACAAGTTTGTTCACATCACCCCTGCTCTTCTTTCTCTCTTCCCCCATTTTGTTTTCCTCTTAACTCTCTCCTTCCTCCATTCCACCTTCCCATCTCTCCCATTATGCCAAGTCACCTAGGGTTTAGGCTATCTTATTAGACAATGTCATCATTCCTCTCAATTCACTCCTACTGTATAGGAACTTCTAATTTATCTCCACATCCCCTATATTTACTATAGAAATTGGGTGCATCGTAGATTACCTATAAGACCCTAATCGATAATTTTAGGATTAATAATTGTTAAGGCTTCTTCTGATCTCTTAGTAGAAGCCAATCTTCAGAACTGATACTTTCACGTCTAGAGCCATGTTGCCCTAATATAACACTATGAAGTTTATAATCATTTTAGGAATTAAATTGTACACATTGATATAAATTTAAAATTAAAATAGATCTCCTAAAACCGGTGTAGAAGCATATTTAATTGCTTCTCTTATTTTCAACTTTTGTTTCATTATTTATTACTAAAGAGAGTAACATTCAGATGCAGTTAGTTTTGTGAGCAAGTGTATTTGTTCTAATAAGATACACTGGCAAACAGTGAAGTGGATTCTCAAGTACTTGAAAGATACCTTCAATGCTTACTTAGAGTTTGGAGGGAATAGTGACTGTTTGATTGGGTATATTGATTTAAACTTACAAATTATCCCAACAAGAGGAAATTACTTATAGGATATATACATTTGTTATTAGCTGGAAAGTCATCTTGCAGCCTACATTTCTTTTTATCTACTACAAAGGCCACAAAGTATATATTTGGTGATGACTGATGTATAGTTAAAGAAACTATTTGGTTGAGAGGTTTGTTTGGTGAGCTTAGTTTAGGTCAAAAGATTGTTGTCCTTTATAATAATCAAAGTTCTATTCACTTAACCAAACACCAAATCTATCAATGGAGGATGAAAAACATTGATGTGAGATACCTTTTGTTATTGAGTATAGAGACATTGTTGTTGAGAAGATTGGTATTGTAGTTAACCCAACTGATATGTTAACAAAAACCTCTCTTTGTGGTCAAGTTTAGGCATTGTTTTAACTTTAAAATGGTGTATGTAGCATTTAAGGTATTAAAATTGGGAATTATGTGGAGAAGTAAGAAAGAAACAACTATTTTGTGGTACTTGATGGAATACAAATCAAGGTGGAAGTTTGTTAAGTTATGCCCTAAATTATTCTTGTGGCCCTCCCCTTGACTTGACCCACATGTGAAGAAAAACCCAAAAGGAAAGTTTCATTGAGTTATGTTGTGGATGTGGAGGCCTTCGGCATGAAGCAAGAGAGAACAAAAATAGTGAGAACTTGGGTGTAGTAGGGTTTAGGGTTCTTTGTGTGTGTGCAGATTTCTCAACCTTTGTATTATCCACTATTTCTTTAATAGATTTCTGCTCCTCCATCACCAGGTATGTAGGCCAAAGGCCGAGCCATGTAACTGTATGTGTTCTTTGTTTTTCTCCTCTTGATTCTCATATTCTTTGTTTTTGATTCACTTTATTGTGCCACTTGAATATGTATCTAGGTTTTATCTCAATGACAACCTTTATCTTCTCCATGTTAATGAATAATTTTCCTTAGTATTATTGATCCTCCTTTTTCAATTAAGTAATATTCATTCTAGGTTGTGAAATAATCCCTATTTCAATTGACATGCATATATAGTTCTCAGATTACATAAAGGTATGAAATCATCATCCCATGTTAAATAACTTCCATTTTTTCCGGTTGTAATTTGCATAAGTGAGCAATCCCAGACTTATGATTCAACAATACTCGCTTTAATAGTTCTATTTTGTAATAAAGGTTAATTGTCAATTTTATAATACCTTTGATTTTAGAATCAAGTTCTTGTTTCTCTAACATTAGTAACTAGTTCTCTCAAGATAGTTGAATAATTCTATTTCCGTTCAATTAAATCATCAAGTTAACTAGTATGTTTAATGTTAACCTATTTTATCTGTTTTTATTTTTAAGATGCTTAGTGGATCAATGATTGTTTAGATCACTGTTTTAAAAGTACAAGGTGCAGAAAAAGTGCAAGGGGCAATATGCATCCAAGGTACAAAGCACAAGGTAAGGTGCACACCTTTTCAAAGAAGGCATAAGTACAAAAAAGAAAGCCAAAAAATAATATATATATATATATATAAATTAAAAAAATACTAATCATAATATAAATAAAAATATAAATTTTATTTTCAAAATAAGTATTTTAGCTTAACCAATTGATTATGTAGTCCATTCATATATTCGTTTTTCTTTTTTTTGTTAGCTAAACCCTGGCATTTTAATTTGTGCATTACATGACTGATGGAGTACTTCTGCGTGAGACCCTGAAAGATGGTTGAGTTCCCACTGGATCGACCACTTGCTAAGATGCTCCTCGTGGAGGAACAATTAGGATGTGTGAATGAGGTGCTGACAATTGTTTCAATGTTGTCAGTGCCATCAGTGTTCTTTCGGCCTAAAGATAGGGCAGAGAAGAGTGATGCAGCAAGGGAGAACTTCTGTCCCAAAATCAGATCACCTGACATTATTCAATGTGTACCAACTGTGGAAAGCAAACCAGTATCGGGAAGACTGGTGTAATGAGCATTTCTTGCATGCCAATGGGTTGAGGAAGGCAAGGGAGGTCATGTCTCAATTGTTGGACATAATCAAAACCTTAAAGATTCCACTTACCACATGTGGGCCTCTGACTAGGATGTTGCAAGGAAAGCCATTTGTTCGGCCTATTTCAACAATGCAGCAAGGTTGAAGGGTGTGGGGGAATATGTCAACTGTAGGAATGGGATGTCATGCCCTGTTTTTCTCGATGGTTGGCTGACTGCTTAGGCCCCATGTTTTTCTCAATGAAAGAGTCAGAGACATTGATGCTGGAACACAAGAAGCAGTAAAAGGAAGAGGAGACAGTAACGGAAGAAGAAATGGAAAACTTGAGGAAATTACAAGCAAAGGTGAAGAGAAAAACCAAAGTCAAGGAGAAGCAGAGGAGGGAAAGGCAATAACAACGGGTGTGGATGCCAGGATTTCGTCCACCAAAAAAATTTGGCTTGTAATTGTATATTATGTTGTTATCATATTGTTTTTACTTAATAATATTTTACATTGAAATGAGATATTTTACTGTATATAGAGATGGAGGTTTAGGCTGTACTCATGAGATTAACCATGTTGGGATTTTGGATAATTTTTTTGTAACTTTGTGGTGCAAAGGGTTGAATGCATCTTTCCCCACTAGTTTTTGCCAAAAAAAATTTTTTTGGTCTTAAATATTTTTTTATTTAAAAAAATAAAAAAGAGAGAGCATACAAACTTCATAAACAAGGGAGTGTTTTTTACTCTCATCAAGGTATTATTTTCACAGGTGTAAAAAAGTATTGAAATTAACCTTCTATATAAAAAAAAAAAGGAACATAGCTCTGAATCGGTGGTCAACTAATTGCCAGCTTTGCCATAAATAAGGCTACGTGTGGCAATCGGATATGATATAAGCCAGCGTCAATTAATTGCCGGCTTAGCCATAAATAAGGCTACATGTGGCAATTGGATATGATATAAGCTGGCAATCAACTAATTATCTGCTTAGCCATAAATAAGACTACGTGTCGGATATGATATAAGCCGGTGGTTCAGACCATCGCCTTAAGTAACTGGTCAATTTGGGCAAAACCTAAGCAGGCGCTACAGAAACGGAGACACAAATGGCAATTTCAAATCTAGCCGGCGATCTACTTTTATTTGTACTAGTGGTTTCCAATGTCTATTTTTAAAAATATTATTTTATTTACTTTTTCCCGATGGTGTATAACTGCCGGTATAGGGAGGGATAAGCTGACAATTTTGATAAACCATTGACAATGCTTCAATTCAATGGCCTAAGTTAATACCACCTTCGCTGGAGGTTTTATGTGGATATAGCAGCGGTTTCAGTTTTTTCTGACGATGGCAATACCGGGAAAGAAAGACCACCGATAGACTGCCAGCTTAAGTCAATACCGACGGTCATGAAATTTGTGCCAACGAATCCAGACCACCAGCTAAAGGCTGTTTTTTTGTAGTGAGTATTGATACAATATGTTCCATATCAGACATATTGTATCATATCGGCAGGGTTCCAATACAACTATTTAAAGGTGTTTTCAAAAATCCACTTATTTTATTTATTAAATAATATAAAATATTTATAAACGGAAATTTTGAAAAAAAAAACTGAAAAAATATAAAATGTACATTGTAAAAGGCATTGATACACCTCTGCCGATACGGAAAGGTGTATCGATACAACTTTGTTAGTTTGTTTAATAGCATTTAACGGGAGCCTATATCCAAGGGAAAAAAGAACCAGGAAAGACAACAAAAAGTGAATTTTTAGAACCTTAGGCTCAGTTTTGTAAGAGTGTAAATACAAATATGTACTGTATAAATACATATAAAATAATATAAAATACAAAGTTTTATACTTTACAAATTTGTATTTGTACTCCTTCTAAATTGAGCTTTAAAGGTACTTTTAAGTAGGTTATGAAACCTTAGGGTTATGTGCTACATTTACACTACTGTGCTTTAATATTTTCAATACCACAAAACATATTTTGGTAGAATAAAATTTGTGTATTAATTCGTATCTATATTAGTATTAGCATTAGTATTATTTAACTAGTAAACAATCTAAAACAATCCTTAAATCATATGGAAGAGTAAATGAGACATTTCTTACCTGCCGCGCTTTCTCTTTCAAGCTCTCTCGCTTTTCTGCTCTAACACTTTCATCAAAATAAATAGTTTCGTTGTCATACCTACAAACACAATAGTCAACTCGTTAACCCAATAATTAACCTAGATACTTCAGTATCGCTCATTGGGAACATTACAATAAAATATTATATAACACACCGTCAATGGAAAATTTGTAATATAGAATTTAAGAGGAGGATCAATTATATTACGACATATTTTTGAAGCCTGTTATTAAGAAAATTTCTTTCATAATGGTCAGGATTACAAGGCTTGTACAAATAAACAGTAAGAAAAATGAAATAAAACTACACTCAACTTGCTGAACAAAAGGCAATAGTGAGCACAGGAGTGAAAAAGCTCAAGATATCTCTGCAAACTGCACAAAATTTCAAAAATGCCAAAAAAAAGGAGTACTTACCTCCAACAGAAAATGGTTCATGAAGCATAACTCGCTCACATATAGGATTTATATATGAAGAAACATAATGTCAAGATAGACCCATCCATGCCACTACAACTCTACAAGGTCTAAATCCAGACATACATAGAAGTAGGGGAAGGCCAAAGCCAGCCTCCTACAATCTTGTGCCTGACTCCTTTCTTTCCGAAAAGGATTGCCTTGTCATTCTAACTCATAAGGCCACGTTTGTTTGGGGTAGAAAATCAAAACTGGGTAAATTTTACACCCCAGTTTGATTTTTCACATATTTGGAAAAATCTGTGTAAAATTGATTTTTGAATTTTTTTACACCGATAATCGATGTAAAATATACATTGAAATTATCGATATAAAACTAACGTCTCTTTCTTCCCCTCTCTCTCTCTCTCTCCTCCTCTCTTCGCAGATCAGAACCTAGGGCGGCAGTGGCACTGGCGATTTTTATCTCTCTTTCTCTCTCTCTCTCTCTCTCTCTCTCTCTCTCCTCTGTTTTTCTTCTTCTTCTTCTTCCCCCTTTTTTTCTTTCTCTGTTCCGTTATGGCTGCTGTAACCAGTTGTAGCAGTAGATCTGAACCCAGGGTGGCAGCGGTATCGGCGATTTTTCTCTCTCTCTCTCTCTGCTCCTTCTCTCTTCTTCTTCTTCTTCCCCCTTTTTTTTTCTTTCTCTGTTCCGTCACCACCACTGCAATCAGTTGCAACGGCAGATCAGAACCCAGGGCGGCAGCGGCACGGCTATTTCTCTCTCTCTCTCTCTCTCTCTCTCTCTCTCTCTCCCTCTCTCTTCTTCTTCTTCCCCCTTTTCTTCTTTCTTTGTTCCATTACCTCCGCTGAAACTGGTTGCAGCAGCAGATCTGAACCCACCTCCCACCTGTCTCTCTTTTATTGTTCTCTCTCTTTCTCTCTTCTCCTCATTTTTCTTCTTCTTCTTCCTCTACTTCCCTCCTCTCTTTTTTCTTCTTCTTCTTCCTCTGCTTCCTTCTTCCTCTGTGTAAATTTTCACAGAATTTACAACTTGACAATCAAACATAATTGGTGTAAATTTTTAAAATCTATTGGTCCCAATTTCCATGGACAACTAAACCGGTTCACATTCTCCATAGGTGTAAAACTGAATTTACGCCTAAAACAAATGCCGCATAAATGAAAATAAAGAGGTTAGAAACGTCAAACTAAATAAATCCCAATAAAAAAGAAGTATGTCCACCAATTTCTTAGTAAAGCACTCAAAAAAGTCAAGTAATCCATGCTTAGGATGTTAGATAACATTGGGTCATTGGCAACTTACAGCAATAATCACGTGCAAAAACATCTCCACAAGGGATTTTGCAGATTTGCTCAACTAATGGAAGTCACCATCATTAATGAATAATGGTAAGGAGAACTACCTTGGCGCCCCACTGTTGATCAATGGAAGTACATACTCAAATTGGAAATTTAAAATCGAAAAATGTCAAAATAAATAGAAGAACTGGAAAGCCAATTGCCTCTCGCATGAAAGGAAGAGAAGTGCCCATTGAATCTACAATTACCACTATCCCTTCCTACTTCGCGGTCACGCAACAGGTCTTACAAGCTATCTGTTCTCGGTTCAAAAGTTTGCCCACAGGGGCATTTTAATCCTTTTCTGTAATCTGGTATTCCCCTGTTAAGAATCATTTAACAGGGACATTTTAGTAACTTTTGCATATTTTAGGAATAGAACTACAGTGCAGGTCGAGAGGAAGGTGTACACAGCTCGTATTCCCTCCTTGAAACCCACTTTTCTCCTTCCTCCTACCTTCTTCTTGCTTTCTACAATGTAAGACAGGTTTCCCAACTTTTTTTCCTCTTCTTTCTCTTATAGCTGTGAATTCGTTGGTTACTATTCACGCTTCTGTTTTGTGCCCTAGGAGTTGGGAACTCTTTTTCAAGACAAGCGACTAAAGGACTGATTCTCCCTTAGTAAAAGAGGCTTTAGTGCTTTGAATTGATTGGCTTAAGGTGTTTGTGATGGTGTACTAAGTTTCTATTTGACGCAGTCCTAGACATGACTACGGATATTTGTATTGAGTTCGGCAGTTTCATGATAGTGTGTGGAGTTTAGTTTGGTGTGTTGTGGTGTGGTAACTTACTTCCTATGGTGTGGGGAATCTTTTGATACTCTAAAAGATTGTGCAAGCCTTTGTTTGTTGGATTCTAAGGCACCTAACTACTGTAGCAAGGTAATATTGTACCTCTATTTGGGCTTAAAGTTGTTGTAGTGTATTTTTCATCTTGTGGTTGATGACTAGTGTTGTCAATCTTTGTCGTTTGCTGTTTAACTCTTCCTATGGTCGCCTTTAGTAATAGCTCCAAGCCCTCTATAGTAGTGCAATTGGACTTTATAAATACCTAGCTAACCATCTTTAAGCCCAATGGTAGTAATTATGTACTATGGGCTAAATCGGTGAAAGTTTCTTTGATTGCTAGAGGGAAGTTGAAATATGTAAGTGAAGATCAATCCAATAGTGGATTTGAGGGGTACAGTGAATGGGTGCAGGATTGGAAATTCTCAAATTATGACTGTTTATGGAATAGAATGGAAAAAAGCATTAGTGTTAATCTCATGTTTATGGACACTACTAAGGAAATTTGGGAGCATGCGCGATAATTAAATGGATGGAGCAATTGTATTTATAATAACCCATGGCTCTCTAGGCTTCTCTTTAACACAAATTCCCATATGTGCAATGCCAAAGTTAATGAATTTATACACTGGATTGTGGTACTTTGAGATGTTTTCTCTTCTAGCTTTGACTCTACTTTGGTAAATCAAATCTTGTTCCTAAAACCTCTGTTGTAAAAATAGTAAAGAGGTATAATGGAACTTATCGGTAATCGCTTTTCAAACCAAACTTGGAATTGAGAATTGCAGGGAGAAAGAGGGCTGAATCGTGCCACCAGACCTCCGCGAACCACAGAAGATTGATGCTCAGATTTCAGAGAAGATAGAGAGTCAGAAAATTGTTATGTGTTGATAGGGCCGGGCAGCACTCTTCTTATAGAGTGCTCTCAGACCCGAATGGACATAGATGTGTCCTTTCAGACAGGAGCCTCTTCATAATATTGCACCTATTCGAAGAGGCACAAGGAGGAAGAAGAGACACAAACAGGAGAAAACGTTTTTGATTTAAAATTAAATTCAAAAATGAAGAGACAATTTAAAATTTAAAAAGTTTAATTCGGTTAAAACAAAAAAGATTTTGTGCATCGCGCGTACACACACCCATACTCGTACCCATGCCTTGACTTGGCCTGGCCTAGCTCGGTGCGCGCGTGTGAAAAGGACCCCCAACCCCCCCCCCCCCCCCCCCCTCACATACATGTTATATCTATAGTGCTCTCTCTTATGGGTCCTTACACATAGAGAAAGTAAAGTAAAGCTACAAATATACTCAACTTCCACTCCTTTCCCAAGCAATGTGGAACAAGGAGTCTTCTCATTCACTCAAGGATGGGAAGAGGAAAAGACAAAAAACAAGAGGGAGGAGAGAGATTCTTGAAAATTTGAATCTCCCTCTAACAATCTCCCACAAGATTCAAAATTACAAGAAGATCGAACAATCTGAGCATCGCAGTGAGAAAAGTATTCATAGTGATGTCTTTTGGACTTCAATCAACACTTACGTATGATAGGTTATGTTATAGAGTACAGGTGGAGTCAAAATCCTTCAACCTTTCCTCTTTGTCGTAACTAGCTAACCGGCTAACCAACTCAATTCACTAGTTCTTTAGTGGTTCTTTTGTTTTAGAACATTTTGACCTTGTTCCCCTCTTGGAATCATAAGTGTTTATAGAGTTAATCCAAGATCTCTCTTAGAAGGGGCCACACTTCACACTCACTTAGGTCAGTTATTAGTATGCACTACACACAGTATTCCTAACTGATTAAGAGCCTCATGTTCAACCTCCTCAAACTGCAGTGAGTACTATCTTACCTCGGCATCTGAAATGGGACACAAATGACTTTATAACGGGCTTCAGCCCCATTCCTACCGATGCCTCATAAACCACCTTAGAAGTCTATGGTTTGGTTAACGAATCTGCAAGGTTCTTTTCAAACCTTACTACAAGGTCCTAAAGCAATTGTACCTTCGCTGAGGTATTGTCTTACCAGGTTATGCCTTAAGCGGATGTGCCTTCTTTTACTATTGTACGTCTAGTTCCTAGCTCTGGCTATTACTGCTTGGCTATCACAATGGAGATAAATGGACGGAACCGGCCATGGCCAAAGTGGCATATCTGCCAACAAGTTTCTTAGTTACTCTACCTTGGACCTCGCCAATTCTAGTGCAATGAACTCAACCTCCATTGTTGAACTTGTATTGCATGACTGTTTTACCGATTTCCACGATACTACTCCTCTACGTAGAATAAACACATATCCACTGGTGGAAGTACTATCCTTTGAATCTAAAATCCAAATTGAATTATTAAAGCCCTCTAAAACAGGAGGAAAACCTGAGTAGTGTAAACCAAAATTTATAGTTCCTTTTAAATATTTTAATAAAATTACTAGAACTTCCTAATGTTCATTTCCAGGATTATGAGTATGCTGACTTAATTTTTCCACAGCTATAGCTATGTCTAGTCTTGTACAGTTCATTATGTAAGATATAGATCCAATTATACTTGCATACTCCTTTTGTGAAACGAGTTCTCATACATGTTTTCTTAAGTAAATATTATAGTCAATAGGTGTTTTAACCGGTTTACAATTATAGTGTCCAAATTTCCTAAGAATACGTTCTACATAATGTGATTAGGAGAGAATAAAATTTCCTTGTTGTTTATGGATTTTAATCGCCAAGATTACATTAGCCTTACCTAAGTCCTTGATATCATATTTGGACGTTAGAAATTGTTTTGATTCTTTTACTGCCTCTAGACTAGTTCTCATTATTAGCATATCATCAACATATAGACAGATCATGACTCCTATATTATTTTCAAATTTGTTATTGACACATCTATCAGAATCATTTCTGTTATATTCATTAGTTACTAACACATTATCAAATTTTTCAAGCCATTGTTTGGGAGCTTGTTTTAATCCATACAAAGACTTAATTAATTTACATACTTTATTTTCTTGTCCTGGCATTATAAAGCCTTTTGGTTGCTTAATATATATTTCTTCCTCTAATTCTCCATTTAGGAAAACTGTTTTCACATCCATTTGATGAACTACCAGTTTGTAAATGGATGTTATAGCAAACAAAACTCCAATTGTTGTTAATCTTGCAACTGGGGAATAGGTGTCAAAGAAGTCTAAATCTTTCTTTTGTCTGAACCACATAGCAATTAATCTGGCCTTGAATTTATCTATTGTGCCATCTGGTTTTAGTTTTTTCTTAAAAATCCACTTACAGTCCAGTGCCTTAGTTACAGGTGGAAGATCTTCATGTTTCCAAGTGTGATTAGTGATTAAAGAGTCTATTTCACTTTTTATAGCTTCTTTCCAAAATACTGCATCAGGTGAAGTTACAATTTCCTAATAGGTTACTAGGTCTTTGTCTACTAGAAATATGAACATTCCATCACCCAAGTTTGTTTCTCTTCTTTGTCTTTTACTTCTCCAGTGCCTTAGTTACAGGTGGAAGATCTTCAAGTTTCCAAGTGTGATTAGTCATTAAAGAGTCTATTTCACTTTTTATAGCTTCTTTCCAAAATACTGCATCAAGTGAAGTTACAACTTCCTGATAGGTTACTAGGTCTTTGTCTACTAGAAATATGAACATTCCATCACCCAAGTTTGTTTCTCTTCTTTGTCTTTTATTTCTCCTTAAGTCCGGTTCTTGCCTAAGTGAAGTACTGACTCCTTGAGCACTCACTTACTCTTGGTTTCAAATTGGGTGTTGGGAAGGTTACCTATTTATTATTTCTTTTCTCCAAGGAAAGATGTGCTAAAAGAACTCTACATCTCGGGACTATATTATTGTGTTGTTTTTGACAACATTTTCAGTTGTTTTAATTAGGAGGAACCAATAAGCCGCACTGTTTTGTGCATATCCAATGAACACATAGTCACAGGTTTTCGATCCTAATTTCTTTCTTTTAGGTTCGGGTATTCCATCATTTGCTAGGCAGCCCCAAACTTTTAGATAGTTCAAACTAAGTTTTCTGTTATGTCAAAGTTCAAAGGGTATTTGTCCTTTCTTCTTGGGTGGTATTCTATTATACAGGTAACAAGATGTTAGGATTGCTTGCCCCAACAAATTTAGAGGTGCACTTGAACTAATGAGCATTGCATTCATCCTTTCTTTTAATGTTCTACTCAGTCTTTCTGCAACTCCATTAGGTTCAGGTTGATAGGGAGCTATGGTTTCATGTACGATTCCATTTTCTTCAAAGAAATTTTTAATGGTTTGTCCATCATACTCAGTCCCTCTATCTATTATGTCTTTTTATTTTCTTTCCTAACTAGTTTTCTACTTCAGTTTTGTAGTTCATGAAAGCTTAATCAGCTTCAACTTTTGATCTAAGTAGAACTACTTTTGCATATCAAAAGAAGTCATCTATAAATGTTATATAGTATCTTTTTCCTCTAGCTTAATGACATTTAAGGTTTCATAAATCACTATGTATAAGTTGTAACAACTCAGTTTCTCTTTGAACACTTTTATGAGGCTTCTTAGTAAATTTTGCTTTTACACATACTTGGCATTTCTCATTTATAAAATTAATAGGAACGTTCAAAACTCTTAATTTACATAATCATTTTAAATAAGGAGCACTATGATGTCCTAGTCTAGCATGCCAAATATCGAAAAATTCAACAATATAAGTATAAGAAGTAGTTTTATTCATAACAATATTAGAAATATTCAATACAAACAATCCTCCAGCATTGTATCATTTTCCAAAAAATACATTATTTTTAGTCAGAACGGCCTTGTCTGCTTCAAATGTGAGTTTCAATTGTACTTTTTTAAGAATGCTCCCAATACTAAGTTTTGTCGAATCTCTGACACATACAGCACATTATTCAGCATTAGAATTTTTCCTGAAATTATTTTCAATAGCACCTTTTCCTTTGCCAATGACCTCCGAAGTTTGTAAGTTTCCCATGACGACTTGCTCTTCTTCAATTTGAGTTGTATACTCATAGAAGGAACTACGGTCCCCACAAATGTGCTTCGTAGCATCAGTGTCCAGTACCCATTCCTTTCGCTTATCAATTAAGTTTATCTCAATTACCATGGCTACGACAACATCCTCAATTAAATTGACTTTCGGTTTCCTAGAGTCCTTCTTCTTTTGATATTGGCATTCCTTCTTGTAATGTCCAAGTTTGCCACATAAACAACAATTTCCTTTCTTCTATTGCTTCTTGAATTTCTAGTCATTTTTTACATTCAGATTCTTTTTGGAGTTTGCAATCTTTTCCTCCACCAGATTGGTTTTGGAAAGCTGGTCCTCATTTTTTTTTTTTTGTTCTTTTCTTCTATCTTAATTCAGACCACTACTTAGTCCAAAGTAGTGTCATTTCTCTTATGCTTCATACTGGTCTTGAAACCATTCCATGTATGTGGTAGTTTCTCTATGAGAGAACTGACAATGAATTCATCTGGCAGTATCATACCTTCTTTTGCTAGTTTCCCTACAAGAACTTGGAACACATCTATTTGGGCAGACACATCCATGTCTTCTTTTATGGTGAAGTGCAGGAAGTTGACAATGACATATTTCTTGTTTCTAGCATTTTCTAGAGCATACTTATTGTCCAATGCATTCCGGATTTCATAGGCATAATTGTAGGAAGAATAAACATTGTACAGTTCATTGGACAAGCAGTTTAGGATATAGTTGGTACAGAGGTGGTCGGCTGTAATCTAGTGTTCTACAACAACAGAATGGACTAGTTCCTCCATGTTTAGTGGGTTCGGTTCGGTCAAGGCAAAAGCTACCCCTAATTGCTCTAAGGAAAATGGCAGGCGTTGTCTCCAACACTTGTAGTTTGTTCCACTGAAGGGTTCAATCTTAGAGAAATCGGAAACTGTTAACAGTATCTAGTTCCTCATGAAGGGGTTAGCAGAGATAGGTTCCATAAATCCAGTTTTAAATTGTTGTAAAAATAATAGAGGCATAATGGAACTTATTGGTAATTGCTTTCCAAACCGAACTTGCAGTACTGTGATGTTGTTGTAGAAACTCAAAGGAGGGCTGAGTTGTGCCACTTGGTCACTCTCCTTAAAACCGCATTTGCCCCCTACGGTGCAGCTGAGTGATAGCAAATTGGCCGCCAAGATAAAATAGCCTACAAGCCATTGGTAGGCGTGCACTCGCTTACCAAACCTCCACGAACCACAAAAGATTGATGCTCAGATTTCAAAGAAGACAGAGAGTTGGAAAATTGTTATGTGTTGACTGGGTTGGCCAGCACTCTTCTTATAGAGTGCTCTCAGACCCGAATGGACACAAATGTGTCCTTTCAGATATGAGCCTCTTCAGAACAGTGCCATTTTTATTTAAAATTAAATTCGAAAGTGAAGAGACAATTTAAAATTGAAAATCGGTTAAAAGAAAAAAGATTCAGGAGCCTCTTCTTATATGTGCATGCGTCTTGGCCCAACTTAGCTCGTGCTATGAAAAGCACCCCCAACCCCCCTTACATGTATGGAATATCTATAGTGCTCTCCTCCTATGGGTCCCTACCCATAAAGAAAGCAAAGCTACAAATATACTCAACTTCCACTCCTTTCCCAAACAATATGGAACAAGGAGTCTTCTCGTTCACTCAAGGGTGGGAAGAGAAAAGACAAAATCAAAAGGGAGGAAAGATATTCTTGAAAATTTGAATCTCCCTCCAACAGCCTCTCTCCAACCCTTATAGTTCACAATATAAACTCATCTAGACTTTCACACCAGATGGCAAATCTACCTTCGCTTCAATATTGTGTGTTTTAGAAGATGATGTAGTGGCCTCCTCTTCTAGACATTTGTCCTTGCTAGAAATCTCTTGGAAGGATGACCTTTATCCAATTTCATGGAAGAGTTATTTTGTCCTCCAAAGCAATATTGTGAGTCTAAAAAACTGGGCAACACCTTCGACAATGGGGTTAGAGGATTGCACAACAATATATGCACTTGCTTCAACTCTTAGCCCTTCCCAACTTCCTTCATCACCAAAACCTTCTTCTAAATAGAGGACCTCCATTTACAGGTTGGCTTTCGCCATCAAGTTGGGCTTGGATTTTCGGTCCTCGAGCAAGGCTCGGTTCCAAGAAGTCGGGCTTTTTTATTTTTCAAGTTGGTCTCAGGCCTAGCCCTTAGGTAGCATGAACCCGGTCCAATTATATACATTTATACATATATATGTGTATATATGTAAATGTTACATACATATTTACATATATACATACAAGTTTGTATATATAACATTTGTTTAGATATTTTGCATACATATTTGCATACATACATAAATATATGTATATACATATATATATATATTATATATATATATATTTGCATAAATACATTTATATATATAATTTAGAGTGGATTCATTGACCAACCCGAACTTGGCCCGGGCCCGAGCCCAACCCAAGTGCATCAAATTAACGAGTGGATTGGGCTCATGTTGAGAAAATCGGGCTTGACCTCAGGTTCGGACCTTAAGACCAAATTTTTGGATCGGGCCTGGGTTGACCATAAACCCGGCCAAACCCACCCGACTTGCACCCCTAGTTAATACCGTCCATCGAAGCGTCTCCCCTTTGAGTCACATGACACTTAAAAAAGTCCTTTGGCCCATTATCCTTCGGCTTTAAGCTTCTATCAAGCCCACCTAACGAATAGTTCTAATTAGCTAAATTAGTCGCAGCTTTTGACCACTAAAATTAGAGGTGGCCTTGGGGTCATTGCTTCAACTAGGCCCAATTTGGCTTCTCTGCATGTCCCCTTCTTTATAATCCACATCAATTTTGGCCTTTCTACCTAAAACAACCTGTGAAAAAGTTCTGCCATTTGTTAGTGGGGTTTCTTCCTCTCTACTTCTTTGACCTTCCTCCTGCCCCGAGTCTTTTTGGTTTCCTAAGAAATCTTGGCCCTTTTTAGTGTAATTTTCCTTTGCATTTGAACTATCCAATCACCATAAACCACGTAAGACATCTTCTTCAACCTTCTCAACTCCCTCTATGCAAGCCTCCTCCTACAAGCTAGCTTCAATGGAGGAAACCAGGCAAAGTAGTGCATAGTACCTCTCAGTTCTTATCTCTACTTTCCTTGGGATCTCTTTGGTTTACACCAGTTAACAAAACAGTCACAAAATGAGCTTCACCCCAATAAGCTCCTTCTAATCGTCCTCCACGCCTCAAAGCTCTACACTCCACCACTTTTTGCTTCTACAAATGGAACAACAGACCTATGACACGCACCAGCACATCATCTTCAACAAAGAATTCCTTTGAGTTAGATTTCCGGCTCCATTTGAATACAGTAAAGGTTCCGACCTCAGATTGAATTGGATCAAGCGTGCATGCTAATAGATGAATACAGTAAAGGTTCCTTTAAGTTAGTAGGTAGATTGACTTCAGGGTGCTGATTTCTTTTGAGATGATTGATAGAACCAATCCATATGAAATTACAATTCTTGAAAACGGAGGATGAAGAAGGTTTCTCAGAAACAGTGAAATGGAGGAGAGAAGTGGATATCGAAGCTAAGAAGTTCTATTTCGAAGAAGGTAGAAACAAGGGTAGGTGGACGTTAAATATCACAGAAGAAAAAAGAGCCACCATTTTCTTAGTTGAGGTGATTGGATGGCTGAAGGGCTTCATGGATGGGATATCATTCGATCTCCATTAAAAAACAAAGTTGGAAAAGTGTAGTGGGACTAGCTGGAAAAAGATTTAAAGTTGAGTTGAGGAAAAACATGAACGTCGATCATGGAAATATTTGGTGATAACATAAAACAGATGTTGCGTGTGTTGGAGGATAGAAAAAGAACAGGGCAGAGAAAAACAAATTCTAAAACAATACAATGGTTCAGAGGCCTGTGACAAGCAGAGTTATAGGGAGAATTCGAAGGAAGAAAAACCAAGAAGTTGTGATCTCCATTGTTGAAATGGTGGAATCTCTAGATGGTAGGGTAAGGTTAGAGAGTTGGTATGTCTTCTAATCAAAATCCTATCTCTAAGGGAAATCTTGTGCTTCAGTTAGTGGAACTTTCCTTTAATCTCTGGAATGTGGAAATCCTTGAAAATTTGATATTGACTAAGGATGGAGTTCTGATAGCATATAATCTTCAAGATATTCATGCCGCAAGAATCAAAATCTGGGGACTAAAACCTAAAGAAGTCCCCAAATGCATAAATCTGCTCGCATGTGGTCTTTAGCTTAAGGTTTGGATTCTATTAGAAGCTGAAGCGTCCCTGTGAAAGAAATGTTCTAAGGAAGAAGACGATGGCATCTTTGAATGTTGGGCTACACGTGGAAAGGAAGGGATAGACCAAGGATCAAAGTTAGTGGCCAAATGATGAAGTAAGAGACTTCACAAAAGATAGAAGGAAAGGATTTGGATAATAAAGTCAACAATTCAAAATTACTTGAAAATGGAGAACAGGGATAGGTGTAAAATCTTAATGTGGAGGCTGTTAAGTGTGGAGCCACATCATCTAAGACGTTGGGACCACAAAATCATTTAAAGTTAAGTCAGAGCCAGCCCAAACTGGATTGAGATCTAGGGGTGGACCCAGCTTTAGGACCTGGACAGGTTAGCAAAGGCTGGTTAGGTGATATTTTAATAATCATGTGAACATTTAACAATATGAATGGCTTGATAGGAAACATTATATCTAGATCTGAGAAAAAGTTGACCCAACCTGCGAATCCGACCCAATTCAACCTGAAAAAACAGGGTTAGGGTTTTATACTTACCTATCCAAATGTGATAATGACCCAACCCGACCCAACCTGAAAAAATACTGGGTTGGGTTGGGTTGGGTCATGGGTCAACCTATTGACCCGATTGTCAAGTTTAATTGGAATTATTTATGCATTGTTAGAAGTTTCTACTCTTTAATTTTTTCTATTTATTCTTTACTTTTTATTGTTTACTCTTTAAATTATTAAATGTTCAAGTTTTTTTATTTTACATTTGGAATTTTAAGGTTAATTCTTTTAATTTTGACATTTTTCTTTATTTTTTTAAATTTCATTATTTTTTGGGATGACCCAAATTGACCCATGGGTTAACCCTAACCCGAACATTTAGGGTTAGGGTCTAGCATTTGACAACCCAACCCGAAATTCAACCCGACCTAAAATCAACCCGAAGTACTTTGACCCAACCCGAACCCGACCCACCCAACCCAATTGCCAGGTCTAATTATATCTCATCTATCATTACAAGGTAGTATCTCCCATAGCTCTAAGAATGTTGGATCATGTGAACCAATGCAAAGGCACGTGGGTGGTAATAAGGATTGTGGCTCACGATTACCTTCGGTGGCAATTGGATGGATTGGGTTGGGTTTGGTTTGGGTTGAATTTCAATCTAATTCATCAAACCTGTAAATCCATTAATGACCCAATTATATAAAATTAAATGGATTGGATTCAACCCAAACCCGCTTTAACCCAATCCAAACTGTCCAAACCCATTAATCTTATACTTATGTACTTAAAACTAAAAACTAATTCCCTCTTAACAAATAAGTTGGTCATAACTTGGTGGTAATAGTAATTGCTATTTACACAAGTGGTGAAGGTTCAAATCACATTGTATGGATGTTATTTTTACACAAGTGGCGAAGCCACTTGACTATGTTCGGGTTTCAGACTTGACTGAACCACTTAGGTTCAAACCGGTTAGACCAACTTGAAATATCTAATTGGATTGTCTTCGAGCTAATCACATCAAGAGTGGTTGAACCATTTAGATCTAGAATCTGGTTGGACCAGATCAGACTGGTTCAGTCAATGATGGATTGACTTGGACCGGCCCATATCAGGTTTGTGCACAGGTTTGGAACCAAACCGATTGGTCCGAAGCAGGTCAAGAGAAGTAAACTAGATTGGTCCGGATTTGAGTCAGGTTCTATAGATACGAGTTGGGCTGGACGATCCAAATCGGGCAAAGGCAAGTGGGGCGGATTTAGGGCTCGGACCCCATCCCAACTTACCCGTTTCGGAGTCGGGTCGACTCGGATTAGTATGCCTTGGGCCGGGTCGGGTCAGGTTCAGATTGGACTAACCGAGCCAAACAAACTGAACCGAGGTGATCGGGTCTCTTAATATTTAGATCAAGTTGAGCTGGTCCGGACTTGGGTCAAGTTGATTTGGATTTATGTCAATTTGGGTGAAGTGTGTTGATTTAAGAAAAAACTAATTTTAATCAATAAATAATAGAAAATTAATGCATTAATTATAAATTATTTCATTCAAATGAAGAAAATTAAAAAAAAAAACTAAAAAATTAATACTTATATCTTTAATGGTTAACCTAATGGTTATCCACAACCCAACCCAACCCAACCCAACCCAACCCATTTAAATTAAACCAATGGTTAATCAAACCCATTTCCAATCTGCCAAGTAAATGGGCAGATTGGGTGAATTAGATGCTGGCTGGTTGGGTGGGTTCAACGGGTTGGGTGAAAAACTGCCACCCCTAATCTCGCCCAAAGGGAATTTCGCATGAAGCATCAGAATTCAATGTTGATGTGCATAATGATAGAAAGGAAATAAAGATTAGGAAAATGAAAGGTGTCAAGAAAAATCCTTTAGGTCAGCAGGCCAAACTTTAAAAGAAGTGGTACAATAGGAAAGAGTAGCTCAACCGAGGTTAGAGAAAGAAAGAAAGGTAGATTTGGGTGATTGCCAAGTTTCACAAAAGTGGCAAGAAGAGGATTGTTGGTGGAACGGGAGCGACTCTCGATGATTGCCTGTATTCTTTTGCGAATGGTGATCTTGGACATTTTTTTATCAGCAACACAAAAAAGACTTCATTGATTAGATGAAAACAGATTACAATAATTTCAAGAAGTTGTGAAAGAAACCTAGCTTAAGAAAGCTGACCCAAACCAAATTATAATTGAGCTCAAAACAGATTTGTTCTTTCTACCTCTTGTTTAGCTAAGCTAAGATATCAACCAAGCTATTGGCAGTTCTCCTCACCAATCTCACTCAGATTGACATGTCCTCTTGTGAACTCATTTCTCAACTGCCAAGGCACCCTCCCTCTTTCGTACCCATTTTATCACTGCTTTCAAATATCTCTCAATGATCAGTCTATTAACCCATACAACCAAAACTTCTAACCTTGCCACATCACCCTATCCCCCAGGACCAGAGTATAGAGCAATGATGTTTCTATCTACTTCTTTAATGGCATCCTATGCCTAAAGGGACTCTGATTACCTACACATCTTCCATGAAAGTACAGCTTCTTCTAACCATCTATTAGGGGAGACCATGTCTCAACAAATTTCTGTTTGTAGATAAAGTGGCAGCAATAACACCCCAAGTCCTGAAAAAAACCTTTAACCTTAAAATCTAAGAACAACATCATGCATTTTGCCTGGTGTGTCACTCTCAAAGTAATTGTTTCAATCAAAGCTCTCTAGCTCTTTTCTCTTTCTTCAAATATTCTTGCATTTCTTTCCTCCCAAACAGTCCACAATAGTGTTGCTTTAGTACACCTCCACAAGATCCTACCCATGCTTTTAGTGCAACTAATGATAGTAGGACTTAATAAGCCATCCAACTTGCTAGGGTAAGACCATCTACAACCAAAGAGGGAAGTAAACCAATTCTAAATAAAGCTGACAAAGGGGTAGGTGATTAGAAGAAGAAGTGCAGCCTCACCATTCAACTTACATAAGACACACCAGTTAGGGGACAAACACCAATTTGGTCTTTTTCTTTGAAGTAAATCATATATATTAATACAACCATGAAATACTTCCCAACAAAAAGTGCTTACATTATGGGGAATGGAAGAGAACAAAATTTCCTTGATTGGTAAGGAAGGAGAAGAGGAAAAGGCTACCAAAGAATGTAAGAAGGATTCACAAGAAAAGATCAAAAATAGGGCCCCAAACCCTAGAATTCGATTAACCTTCTTCCAAGAACACTAAAGTCAACAAGTTTAACAATTTGGACAGACTGGGAAGTTCAAACTCTCTAAGGTTTGTGTTAAATCCAAAGCTCCAATTCAACCTAGAGGGATGAGATTGATAACTTAGGATATTAGAAATACCTTTGAACCTGGAATGATCAAAAAGAGAAGGGAATATTTCACCTAGAGGAATATCCCCAATCTACACATCCTCCCAAAATCTGATTTTCTTACTAGAAGCTAAGTCATACCTGATATGATTTAGAATTGTAAGAAGAAGATCATGGATGACCTTCCAAGGAGTTGGAGCAACTTGTCTCAATTGGTAGGTTAGACCCCAAGCATATCCAATGGTGTTTACTAGAAACACTGAACCTAGACCAATTTCCAGTTATGCCCTGAACCTTGAAGATAGATGAGCAAAACTGGAAAGTTACAAATAACCCCAAACTTGATTATGGTAGTACACTACGTGTTAGACTGGGTTGTCTTTGATATGCCAACCAGTGAGATCCATTAAGGGTCAAATACCTGGGTATGTTGGGGAAGTCTATAAATTCACCTGAGTGGGTGATCATAATGATAGGATCAACCCCTTTGTCGGACAAAGTGAATATTAGGATTTACACTCTCTCTGATGGAAACCTAAACTACCGGTAGTGAATTTATCCTGTGTTTGAAATTTGATTCTACAAAATATATTTATATGCTATATACTACTATTTTATGAAAAAAAGTTTGCAAAAGGTTTTAATCTCAGGATCCATCTAAGCAGAGAATGTGGCACTGCAACTTATAGCCAGGGTAGAGGTCCTTCTTTGTTGGGTAGTGTTTGATCATTATAAGATAAGAGGTTAAGTATAAGAGACCATTACAAGATTGTTTACTTGATGGGCTTTGTCTTACATGAGTTCATTATCTTTGGGTCTTCATAGGGTGGCTGAATCCAATGATCATTTAGATGTAAATGTTGGACCCAAACTAGACCAATGTTGATTGAGTCAATGGCTAACTACCCTAAATAGTGAATTCAGCCTAGCCTCTTTCAAAGGTTAGGCCGAACCCATGTAGGCTTATGTGAGATCATTGTGGGGTCCCACACCAACAATATCAGGTCTAAAGTGGCTATGCAACATCTTGAGATGTGAGCCTTTGAAGTAAATGAGCCTAAAGCCCATAATTAATAAGATTAAGTAAGTTGTCAATTGTCATGTGCTTGGGGTCAAATTTGGGTTTGGAAATGGGTATGGAGCACCCATCCTCTTAAGAGGGTAAGACTTATCTCCTAATAGAGTACAAATATAAATTAGATTTGGATAATCTCCTAATTTGATTAAGAGAGTGCTCCCACAAGGAGATAAAAGAAGAGGGCGAACTACACTAAAAGTCCACTCTCTCTTGTTCTCTTTTGTCTTCCAAGAAACCCTATCACAACCTAGGCTTTCAACAACTGATTTTGATCAGTTTTCTTCTTTATTTTTTCAAGAAAACTCAAAAAATTTTCTTTCTCACTCACCTCATTCGATTCAAGCAAGTTGGGTCATAGTTTTGCTAAAAACAATGTTGTTGAACCAACTTCACCTACACATTGTTCCATCTTCTGTGGAGGCTGGTTTTATGATTGATTTGGGCATGAACTTCCACCTTGGGATCTGCACTTGTGGCATTTGTATCAGGTATAATTTCTCCTTTAGATTTGGTTTCAAATCTGGTCCAACTCAGTGCAAGATTGACCCTAAAAATTCAGTTTTAAAATTCACTAGAAAATCGATTTCCTCAAGGGTTAGACAAATTTTGAAATTTCGTCCATCCAACTAGCATGGTTCGGCCATCCATATGATGGATTTTAATTTCTTCCAACACTAAACTGACTAAGGTCCCAGGTCATAGTTCGACCAGCCATTCCTGGTTTCCTAAATAATAGTAATTACTAGATTTCCTTGGATTTGAAAGGATTGGATAAGAAAATCTTTGGTCTTGAACAACAATGGTCTCCCATATAAACATTTATGAACAAGTTTAAACTTCAAGGGTTCCAAGGATTGTTGGATCTCATCCACAAAGAACAATACCATTGGTTCACCCCTTTGAAGGGTTGTGTTTTACATCTAATCTCAATCACTAATGGAATTAATGGCATGAGTTTGGGTTTTAGAACCAAAGCAAAGGGGTTGGATCCTCAGGAGATCTACATACTGAAGAGGCACCATCATTTAACCCATGAGGTTTGGTAGACAGACATTTGATATTGTTATAAAAGAATACTTGAATAAAATAGAACTGTTGTTGTGTAACCTGAGAAGAGACATTGAGGTTTGAAGAGAAGAAGAGAGAGAGGAAAGAAGAGTGGAAGGAAGAGAAGAGAGAAAGAAAGAAAGGGTTTGGTTGTTGATATCTGCCTTCCCATGCACTTTATTATTTATAGCATTTGATTCCTTACAAGAATAGGAGAGAAAAAACATAAAGTCCTAGTCCTAGCAAAACAAAATAGTCCTAGTCTTAGTAAAATAAAACATAATATGGATAAACATAATAAGGTTAGTTAGCCCAATCTTAAAAGAAAATAAAAATAACTAGGAAATAAAAGGTGTGGGTATGGAACTACACATACTAGAGCCTGAGTGTGGGTATGGAACCCTACACTCGTAACTTAGTAACTATTTCTTCACTCACCATCAAGTTAGGAGTAGATATTTGTCATGCCCAACTTGCGTAAATCTGTCTCCAATTTATTTTTTGTGACTGCTTTGGTGAAGAGATCAACTAACTACATGTCTGAGACAATGTAAGGAAGGCATACTTCTTGAGATGCAACTCGCTCTCGAATAAAATGTCTATCAATCTTGATTATCGCAATAAAATGTAAGGAAGGCATATTTCTTCTTGTCATGCTGTATTGGGTTATGGGCAATATTAATTGCAACTAGTTATCGCAATATAACTACAAAGGCTTCTCATAATCAATCTCCAACTCATTAAGCAAGAATTTCAACCATAATACTTCTACAACACCATTGGCCATGGATCTGTATTTTGCTTCTACACTGGAGCGAGCAACAACATTCTATTTCTTGCTTCTCCAGGAAACAAGATTTTCCTCCACAAATGCACAATATCTAGAGGTGGACCTCCTATCATCAACACATCCAGCCCAATCCACTTTCTGTATACACCTCTAGTTTCATATGACCATTATTCTTGAAGAGTATACCTCTCCCTAAACATCTCTTTAAGTAGGAAAGAATCATTTCAACTACAAGGAGGTGGGTGGTCTTAAGAGAATGCATGTTTTGACTGACAACACTAATAGCATAAGAAATATCTAGTCGAGTTAGGCAAAGATAAAGAAGTTTCCCAACTAGTCTTTGGTACATAGCCCTGACTTCAAGGATTTCTCCACTTTATGCACTTATCTTATGGTTAGGTTCAATAGGAGTATCAACAGGTTTCACTCCTAACTTTGCAATTTCTTCCCATAAGTCCAGAACATACTTCCTTTGAGAGATGAAAATGCCATGCTTAGATTGAGCTACCTGAATTCCTAGGAAATAGTATAATTTTCCTAGGTCTTTCACTTCAAATTCCTTGTGAAGATATTGTTTAAGGGTTTTAATTTCACTAATGTCACTCCCTGTTATCACAATGTCATCTACATAGACTACAAGTAGAGTTAGGGAATGACCTGTCTTCTTAAAGAAGAGAGTGTGATCTGGCTGAGCCTATATGTATCCAAATTTGTCCAAAGCCAGTCTAAACCTATCAAACCAAACTCTTGGAGATTGTTTCAGCCCATACAAGGCCTTCTTTAAAAGTCAAACTTTCTTTCCTTCTTCTGTACTATAAAAGCTAAGGGTAACTCCATGTAAGCTTCCTCTTGCAAGTCACCGTTGAGGAAGGCATTCTTAACATCCAGCTGAAATAGTGGCCAAAAGTAGTTTGCAGGAATGGATAGCTCTGATAGTGTTCATTTTTGCAATAAGTGCAAAGGTTTTTGTATAGTCTATGCCATAAGTTTGTGTGAATCCCTTTGCAACCAATTTGGCCTTATACCTCTCTATAGTACCATCTGCATTATATTTCACAATAAACACCCATCTGCATCTAATAGGTTTCTTTCCTTCAGGTTGGTTAACTAGTTGCCATGTGTTGTTCTCGACAAGAGTATCCATCTATTCTTGCATTG
The DNA here is from genome assembly GCF_055504915.1 of Nelumbo nucifera. NCBI lineage: Eukaryota > Viridiplantae > Streptophyta > Magnoliopsida > Proteales > Nelumbonaceae > Nelumbo > Nelumbo nucifera. The sequence continues at coordinate 55,681,511 of NC_142653.1, forward strand.
CTTCCTTCCATTCAGGTATCAAGAGGGCTTCTTGAACTTTTTTGGGTATAGGAATAGCAGAAATAGATGCCAAGTAAGATCTGTAGGATTCTAAGAGACAGTAATAGGAAAGAAACTTGGAGATGCAATGGATAGTGGATGAAGTGCAGCGGTGCTTCCCTTTATGAATAGCAATAGGAAGATCAAGGTCATCTAACAATGGAGGCTGAGCATCTGTAATAGTGGGATCAACAGAGGGAGCAGTTGTAGTGTTTGGATCTAGGGTTGTAGAAGATGTTGGAACATTCCTGGATTGTTGTTGAGTGTGAAAGTCAACCTCTCTCCACCACTTTCTGTGATACACTCTTAACTCTACGTTTTTGACAACCTTCTTCACAACTTCCCCCCTCAGTAACTGGGATAGATAGGTAAAGGAACTTTTGGGGCTGAAACGGAAATCCCTTCCTCACTATTCTCCCCCTGAGGAGAAGCCTTGTGATAGTAGGGAATATCCTCAAAAAAAGTGACATCCATGGACACAAAGCGCTTCCCCTTAAACTGGCTCGTAACAGTAATATCCCTTTTGATTTTGTGCATACCCAAGGAAAATACATTTAGTAGCTTTGGGATCAAACTTGGAGCAATGAGGTTCAAGGATTTGAACAAAACAAGTGCACCCAAAACTTTTTGAGGGGAATAATGAATAGGTCCTTATCTGGATATAGAAGAATGAACGGGTTTTGCATGTTTAGAACCCATGAAGGAACCCTAATAATTAGGTACACGGCTGTACGGATTGCATCCCCCCAGAAGCATATGGGAACATTAGAGTGAGCATGATGCTTCTAGCTACCTCTAAGTTATGCTTGTTTTTTCTCAAAACAACCCCATTTTGTTGAGGTGTATGAGGACAGGTGCTTTGAGGAATGACCCCATGATCGAGGAGATAAGATGCCAAGGGTTTTGCAAAGTATTCCTTGGCATTATCAGATCTAAGAGTTTTGATCTTGGTTTCAAATTAGGTTAAAACCATCTGATGGAAAGCCTAGGTCAGATGAGGGACCCCATCTCGAGAGTGCATAAGGTAGACCCATGAAAAGTGGGTATAGTCATCAACAAATAATAAGAAATATCTGTACCCTCCATGGTGGGAACATGATATGGCCCCCAAACATAGGTATGCACAATTTCAAATGAAACATTGCTTCTTTTATTACTTAAATGATATGATGATCTACTATGTTTTGCAAGTTCACAACTTTCACATTTTAAACTAGACACTTCTACTGACTTAAACAAGTCTAGAAAAAGACTCCTCAAAGACCCAAAGGATAAATGACCTAAGCGGTTGTGCCAAAGCATAACCTTACTACAAGACTGAGAAACAAACAATTTCTCAACTTCACTCTGCTCCCCTTATGGATGTTCAAGCAGGTAGACTCCATTCATCTCACGGCAAATCCCAATCACCTTCTTCATTTCTAGATCCTAAAAAACACACTCATAACTCTATAGTTTGATGCCTTAAGTTCATCATTTCAGGGTATTATACGCCTTAGAATAGTCAAAATGTCCCCTTTTCCTAGTTAAATTCAATATTGTGACATCTGAGGGTCTCTTTGCAAAATCTTGGAGAAAACTAGGGAAGTTTCAAGGCTGAAATGCAATTTTTAGGAAGCTGAAATCTAGCAGAAAGAGGGGGTGTTTTTGTGAAAAACTGAGCACAGGAAGGTGCCTCCTATATTCTAAACCCACAATGACACCCCTCCTACTGTATTAGCATACTCCCCTCTCCCTACCAAACCCTAGGGTGCCTCTCCACTCAATCTTTTCTTCTCTAACAAACCCTAGATGCCCCTAACTACTAAGTCCTCACCTTCCATCCCTTCTTAACATCTAATCTCCATCCTCCATTCTAGGGCACCTTCTTTGGAGTGTGTTCTAACCCTAGGGCACCACCTAACTACTAATCCTCACCATTTAACATTTAGCCACTAGATCTTAGCCCTCTATTTTACTCAAAATCTCAGCCATTCAGCCTAGGGCGCCACCCACTCCTTTTAATCTCCACCATCCAATTCCGGGTGCCCATATCTCAGCCCTACATAATATTGGGCACCCTCTTCTTCACTTCTCAACCTTAGGATCACTTTAGACCAATCCTAACCCTCCATTCTCAACCCTAGGGCACTCATATTTCTGCAAAAACCCAATTGCCACACCCTCTTTCTCTCTAATCCCAGTTATGACCACCCTTCTCTATAAAAAGGATCCCAAGGGCCTTGGAGAAGAGGTTGGTCAATTCACCTAGTTCATAAGGCTAAGGTTTCTTGAGGAGTTCAAGGGTTGTAGAAGGGAAGGATGCCAAGATCTTGTCAGGAGGGGTTCCTGCAAGCAGTCCAACAAGTCTACAACTACCGCCACTAGATTTGATTAGCCATCATTTTCATTTTCTTCATTTTCTTTTATGTTATTTTTATTCTAACAATCTTTTAGATTTAATCTCTATTCGTTTGTGTGTTTGGCAGATCTGAATTTGTCTGGTTCAAGGTTAAGGTAACTCGAGGGGTTCGAGGGCTGAACAGAAGGAGAAAGCTTGTATTTCATCTTCCTAGACAACTACCACCACTGGATCCGAATTTTGGATCACTTTTATTTGTTTCTTTTATTGATTTCAGTGTTCTTTAACTTCTGAACATTAATTATTGTCTTGTCTAATTCCAAACCTTTAATTTCAGCATTAATAAATTTTATTTTCTTATTTTCTGCAACTCCTAGATCCATTTTCCTTTTATTTGTCCGGAACAAAAAAATAATAATTTTTATTCTTGCTTCCCTGTGGGTTTGACCCCTTCCTCACCACGTATTACGTTGTTTAAGGTTACATAAGTATTGGAAAAATTTATAAATTATTAAATTGGTGTAACAAAGTTGAAAAGGAGCAAGAAGACCATAAGTTGGGGAAGGGGGGGAAGAAAAAGGAAAGGAAAATTTAGAAAAAGAGATTAGAGTGAACCAACTTGTAGTTCCCTTTCTAACCGCACTCACAGCTAGGCCATTACAAAAGACAAAAGAGACTCGCAACGAGGAGATCGGAGAGTTATTAAAGCAAGTCCATATTAACATCCCTCTCCTCGACGTGATCCAACATGTCCCGGCCTACACCAAGTTCTTGAAAGAGCTATGCACTCAAAAGAGGGAGCCACAATTGGCCCCACAAAAAGTGATGCTCTCGGCAGATGTTAGTGTGGTTCTCCTAAACCAACTTGAAAAATGAAAGACCTTGGTGCTCCTCTCATAAGCTGTGTCATCTCTAGAATCACCTTCGATCAGGCCCGATTGGATCTTGGGGCCAATGTAAATCTGCTTCCCTCTATTATTTATGACTAGACCTGTTCATGGGTCGGGCCGGGCTCGGGCTGGGCTTTTACTGTGTATTAACAAATTTTTTAAGGCCCGAGCCCGAGCCCGACGTCACCATCGTGCCTACAACTTGGGCCCAAGCCCGGCCCTCATAAAAAGCCCGAAGCCTGAGCCTGGGCCCGGGGCCGAAATTTAGCCCATACTATTATTATTATTAATGTTGAAGCAGCTAAATAGAGAGAGAGATTGAAATTATAAAGAAAAGAATAAAATATATATATATATTAAATTATAAATATATATTTTAATAAATATTATATTATTTATATATTTTATATAATATATAAAATACATATTATATATTTTATAAAATATATAATACTGAGTTGGGCCGGGCCGGGCTAGGGCCGGGCTTTTTTGACAAATCCCGAGCCCGGCCCGAAACACAGTCGGGCTTACTGTGTTAAGCTTGAGGTCAGGCCCGTGGGCCTAATTATATGACCAAGCCCGGTCGGGGTGCGGGCCGGGCCGGATCGGCGAGTTAAAACCTACCCCAGTAATTTTGTAACTCGTTGATCGATCAGTCAAGACTCCTCAAGGTGTTATTGAGGACGTCATTGTCAGGATAGAGGATTGTTACTTCCTAATAGATTTTGTCATCCTAGACATGACCCTAACTGAGGAATTGAACCATAACCCGATAATCTTAGGACGTCCATTTCTAGCTACGGCCAATGCGAATATCAATTGTAAATCGGGAGAAATGGACATTTCATTTGGGGAGCAGAAAGTCTATTTAAATGTATTTAGTGCCACTAAGTATCCAAACCTAGGGGAAGATGAGTTTAGGGTAGATATAGTGGACAATCTTCTAGATGCCCTGTCTACCCATTGGTTACCCAATCTGAGTCCTATCTGTGTGAAGAAGAAAGCGAGTTCGGGAGAGTAGATGAAAGAAGTGTGTGAATGTGTCTGATTGAAGACGTTAAACTTAGCGCTAGTTGGGAGGCAACCCAACGTAGTTTCCAGTTGTCTGTAGGATTAGAGTTTTTGTTTCTTTTCATGATTCGAGACTAGTTGGCAGACCTTGAACCCATTGGGAAAACCCTCTTGATTGTTCATTTTCGTCCAAGTCCTTTACAACATTCTAGTCATGCCATTAGGGACAATGACACTTTAGAGATGCAGAACTAAAAATTTCACTAAAAAATTTAAAAATTCTTTCCATTAAAAGAGATTCCTAAACAGAAAATGTTAAGGAAAACGATAGAAAAATATTGAATTTTGTAGAAATTGGTAACAAGTAATAGGAGTCAAAATTGGTTTTATTTGAACATTGTCAAAACCATTTAGAAATTGGAAAATACTTCCAAGTTTGTCCTTGTAAAGATAAGGAGAGAAAGATTGAGAAATTAGACAAAAAGTTCTTTAAATTGTTAGAGACAATGAACTACCCTGAACAGTGCTCCAAAAAAAATGAGAGAGAATAAAATGTCAATGGACACGCTAGACTTAGTAACCGTGTCTCTTCACCTAAGTTAAGTGTCGAGATTCACGTCAAATGGGAAAGGGAATGCCGAAGACAATCACCTAACGCTTAGTAATCGGGTCTCTTCACATAAGGCAAGTGTCGAGATTCGCGTCAAACAGTGGAAGGTAGCAATAAAATTATGTGTGCATATCAAGTTCAGGGGTAGAAATCCACTGTCAGAAATGATAAGAAAAATACCCGCTGCAATCTTAGCTTATTTAGACAGTCTGCAAATGGAAGGGTATACAAGATTTTTTAAGCCAAGTTTCTGTAATGTTCAAAGCAAGATAGTTTTACCCCTTAAGCCTAATATCGATCTATACAAAGTTTGAGAATTTTGAAATCAGGATACTTGGCTAATTTTGACATTGATGATCTTGCAATGGGAATGATCTCTTTACTCAATGTAATTTTAAAGTTGCATTGCTAAGGGGCTAGCAATGGTTAAGTTGTGGGGTGTGATAACTCTATAGTTTGATGCCTTAAGGGCATTATTTCAAGGGTATCTTAGGCCTTAGAATAGTCAAAATGTCACATTTTCCCATTTAAATTCAATATTGTGACCTATGAGGGTCTCTATTAAAATCTTGGGGAAAACCAGGAAAGTTTCAAGGCTAAAATGAAGTTTTTGCGAAGCTGGTGTGAAATCCAGCAAAGAGGGGGTGTTTTTGTGAAAAACTGAACACAAGAGGACGCCTCCTATCTGCTAAACCCACAATGATGCCCCTCCTGCTGTATTAGCATGCTCCCCTCTCCCTAGCAAACCCTAGGGCACCTCTTCACTCGTTCTTTTCATCTTTAACAAACCCTAGCCGACCCTAACTGCTAAATCTTCACCTTTCATCTCTTCCTAACATCTAATCTCCACCCTCCATTCTAGGGCACCCTTTTTGGAGTGCATTCTAACCCTAGGGCGCCACCTAACTACTAATCCTCACCATTCATCCTTTAGCCACTAGATCTCAACCCTCTTTCACTCTCTAATTCAGCCATTCAACCTAGGGTACCACCCACTCCTTTTAATCTCCACCATCCAATTCTGGGCGCCCAAATCTCAGCCCTACATAATATTGGGCGCCCTCTCCTTCACTTCTCAGCCTTCGGATCACCTTAGACCAATCCTAATCCTCCATTCTCAACCCTAGGGCACCCATATTTCTACAAAAACCCAACTGTCGGCCCCCTCTTTCTCTCTAATCCCAGTTATGACCACCCTTCTCTATAAAAAGGACCCCAGGGGCCTTGGAGAAGGGGTTGGTCAATTAACCCAGTTCACAAGGCTAAGGTTTCTTGAGGAGTTCAAGGGTTGTAGAAGGGTAGGATGCCAAGATCTTGTCAGGAGGGGTTCCTGCAAGCAGTCCAGCCAATCTACAACTATCGCCACTAGATTTGATCAGCCATCATTCTCATTTTCTTTATTTTCTTTTATGTTATTTTTATTCCAGCAATCTTTTATATTTATTTTTTGTTCATTTGTGTGTTTTGTAGATCTGAATTCGTCTGGTTCAAGGCTAAGGTGTCTCGAGGGGGTCGAAGGCTGAATGGAAGGAGAAAGTTTGTATTTCTTCTTCCTAGATAGCTACCACCACTGGATCCAAATTTTGGATCACTTTTATTTGTTTCTTTTGTTGATTTCAATGTTCTTTAATTTTTGAACATTAATTATTGTCTTGTCTAATTCTGAACCTTTAATTTCAGCATTAATAAATTTTATTTTTTTTATTTTCTACAACTCTTAGATCCATTTTCCTTTTATTTGTCTGGAATAAAAAAATAATAATTTTTATTCTTGCTTTCCTATGGGTTCGACCCCTTCCTCACCATGTACTACGTTGTTTAAGGTTACGTGAGGATTGGAAAAAAATATAAATTATTAAACTGGTGTTCCGAAATGGTTAACGACACGCTTCCGGCTACATCACACACCGATTAGGGAAAAAGGTTACTTAACATTTTTTATTTTTAGTAATACTACTAACTGAAAGTAAGTTAACACTAAGCTAGGGAACATGCAAAACTGAGGATAGGGTAAGTGTATCTGACAATCTGATGTCTCCCTTGCTAGAAATTTGTACAAGAGATTCATCAACAATAGAAACTTTGTCTCTCCAAGAGGATAAACAATAGGTGCTAAATAAAGTAGATAAGCTAGCCATATGGTCTGAAACACCTGAATTTATTACCTAGAAAGGTTTAGTATTACCTGGGATAGAAGCATGACATGCAGTTCTTGTACCTGTATGAGCAAGGGCTGAAGTAAGCTGAGCCGGTGGTAGTAGTTAAAGACTGAGATGTAGATCCAGAAATAGCAACTTCTTTTTCTAACTGTGTCAGTGTAGCTCGAACAGCTGCCAAGGCATCCAAGGATGTGGTCCTTGTGCTAGAAGAGGATGTATTATTAGTTGTAGTTGTTGTATTGGCACTTCCCTTCTTATTTCTAAGTCTAGCTGGCATTAGGTGAGGATGCAACTTCAACAGGTGTCCCTAGTGTGTTTGGGCTTCTTGCAATGATCACAAAAAATATCTCTTTTGTCTTCCTTCTTAATTTCCTTTTCCATTTCTCCTATAACCTTGAATTTTGTTGCTGCCAAGTTTGCTTCTGTAGGCTGGAAGGATAGCATTACCTACCTCCTACTTTCTTCACTGTGGACTAATGAGTAGGCCTGAGAGAGGGTCACACTCTCCCTAGTGAGAAGTTCCTTTCTTGTAATATCAAAATCTAAGCTTATGTCGGCTAAGAACTCGAAAACCCAATTTGTTTCAATCAGTTTTTTGTATGTTGCTGCATCCTTCTAGCTTTCCCATTCAATAGTTTCTATGTGATCAATTTCATGCCAAAGGGATTTTAGAGTAGCAAAATATACTACGACTGGCCTCTCTCCTTGCTTAAGGTTTTTCACCTCGCATTTTAGCTCAAGAAATCTAGCAACATTGAGGGGTTGGGAATAGGTCTCCTTCATGTTGTCTCAAATCTCCTTGGCTGCACACCAAACAAAAGAAAGAAAATAGACCTCCCTATAATCCAGGAGGCCATAGCTAAGCCAACCACTTAGGCTCAATACACAAGAAAACTTTAGCGAAGCCTAGAAGCATCACCAAAAGAAAACCCAAAGTAGAATGCCTAATGCAAAAAGGGAATGAAGGGAAAAAGTTGTCTGAGTACTTCATTACTTTGGTTTAAATAGATACAAGTGAAGACTCTAGAAAATCAAGAAATGTAGGGAGGAACCAGGTGGTAAATGCCACATGGTAGTTACTAGTACAAGTTGGTACAACTGAACAATGGTTTCGGTTATGTACATACTGTAATATGCCCCCTCGAGTTGGAGCATGGCTACAAACAATGCCCAACTTGGGTAGTGTTGTACTGAATTGATCCTTGTCTAGAGCCTTAGTGAACATGTCAACTGGCCGACTCTTTGTAGGAAGGTAAGAAGTGATAATGAGTCCTGATTGAAGGTAATGCATGATGAAGTGACAGTCAATTTCAATGTGCTTAGTGTGCTCGTGGGATACTGTATTTGCTGCTATGTGAAGTGTTGCCTTATTATCGTAGTATAGTTCCATGGGTTAATGATGTTGCAGGCCTAAGTCTCTGAAAAGTCGTTGGAGCCACAACATTTCACTGATAGTTGCTGCCATGGAGTGCTATTCGGCTTCTGCTAAGGAGCGGGATATTGTATATTGCTTCTTTGTTTGCCATGACAAAGGAAAATGGCCAAGAGTGATGAAGTATCCTATTGTGGATCGTCAGGTAGATGGACATCCTGCCCAATCAGAATTGCAATAGGCTCGCAAAACTAAATCATTGTCACTAGATAGGCGAATTCCATGATTTGGGCATGACTTCAAATATTGAAGGGCCCTAAGTGTTGTGATGAGTTTTGTGATGAAAAAGCTTTGATATAATGTAAAAAGGGAATGAAGGGAAAAAGTTGTCCGATACTTCATTATTTTGGCTAAAATAGATACAAGTGAAGATTCTAGAAAATCAAGAACTGCAGGGAAGAGCCATGTGGTAAACGCCACGTGGTAGTTACTAGTACAAGTTAGTACATCCGAACAACGATTTCGGGTATGTACAGATTGTAATACCTAAAGATACATTTAGGGTCTTCCTTTGCCTCTTCTACCTCTTCCTCTAGAGTTGCGAGAGCCTCTAGCATTAGGTTTGACCATTGCCTTACTGTAAAATTCCAAAAGTTTCCTAAATCTTCTACAACCTGGTAGATAATCTAAGCTCAGGAGCACACATTGAGTTTTCACTAAAACTTAGCTTTAAAGAGTCATGTTATATATCTCAAATTGAAATAGATATATACTAACAAAATAAAATAAAATGGAGTATATATTTGGCTTTGTAAAAAGTATAGAAAAAGGAAACTACATCTTAGGAGGAGATCTCCTCAGGATCAATGACAATAATTCAAAATATAAAAAGGCCCTAATCAGCATAAATTCACATTACAACATTCTTTTGATCAAGATTTGATTTGCATCCTCTATTTGTAAGTGAAAATTTAGAAGTGCTCATATTAATAATTTTTCTGAATTCATTTTGAGAAAAATCTCTTTAAAGCTCGAGACATCCTCAAGCAAGTTTGAAGAGCTCTACAAATATATGCATATAACATTAATTGCATTTCGAGCATAATGTACAAATTGTACTTTGTGAATTCTTTCTTTTTTAAAAGTTCCTTATATCCTTGAATAGATGTGAAAGTTGGTCTAAATATCCTCCTCATTGTATCAACTCTCTTATTGCTGAGGAATCCATCAATATGTAATTACTTCATCTTATTGTTAAATAGATTATGCTTGAGGTCTATTTTCAAAAAATTAAAAAAGGAAAAACTCCTTATACGTGTTTATAAGACAAATATAAGCAATTATACTTTAAAAAAATGTGGTTTGTAATACCTATATCACATGCAAAAGCACTACAATGCAGCCTTTCTGTTTTGAGAAAGGTTGTACCTTGCACCTTTCTCAGGGATATTGTACCTGATCTATCCTTTTGATTAATGAATTAAATTTCAATTATCAAGACAAGCACTGCAATACTATGAATCTTGAACATTTAATATGTGCACCATGAAAAACTGAATACTTCAACTATAAATATTGAATAAATGGTATACAACATTTATTTATAGTCTCAATTTGCAACATTTATTTATAGTCTCAATTTGCAACATTCATAGCTTATAGTGATTTCACGAGTACTGCAAAACATAATTATACCATAAATTTGCAAACAAATATTTGTGAATGCTATAGGTAATGAGAACAATGCTTAAAATTATAAGTTTTTAATAAAGAATTACATCATTATGAATAATAGTATAATTATTTGATTTTGATAGTATAAACTTGAAAAATTACTTACTGCGATAGGCATCTATTAAGGATTGTAATGAGCTTCTCCCGGAACAAGCTTGGATCTAGATTTTTTATGTTCTTATGCAATTCAACCCAATCCTACAATAATTTCAAGAATATTAATTGGTATGCTATGTTGTCAAAATATATAATAATTTGTAATATAAAAACAAGGTTTTAAATAATGAACATGCATATATACCTGATTCTTTAAAGACTCAAACTTTCCATTTACAATCTGTTCACAACGTAAAGTGGCAACCATAATCTACAATTAAAAGAACAAATAATATAAATGTCAAAGCACAATCTACATCTCTTATTGGCTAGTTCCACTAGAACATTGTACACCAATATCACCTTGTGTGCAGGAATGTTAAGCTCATTGTTCTCCTTAATAGTTTTCCACATTTGCTTCATGCTTATTGAAAATGTAGCAGCATCAATCCCATGTTGATACCGATAATGGCCATCAAAGGCTATAGGTTGGAGGATTTTATTCTTTAAACTAGAAACCTTCAATATTGCCAATGAATGGAACGTTAATGGAATGCGTGTAAACATAGTCTATCTCCAAGGGGTTACATACGAATAAATTATACTTGTAACTTTTCTAATGCAATATCTAATATACCTCATTTTTAAATTCCTGTTCTTCGCGTTCATAACTAGATAGGGCATCAACTTCAACCTACTCCCATAAAAAAAATATAAAGTTTCATATTAAAACCCATAAGCATATCTCTATGTAGTGAATAAGAAATTGAGTAAGTTTGAGATATCGTACATTAAAATATTTATTCAATGGTATTCCTTCAAGGGATTTTGGTTTTTGAGTAGAATCCCAAATCTACAAATAAAGTAATTATGTAATTAATCAATGTAATAATTGTTAGCAAATCTCATGTTGGTGTAGTCTCTAGAGTGTTTAGTATGTTAAAACTGATTGGATTAGTTGACTATTACTATTCAATAATTTTGGAGAAGCTACCTATTTTGGGGTCATATTTGTCTCTATAATAGTCTTATCTTGACAAGTTATGAAATTGACCTGTAGATTTTATATTGGGTAAAAGACTTAAACTTCCCTTGATCTTTCACCTAAATAAAAAAAGCTCCCATGTCTTTTCAAAAATAGAGTTAGGCCTCCCCTTTTGGGCAATTCATGAGACAAAGACCTCCCCTCCTCTAGCTATCTATTTACATGTGACCTTATGTTTCGGTGAATTTTTTAGAAATCCAATTTTCCCTTTTTTCATGTGAAATCATGTAGTGTAATATATTTTTTTTTTCTTTTTGCTCGGCAATTCAACCAAATTTGATTTACTAGTGCAGGAAAGAGAATTGAATATTGAGAAATTTCAGGTTATAACCTAGGAATGATTTCTGAATGTCAATTCTGGTTAAAGTCAGGTTTTAGATAAAGTACATGTATCCTGCTTTAGCAATGGTAAAGAAGAAAGACAAGAAGGAAAATGTGGGAACCAAGACCTTGGTCAATCAAGTTCCATGTTCAACAGTGGTAATAGAGACCAAGGGAGAGAGGGAAAGAGAGAAATAAGAGAAAGAGATAAAAAGGATCAAAGGAAGATGAAGAACAAGAACAAAAGGGGGGGGCATTGGTTCATTGAACTTTGTTCAAAACAGAGGAGTTGCAAAAAGTTTAAATCTTAAACAACTTTCTATGTTAATTAGAGTAAGAAAAAAATTTATCAAGGGAATTTTTCTTTTTGACATTTCCAATTTTCTTTTTTCTTCAAAACCAATGTAAACACTTCTTTCATTGTAACAGGATTTTATTGGATTGTCTTCTCTATGTATCTCCATTTCTTTGTTTTCCTGGTGTATGTTTGTTTTCATATTTCTCCAGATAATGAAATCGTGGATAGGCATCCGTAGTAGAAAAAAGGAAAGGATCATAATAAATCATGGAAATTTGATAATGAAGCAAGTTAAGGACATTACAAATCTTGCCTGCAACTAAAAGAGCCGAGACAAATAATGTAGGCATGGATTTCACCATAACCACTGTAATTTGATTTACAGGCAAATATACACATTTTTTTATTCTCGAGTTTAATTGATTTCTCTTATCTAGAAACATAAATTGTGCGTTAATAGTATTTAGGAGATGCTACATCATTTGGTTACAAGGAAAATTAAGACAAATCCCCACCACGATTTTTGGTAAGACAAATTTGTTTTGAAAATTTGAAGAATCAGAAATGGAAAAAAAGACTTGAATAGTTCAGTTAGATATGACTCTAACAGGGGAGATATAAAGGGAGGTTTAAGTCTTTTACCTTTCTATATTTAGAGGTTTGAGTTTGTCCCTCTTACCACTTTTTTCATCTAAAATGCCCTAGTGGATATTAGATTGGAACTTGGAAAAGGAAAGAAGATTAGTACTACACAATTGTCCATTTATAGAAAACAAAATTTCCATATCAAAGGCAACACATTACCAAATTAAACTTTAAACAATATGTTAAAACTTGGATCAGCTAGAGTAATTTGTATTGATAAAACATATTTACAGAAATGCCAAAGACAATGGGTGGCAGGTCTCACTCACAATAAAGACTAATAAATACAAATAGAAACTACCTCTTTCACATGATCATTCACTTGTTCTTTTAGTTTATCCAATGGTGTCTGTGCAAAAAAAAAAAAAAGAAAAAGGTTTAGATCCATGACTATATGAATCTCAAAGAAAATATTAGGAATTGTGGAACATACCTTGGTCTTATCACGCAAAATAAAAAATATAGTTCTTTTATGTAGTTCTCCACTAAACAACTGTATCATGACCTATTTTCATACACCATCATAAAGAATATATAAAATTCAATATCAAAATATTTAGTGTAGTCACTTGAACAAGGGGTTTATATAGAGACCAAAGAAAAGAAAAATAAAAAGAAAACCTCGAATACAATTGTTAGAAGAGGCATATTTGCACCATGTATACGCCCAACATCATGACACCACCTAAAATATAATGACATGATTTTAGTATCATTGGAAATTTTACAAAATTACTTGTTTTATCAACAAGATAGTTACAGATGATTCGTCAATTCAAAACAAATAACTTACAAGTTAACGATCACGACATCTGAAATTGCAAGAGCGAAAAGGGCAGTCTGCTTCTCAAATGTAGTATCACTCTATAATAATAAGATTGTTTAAATATCATGAACAATAATGATGAGAAACCTTATCTTCTAATTAATCTTTCAAGACTACTTTTGTTTTCATTTATACATGGTGTACAATATAAGGTATAGATATGTATAGTAGAAAGATAGGATAAGATATAGATAATTGTTTGTAAAGATATGGAACAAATAACAGCATATAGACCATATATGAGTGTTACATGTGCATGGTTTGTCTTGATTTTACTAAGTCATTGAAGTTATTTTTAGATGCCCCCTTAAGCTGAGCTATTTTGACAAGACATGAAACTTGTCACTATTGGCATGTTAAAGGCATGGCCTAAGAACAAAATTTTGAGTACAATAAAACAATATTATATCTAAAGTATTGAATAAAACTTAGGTGCAAAATACAAATATTAGATCTGAAGGTCTACGAAAAGACATCATACGAATTTAACATATCCATTAATAATATTTTAGAATAAACAAATACAAGAGATGAATGTTGAAAAGATTATGGCCAATATGGGCCTTTATAGAGTTCTAAACAACTTAGCCAAAGAAGAGACAACACACATTTCCTTCTTCTTAGATACCTTTGTTCCTAGATTCTCTATTTTTCTCTCCTCTCTTTGCTTTTCTTTTTTGTTTCTCCTAAGGCCTTGTTTGCTTTTCGATAAGTTACTTACACAAGTAAATGCAGTTACTTAGCTTCAATTAGTTTTGATGTACATTTGATATTTAATGTAAATGAATGAAGTACATGTTTGATTCATGTTGTGTGGTATACTTCTGTGTGTAAGACCCTAAAACTGGACACTTAATGAGACTTGTATTGGTTTTAAATGTTCATAGCCGTTGGATAAGTCTGGGGAGATTTATCCTGCCAAGGTTGACATTGGTGTGCTGCCAACTGTTGGGGTGGCTTGTCTCAGCCACTAGGGTGAGACCCAAGGCACATGCAGTGTAGGATTACTTGAACCCTTGAACCAGACCAGATTTCCAATATTGCCCTGGACCTTGGAGATTGATGGGCAAAACTGGAAAGTTACACCTAACCCCTTGACCCGATTATGGTACTGCACTAGGTGTCGGATTGGGCTGTCTTTGATATGCCAATCAGTGAGATCCTTAGCGGGAGTCAAAACCTGGGTATGTTGGGACAGTCTGAGAATTCATCTGAGTGGGTGATCATAGTGATGGGATCAACCCCTTTGTCGGACAAAGTTATGATCGGGGATGCACTCTCTCTAATGGAAACCAAACTACCGGCAATTGATTTCAATCGCTGGAATTTTGTTTTGCAAAATTTATATATATGATATATATTTAAGTATGGTTTCAAAATATTTGCAAATGATTTTAATTCCCAGGATCCACATAAGCAGAGAGTGCAGCATTGTTCCTTACAGCCGAGGGAGAGGTCCTCTCTTGTCGGGCAGTGCTTGATCATTATGGGCTGAGAGGTTAAGTGTAAGGCCATTTGGGATAACACCTGATGGGCTAATCTTGCACCTATCCACAGTCCCTGGGTTTTTATAAGAGGGCTTGGCCCAGGGACCACTTCGTGTAAGTGTTGGGACCATAGGGTCCATATGATGGGCTCAAGGGGTTCACTGGGCTCTCCAGTGAGTTCGGCCAGGCCTTGTAACAGAGGTTGGGCCGAACCCATGTGGGTGGTGTGTAAATCAATGCTTGGGTCCCACACCCTACAAAGAAGCTCAACTGGGTAGCAGTTTGGAAGACATTTGAGCACATAACCTTATTGGGCCTAAAGCCAATTTCGAACTGGGCTGATTTGATCAGTCACTATTAAGGGACGGATCTAAGATTAGGATGAGCCCAAAAGCTTATCTAATCTGCAGATAAGATTAAGAAGAGTTCTAATCCAAATACAGATTTGGATAAGGGCAACTCCTGATATGATCAGGAGATCCTTTCTTAATCATTAAGCAACTGCAGGAAACCCTATTCGATTTACAAGAATTCTAACCCTAGGGGATTTACACAGAACACACCCTACAGTTTTGTGAGATAGGATCTTAGAAACTCTAGAGAAGAAAAAAGCAGTTCGCCATCTTCTTCTCTAGCTCCTTCCTGTTGCAGCCGCCACTATCTATTGCAGTTTGTTTTCTCTGTCAGAAAAAGATCAAGAAAAGTTCTTAATACCGGTCTTTGCTGAAAGGCGGATTCTGTTTGGTGCTCATTGTCATCCAAAGGATTCTTGTGAAGGATTCAGTGTGAGGGACGCACTCTGCTGGTTCTATTCCACAGTTGTTGTGTCATCTTCAGTAGGAGAAGATCTTGGTGCCTTCTTTGTGTGTGAACACCACCCTTGGGACATATTATTTCTCTGGATCAAGTATAATTACTCCTTTCACTTTTTGGTTCAGATCTGATTTGGTTCTGGTTCAAGTAGGATACTTGAATCTTGATTCTAAAATTAGGGAATGCGATTCCCAGTTGAAAGGTAGGTAGAAAATTTTTGAAATTCGCCCACCCATTCTGCAACTGTTTTGGTGTCCATACGATGGATTCTACCATCATTTTCAGTGGTATCAAAGCCACAGGTTCAAATCTTGAACCAAGAATTCAGATCTGAACCTGCGCTATTCGGTAGAAGCTGTTCTATCCAGGTATTGCGTAGTTTGCTTTTTTATTTCAAGAAACTGTTTCCTGTTGAGGGCAATTGATCTGAAATTAATTTTGTTTAAATCTGAAATTTATTTAGAATGGTTCTTGATTTATTTCTTGATTTAATGGATTGTTCGTACCTGAAGATCGAATTGCAGATTTGGCGCAGATTGTCTGCGCATTCTCTTTTGTAATTTCTATTCAATTCGGTCTATAAAATAATTATTATTTTTTTTCTAGACTGAATGTATAGGATTCAATCAAGGATGTAATTAATTAATAGAAATAGGATTTTTATTTTATTTTATTTTCTTCATTAAAGAAGACGGCGGCACTGGAGATTTGCAGATGGAGGGATCGAATTCTATGTTTTGCAGTTTATGAAACTGCAACCCTAGTGACTAACCTCTGTTTTGCAGGTGGTGCGAACAGTCCATGTCTGATTTATGATTGTCTAAAAAATCAAAAACATTAATTTCATATCTTTCCTAAATTAATTCTTGAATTGAAAATCAGTTTCGGACCATCTCGGACCAGATTGGACCAAATCTGTTTGGACCGAATCTAGGGATCGAAAGGGGACTGTTTTCAGTCTAGTTTTCTCACACTATCAGTCCCAAATATGATGTTCAATTGCAGGGATTAATTCGGCCCAACTTGTAAAGCCCAGTTTTAAAGAGTTAAAACTGCAAAAGCCCACTTGTGTGAGAAAAGCTATATGGGCCGAACTGCTAACTACCATTCAGCCCATATACCTAGATGATATTAATTGTTAATATTGTGTCATGTTGGGCTGATTGATGGGCTTTACAGCTAGTGATTGATTGGATCAATTCTTCCATGTCATGTGATGTGTGGATGTTTGATGTGCTGCGACCATGGGCCATAAGCACTTGGCCCATGATGATTCGTTAGTGGCTCTTGCACACACCATGGCTGAATGCACATCATTGCCATGGTGTCCCGTAAGGTCATTGGATGACCCCTCTTTTCTTGGTGGGCCCCACAACCCTAAAAAGGGAAGCGTGCGGAAACCCTAGCCGATTTAGGCCCACCAAAAATCTGACTTTATGAAAGTCAGTGGGAGCCACTTTTGTTCCCTCCAGTAATATGAGTGCATGTGATAGGGAGATCCAAATGATGGACCCTCTAAAGTCCTTCCATCATTAGCACGATGATGGGTCCTTCAGTAATGAGGAAACGCACCATAAAATTGGGTTATCCATTTGCTGTTGGGTCTGTCAGACAGTTTCATAAGATGATAGGGGCATCATAGACCAATGTGGGAGGGGCTTCACCAGAAAATGGGAACTCTCTCACGGTACCTTGGCATAACCTGAATATGATGGGTGAGCACTCACTGGACAGAAAGGTTTACCTGAAAACGGCTCTGAACCTTGTCTGACAGAGGCCAAAGGGAAACTCATACGATGAGTGGATGTGATCCGTCGCAAAAAGGTGGTGGGGTTATGCAGCTGAAACAGTTGGCTCCATGCACCCTATGTGATTTCCCACATTTCCAGAGACATCTCGTCGTCTCCGTCACTGAGATAGGAGGGAAATCTCAGAAATGAACAAATGGAAATGGAACATAGATTAAAAGTCATATCTATGTAGATAACATGAATCAAACTAAAGGTTGTGGACTAACGTTTTGTTGTTTTACCAGAAAATGGCAAATGGACAATTTGCTAAGTTGCTTGATGACAACAAGCTTAAGGGACCCAATTATGCCGACTGGTACAAAAACCTTATGCTGGTCCTGGCTTCAGAAAAACTGGATAAGGTGGCTAAAAATCCTACTCCGGATCGTTCGGGGGACAGGGCTTCTGAGGCCCGAAGGAGAGAATACCAAGAATGGGAGGATAAAAAATCCCTGGCCCGCTGCTATATCATAGCCTCTTTGGACAATCCAATACAGAGGCAATTCGATCAGATCGAACTCGCCAAAGACATATTGGATAGTCTGAAGACTATATACGAAGAGCAAAATCATTCTACTCGACAATAGGTCCTGAAACAGTTCATGACCGCGCAGATGACTAAGGAGCAGCAAGTGCATGACCATTGTCTTTGGATGATGGGCTACATAAACGAGCTGGAGGCCCTTGGTTCCGGGCTAGATCTGGTCACACAGATCGATGCTATTCTCAACTCTCTACCTCCGTCCTTTAACCCGTTCATTATGAATTATAATATGAACAAGTTGAATGCCAGCGTCCAAGAGCTCAGCAATATGTTGCAAAGAGCTGAGGAACTAATAAGGAAGGATGAGCCGATAGCCATGCTTGTTGAAGCTAGAAAATCTGGCAAGAAGAGGAAGGAAAAGAGAAAGCCTCAGAAGAAAACCACCAAATCTAAGAAACAAAAGAAAGACAAGGCATCCGATGCCTGTCACTTCTGCAAGCAGGTCGGCCACTGGAAGAGGAATTGTCCTACATACCTGGAATCTAAGAAAGGTACTTCCGAAACTTGTGTCATGGAAACTAATTTATTAGTAACTTCTGTGTTCTGGTGTGTTGACTCCGGGGCTTCAACTCTTGCGTGTAATTCACTGCAGGGGTTCAAAGTAAGTAGAAGGCTGAGTGAAGGAGAGGTGACACTTTACTTGGGGACTTCTGCAAGTGTTGCAGCTACAGCGATAGGAACCGTAGAATTGAATTTTAGAGAAGGGATTCTTGTACTGAAAGACTGTCTTTATGTACAAAATCTAAGAAGAAATTTGATTTCTGTTTCTAAACTGTGTGTGGATGGATATACTGTTTCTTTTAGTAATATGATTACTATTAAAAGGAACAACAACTTCATTGCATGCGGGGAACTGGAGAACAGTCTCCATGTTCTACATCCTTCTCTAGAAACTAATCTAACTGAAACTACGTCAGTCAAAATCCCCAAGAAAAGGACTCGTGAATGGTTAGTCCCACGTGCCTGTGGCATCACCGACTTGGCCACATCGGTATTGACCGAATCACAAGATTGGTAAATGATGGTCCTTTGGGTTTTTTAACCTTAGAAAACCTTCCCACTTGTGAGCCTTGCCTTAGAGGCAAGATGACAAAACAGTCATTTAATGGTAAGCTTGAAAGATGTACAGGCACACTTGACCTTATACATAGTGATGTATGTGGTCCCCTGAGTGTTAGGACCCGCAACAAACACATGTATTTCATCACCTTTACCGATGATTTCTCACGATATGGTTACATGTACCTAATGAGACATAAATCTGAATCCTTTGAAAAGTTCAAAGAGTTCAGACAAGAGGTCGATAAACAGTTAGGAAGAGAAATTAAGGCCCTTCGATCAGATTGAGGTGGCGAGTATCTCTCTGACGAATTCAGGGACTACTTGAAGGCCAATGGGATTATCTCATAGTTGGCTCCTCCTGCAACACCCCAGCTCAATGGTGTTTCAGAGAAGAGGAATAGGACATTGCTAGACATGGTCCGATCACTTCTCACACGCTCAGAATTGCCCACATCATTTTGGGGATATGCGTTAGAGACCGCAATTTATGTGCTGAATCGGGTTCGAACCAAATCGGTTCCGAAAACTCCATACGAACTATGGACCGGAAAGAAACCAAGTGTCAAACACTTGAACATTTGGGGTTGTCCTATGCATGTTAAAAGAACGAGTGCAGGCAAGTTGGAATCCAAGACCAGTCATTGCCTGTTTGTAGGCTACCCAATGGATTCAGTGGGTTATCTTTTCTATGACCCAAGTGACCAGAAAGTGTTTTACAATCGAAATGCCATGTTCTTAGAGACGGATTATATCTTGGACACTCATCGTCAGAAAATAGTTCTTGATGAGGAGAGCTCAGGATCAGTGGGAGATGTCTCGTAGGTTCCAAGTAGTGACCAACCTAGAAGATCCACCCGGGTATCCAGGCCACTAGTCCGTTATGGTTATGACCAGGATAGTTACCTGGTGGAAACCTTGGAAATTAAGAGGATCCCGTAACTTACATGGAAATTATGTTGGACATAGATTCCCAGAAGTGGGTGGAGGCCATGAGAGCTGAGAGGGACTCGATGGAGGCCAATGGAGTCTGAACTCTAGTAGATCCGCCCTCCGGGGTAAAAGAAATTGGTTGCAAATGGATCTATAAGAGGAAGAAGGGCCCTGATGGCAGAATTGAGACCTACAAAGCTCGTTTGGTGGCAAAAGGGTATACTCAGAAAGAAGGTATCGACTATGAGGAAACCTTTTCGCCTGTGGCCGTGGTTAAATCCATTAGGATCCTACTAGCTGTAGCAGCATACCATGATTACGAGATTTGGCAAATGGATGTCAAAACCGCGTTCCTGAATGGAGATCTTAGTGAAGATATCTACATGCAGCAGGCGCAAGGCTTCATTGCTGCTGGTCAGGAACACATGGTATGTAAACTTAATAAATCCATATATGGACTTAAGCAGGCTTCTAGGAGTTGGAACAACCGTTTAGATTCTGCCGTCAAATCGTTTGACTTTGAGCAGAATCCGAATGAGCCTTGTGTTTACAGTTAGTCCAGTGGGGATAAGGTCACCTTTTTGGTGTTATATGTTGACGATATCCTACTCATTGGGAATAATGTAGGAATGTTGACTTCGACTCTATAGAGATAGATCAAAGTGGATAATAGGATTATCCCAGGCTGCTTACATTGACAAAATTGTTAAAAGGTACAGCATGGAGAACTCCAAGAAAGGAAACGTTCCTTTCAGGCATGGAGTCACTCTCTCCAAGAAGATGTCTCCCAAGACTTCTGAGGAAATTGAGGGCATGAAAGATGTTCCCTATGCCTCAGCTGTAGGGAGCATCATGTATGCCATGTTGTGCACTCGCCCTAACATTGCTCAGGCAGTGTGAGTGTCGTAAGCAGGTTCCAAGCCAACCCAGGGCAGGAGCATTGGACAGCTGTGAAGAACATACTTAAATACCTTCGAAGGACAAAAGAGTTTTGTCTGGTATTCGATGGTAGTTCAGTGCAAATTCTGGGGTATACTGATGCCGATTTCTAGTCGGATCCAGATGATAGAAAGTCTACATCTGGGTATATTTTCACGATAGGATCGTGTGTAGTTTGCTAGAAAAGCAACAAGCAGGGGTCTACGGCAGACTCCACAACCGAAGCCGAGTACATTGCCGCAAGTAAAGCTGCCAAGGAAGTTGTGTGGATGAAGAAGTTCCTTAACGAATTAGGAGTGGTTCCGTCCAGTACATCACCCATCCCATTGTTGTGTGACAACAACGGAGCGATCACCCAGGCTAAGGAACCTCAGGCCCACTCGAAGTCAAAGCACACCGAGAGGAAGTACCATGTACTGCGGGAGATCGTTGGTAGAGGGGACATCCTAATTCAGAAGGTAGCATCAGCGGATAATGTGGTAGTCCTATTAACTAAGTCACTCACACAGAAGGTGTTTGAGAAACACGTGGAAAGTATGGGACTCCGGCTTGTACCAGATTGGACCTAAGTGCAAGTGGGAGCTATTGGCCAGTTTTTGTATGCCCTTAGCTTCAATTAGTTTTGATGTACATTTGATATTTAATGTAAATGAATGAAGTACATGTTTGATTCATGTTGTGTGGTATACTTCTGTGTGTAAGACCCTAAAACTGGACACTTAATGAGACTTGTATTGGTTTTAAATGTTCATAGCCGTTGGATAAGTCTGGGGAGATTTATCCTGCCAAGGTTGACATTGGTGTGCTGCCAACTGTTGGGGTGGCTTGTCTCAGCCACCAGGGTGAGACCCAAGGCACATGCAGTGTAGGATTACTTGAACCCTTGAACCAGACCAGATTTCCAATATTGCCCTGGACCTTGGAGATTGATGGGCAAAACTGGAAAGTTACACCTAACCCCTTGACCCGATTATGGTACTGCACTAGGTGTCGGATTGGGCTGTCTTTGATATGCCAATCAGTGAGATCCTTAGCGGGAGTCAAAACCTGGGTATGTTGGGACAGTCTGAGAATTCATCTGAGTGGGTGATCAGAGTGACGGGATCAACCCCTTTGTCGGACAAAGGTAATGATCGGGGATGCACTATCTCTGATGGAAACCAAACTGCCAGCAGTTGATTTCAATCGTTGGAATTTTATTTTGCAATATATATATATATATATATATATATATATATATATATATATATGATATATATTTAAGTATGGTTTCAAAATATTTGCAAATGGTTTTAATTCCCAGGATCCATATAAGCAGAGAGTGCTGCACTGTTCCTTGCAGCCGAGGGAGAGGTCCTCTCTTGTCGGGCAGTGCTTGATCATTATGGGCTGAGAGGTTAAGTGTAAGGCCATTTGGGATAACACCTGATGGGCTAATCTTGCACCTGCCCACAGTCCCTGGGTTATTATAAGATGGCTTGGCCCAGGGACCACTTAGTGTAAGTGTTGGGCCCATAGGGTCCATATGATGGACTCAAGGGGTTCACTTGGCTCTCCAGTGAATTCGGCCAGGGCCGAACCCATGTGGCTAGTGTGTAGATCAATGCTTGGATCCGACACCATACAAAGAAGCCCAACTGGGCAGCAGTTTGGAAGACATTTGAGCACATAACCTTATTGAGCCTAAAGCCCTGAACTGGGCTGATTTGATCAGTCACTATTAAGGGTCGGATCTGAGATTAGGATGAGCCCAAAAGCTTATCTAATCTGCAGATAAGATTAAGAAGAGTTCTAATCCAAATACAGATTTGGATAAGGGCAATTACTTATATGATCAGGAGATCTTTTCTTAATCATTGAGCAACTGCAGGAAACCCTATTCGATTTAGAAGAATTCAAATCCTAGGGGATTTACACAGAACACACCCTGGGGTTTTGTGTGATAGGATCTCAGAAACTCTAGAGAAGAAAAAAGCAGTTCACCATCTTCTTCTCTAGCTCCCTCCTGTTGCAGCCGCCACTATCTATTGCAGTTCGTTTTCTCTGTCAGAAAAAGATCAAGAAAAGTTCTTGATACCAGTCTTTGTTGAAAGGTTGATTCTGTTTGATGCTCATTGTCATCCAAACGATTCTTGTGAAGGATTCAGTGTGTGGGGTGCACTCTGCTGATTCTGTTCCATAGTTGCTTGCTGTGTCATCTTCAGCAGGAGCAGATCTTGGTGCCTTCTTTGGGCGTGAACACCAACTTTGGGAGATATTATTTCTCAGGATCAGGTATAATTACTCCCTTCACTTTTTGGTTGAGATCTGGTTCAGTTCTGGTTCAAGTATGATCCTTGAATCTTGATTCTAAAATTAGGGAATGTGATTCCCAGTTGAAAGGTAGGTAGAAAATTTTTGAAATTCGCCCACCCATTCTGCAACTGTTTTGGCGTCCATACGATGGATTCTACCATCACTTTCAAGTTTTTCCTAGGAAACACTTACCCAGGTAAGTGCATTTACCCATGTTCTTTTTATTTCTCATGTAAATTAGGAAATGACCATTTTAGCCATAAAAATCCATTATTAAAGCGGGCATTTTTGTCCCACTCAAGTGTTGGCAACTTTCCCCTTACGTGGGAAAGTTATTTAGCCACCTAAGAGATGGGTATCACTTAACCAGGTATGTGGTACCCAAGAAAATAATTTCCCTGGTCCCCACATAAATCTAAAAAAAAAACATGGGATTCTTGGTTAAGGGGAACCAAAATCCCATTGACCAACTTTCCCTCCTCTCAAAATCCAAAAAAAGAATGCCCCTTAAATATTTCTATAATTTAACACTATAAACCATTACCATTTCAGATGACATAATTTTTGGCTTTAGAAGCCACATTTCCGTTTTCAAAACTCATATTTAAAAAAAAAATAAAAAATTGAATCAATGCAACTTTTCATATTTCATCAGCTACCCAATAATTTAAAAAAAAAAATGAACTTGAACTTCAATTATACCCTTGTAATTATGTATCAATTGTAGAATCAACAATTATACCCTTGTACTTAGGACTCCATATCTCCTACCCACAAGAATCCTACCCGCATCTTCCCACATGACACTACAGCTGTACATTGGGGAAGATATTCCTAATGTACAACTATAGTGTCATGTGGGTAAAGGTGGGTAGGATTCTTGTGGATAGGAGAGATCCGAATTCCGTACTTATACCCCTATAGTTATGAATGTTATGCATTTTGTTTGGGTATGGAAACTTTGGAATGGGGCAACTTTGAAGGTTGAAATTAATGATTGGGGCATTTTTTATGGATGTTTTATAGCAAGACTAAAGGCATTTTGGGGGGTATTCTCTAGTGTGGATTGATACACATCACACCTTGTGGCAGGGACCAACCCACACCAAACCACAATCCACAATTGTTTTGAACTATTGATAGATTGTGTGGATCAAACCAGTTCACACCATGGTGGCATTCTATAGGTGTGGTGTGGTTACACTTTTTGATTCCATGTATCTCATATACATTTTATGGGAGGTCTACACAGTCGATCATAAATGTCTAACTTTTGCATTTTATATGGTAAATAAATTGAAAAAAAGACCTCAATATGTAGACAACAATTGCATTTTTTAAATAATAAAAAATATTAATTTTATATATTTAAAAATAAAAATTAGTATTTTAAATATTATTTTATTCTAAAAATAATAAAAAGTATTATTTAAATAATTAAAAAGAGTTGAGAAGGAGAACCATTAGACTTGTGCTATAATTAACATTAAAAATTATTATTTTATTGATAACATATTAAAAATTTTAAATTATTAAAAGATTAAATAAAATGAGAGTAATTGGACCAGTGTAACATAGGTGCATTACACTAAAACCTTCCCACAAACTGTCCACACCATTTTTTCCATAAAAGTTACGCAATCTTTTGCATTTCTGCAATTTTTTGCTATTTTATGAATTTTTATACTTTTTGGTATTTTTTTTGCATTTTTTGCAAATTTCTAGTACTTTTTTGCATTTTCCAAAGTTCTCTGGTATTTTTCTGCATATTTTTTTTGCAATTTTTGATATTTTATGTTATACTTTGCAATTTTTTGGTATTTTTTGTATTTCTTGTAATCTGTATTTTCTACAACTCTCTAGTTTTTTTCTGCATTTCTATAATTTTTTGGTATTTCTCTACATAATTTATGCATTCTTCTGGTGTTTTCATGCATTTTCGGTATTTTCTACATTTTTTGCAATTTTTCTATAGAAGCTATGAACTTTTTGCAATTTCTGCAATTTTTGGTATTTTCCACATTCTTTTGCAATTTTCTATTATTTTTCTATATTTGTCTGAATTTCCTACAAATTTTCTACAAATTTCTACATTTTTCTAGTGGTTTCATGCATTTCTGCAAATTTCTAGTATTTTCTAAAATGTTTTGCAATTTCAGTTTTTTTTTCTATATTTTTTTGCAATTTTCTGGTATTTTCGTTATTTTTTCTAAATTTTCTGCAATATTTATGACATTTTTGCATTTTCAGCAAATTTTCTAGTACTTTTTGCAAAATTTTTGCATTTTCTACAAAGTTTTTAGTATTTTTCTACATAACTTTTGTATTTTTGGGTCTACAGGTCGAGTCGACCCGTTTTTGCCACGTGGTAGCCTTGGTAGAGATTACTTTCTCAAAAATGTTATTTTCGAGCATACAGGTTGATCGACTCATTTCTGTCATGTGGCGGCCTTGAGAAATGATTCTCTCAAAAATGTTATTTTTGGGTATATTGGTCAACCTAACCCGTTTATAGCACCTGGTAGACTCAAGAGAGTTTGTTCTCTCAAAAGTTGTTTTTTTGGGTATATGGGTTGACCTGACCTATTTCTATATTTATAGGTGGGTTAGTATGGGTGGGTCAATATGAGTAGGTCAAGTGGGTCAATATGGGTGGGTTAAGGTGGGTTATGACCCTTTAAGAAGCATTGATGATGGGTCATGGTGGGTTGGTGGGTCAATATGGGTGAGTTGGTGTTCAATCCTTACCCAACCCACCCATTTGCCACCCCCACTTGTCTTAGAAAGCTCAATTATCAATGGAGGCATTGAAGGTAGAAGAAGAGGATGACATGGCACTTGATGAGACACGTGGAGAATTGGAGAAAGAGTTTGAGTTAATTTTGAAATGTTGGGTTTATGGGGTTTCATCAAGGTTATCTTTCAAAAATCTTATAAATGTAAATTGTGTTATGTATTGTAATCTTAGCCATTGGAGATAACTAAGATCCAAGGGCTGGTATCTATTAGGTTTTCCTTTCTATTATCTTTTGTCTTTTGAGGAAAAGAGAGAGAAAAAGAGAAGACAAGAGGGAAAAAGGGCATGAACATGAAAGTAAGAAGGGTTGTAGAAGGAGAGCTATTGTAACTCTATTAGAAGCTTCTATAGTGGATTTCTTGTTCTTGAACGTCCGTGGACGTAGGCCATAGTGCTGAACCACGTAAACCTGGTGTGCTCTCTCCATCTCTCTTCCATTTTTCTTTATGAGTTCTGCATGTCAGTTTTCTGCTCTTGTATGTTTGTTATGTTTAAATACATTGTTCCATTAGCATAATTTTAAACATTTAGAACTAGTATCAGAGCTATTGGTTTCCTTTATTGCTATGGAATGTCTTGGTGTATGTATTGTTGAATCACGAAGGGGAGTTGGTGGATCTGTTAATTTGTGAGTTATGCAATTAGTGGTTTTGGGTTCATTGTTAAGAAGGTGGAGTAGTTTTCTGCAGGTTTCAAGCACTTCTGGTAACTCTAAACCCATAAATTTACGTTCCAGATGTTACGATATTCTTTTAACACTCCAGGTGTTTGTTAAATTTCGGGTTGTTTTAAAAGGATGTGTTTTGGGCTGTTTTACTAAATCTGAGCATACATATTGAGAGAACACACCATGAGCTCGAAGGGAAGCTCTTCTACTATTCGATATGAAGTAGAAAGATTTGATGGAAAGGGAAATTTCATCTTGTGGCAAATAAGATTGGAGGATTTCCTTGTAGGACATGATATTTTAGTAGCTTTGGATGTAAAAGAGAATAAGCAAGAAGACTTGGCAGATGCAACCTAGAAAATAGTTGATAGGAAAGCAGTTGGAGCAATTCGAAACTATTTGGTAGATGAAGTTATCTATCTTGTATTGGGCTTGAAGACAGCAACAGAAATTTGGAAGAAGCTGGAATCCTTATACATGTCAAAGTCAATGACAAACGTATTATTTTTACAAAAACAATTTTATGGACAACGCATGGAGGAGCGAGCAAATGTTGTAGCAGAACAAGATGGAGAGGTACTTGTGGTTTCTGATAAGGAAAGGGAATTTGTAGAAACTTTGTTACTTATCTCTTCATGCTCCTATCAGATGTGTCCACATAAGGACTAATTTAACAACTATGAACCACGTGTTGGTGGTGTTGTTCTCATGGGAAATGATGCAGCTTGCAAAACAATGGAGACTAGTACCATTAAAATAAAAATGTTTGATGAATGTGTAAGGACAATTAGTGGTGTTAGACATGTCCCGACATTGAAGAAAAATCTTATCTCCTTAGGTACACTTGAAGCAAATGGTTGTTTATTTATAGGGATAGATGGTGCTCTTAAAGTTAAGAGAGGATCCATGACTATAATGAAAGGAAGAAGAGAAGGCAATCTCTATATTCTGGAAGGGAGTACAATGACAGGTGGAGCTACAATTACTACTCTAGTTTATGCAGATGTAGATGATACAGGTTTGTAGCATATGAGACTAGGCCATATGAGTGAGAAGGGCTTGCTAGAACTCCACAAGATGAAGGTATTAAGTGGAGTAAAGACTTGTAAATTAAAATTCTATAAGTATTGTGTGTATGGAATGCAATATAGAGTGCCTTTCAAGATGGGACAGCATACATCCAAAGAAGTCTTGGAGTATGTTCACTCTAATGTGTGGGGTCCAGCCCTGTCCAATCTAAGGGTGGAGCTCATTATTTTGTAACTTTCATTGACGACTACTCCAGGAGGGTTTGGGTGTATTTCTTGTTAAATTTAATGAATGGAAGGCTGAAGTGGAATTACAAATAGGAAAAAAGGTAAAATGCTCAAGGATTGATAATGGGATGGAATACAAGGATGGGTAAAATTCTGCAAAAGCCATGGAATCAGAAGGCATTTTTCAACTCCAAAAACACCCCAACAAAATGGAGTGGCAGAGAGAATGAATAGGTGTATGAGGTTGCATGCTGGATTGCCTAAAGCATTTTGGGTAGAAGCCATAAATACAGTCTACTATCTAGTGAACAAATCACCAAATTCAACAATTGGATGCAAAATTCCTGAAGAGGTTTGGATTGGAAAAACAGTTGACTATAGCATGTTGAGAGTTTTTGGATGTCTTGCATATGTTCATGTACACGAAGGGGAAAGATCCATGTTGGATGCTAAATCTAAACATTGTATCATCATTGGGTATGAGAAGGGAATTAAGGGGTACAAGTTATGGGATCCAACAGTCCAACGTGTGATATATAGTAGAGATGTGGTTTTTGATGAGTGGTCCATGGTGAAAAAAATCAGCAAGGAAGATGAAAATCTAGTTGTAGAATAGGTACATAAGCCTACATCTAATGATGTTTCCTCTAATGATGAGAGCAATAGTTTACCACATTCATCACTAGAGGGGTCATTGGGCCTAGAAGAAAGTCAAGATAAGCAGGTGGAGCAAGAAAAGACTGACTACCAATTGGTCAGGGATAAATAAAGAAGGTCTATCAAACAACCTGTGAGATACAGATTTGAAGACATGGTGGCATTTGCTCTCATATGTGGTGATGGTGACCCTTATGATTATAAGGATGCACTCAACCAAGATGATTGAGATAAGTGGCTAATTGCAATGCAAGAAGAAATGGAGTCACTTAACAGAAATCACACTTGGGACTTGGTTGAACCACCTAAAAACAGAAAGGTGATAGGTTGCAAGTGGGTATTCCGCAAGAAATGAACAACTAATAATGAAGAGGTGAAGTACAAAGGTAGATTAGTAGCAAAGGGGTACAGTCAGAAGGAGGGTGTGGACTATAATGAGATTTTCTCTCCAGTAGTGAAACACTCATCTATTCACACTGTGTTATCCATGGTAGCTAAACTTGACTTAGAGCTTGAACAACTTGATGCTAAGACAACCTTCCTTCATGGTGAGTTAGTTGGAGGAAGACATCTATATAGAGCAACTAGAAGGCTTTAAATTGCTTGGAAAATGAGGGTCTAGTGTGCAAAATAAAAAGACCGTTTTATGGTTTAAAGCAATCACCTAGGCAGTGGTATAAGCAGTTGGATGCTTTTATGATTAATTCATGTTACAAGCGAAGTTCTTATGACTGTTGTGTTTACTACAAAATTCTAGAGATGTTCACCTATTATTCTGTTGTTATATGTTGATGATATGATTCTAACTGGTAAAAGCATGGAGAATGTCTTGGAATTGAAGACCAAGCTTGATGCTAAATTTGATATGAAGGATCTTGGAAGGGCCAAGAAGATTCTTGGGATGGAAATTATCAGAGACAGGAACATAGGCAAGCTATGGGTTTCTCAAAAGAAGTATATCTTGAAGATCTTGGAAAGGCTTGGTATGTCAATTGCTAAATGAGTTTAGACACCACTTGCACGACATTTCAAGTTGTCAATAGAATTGTCACCAAGAACTGATAAAGATAGAGAGTATATGTCACGCATACCATATAGTAGTGTTGTTGGCCTTATGTATGCAATGGTATGCACTAGGCTTAATATTGCTCACACAATTAGTGTTATGAGTAGGTAAGTAGGTATATGGAGAATTTAGGGAAACAACACTGGCATGTAGTAAAATGGATTTTTCGATATCTAAGAGGTACTACTGATGTGGGTCTATTGCTTGACAGAGGGTCTTATAGAAATCATTTGGTCGGTTTTGTTGATGCTGATTATGCTAGAGACTAAGATAGCCATCATTCAATGGTTGGATACATATTTCTTCTAATGGAAGGTCCCATTAGTTGGAAGGCAATGCTATAGCCTATTGTTGCCTTATCCACCACTGAGGCTGAGTATATGGAAGCAGTGGAGGGTGCTAAAGAGGCTATTTGGTTAATAGGTTCTACTAATGAATTGAATTTGCAACAAGACAAATCAACTTTGTTATGTGATAGTCAAAGCGCAATTCACCTAGCAAGTGCACAATGGAAGAACAAAGCACATAGATATGAAATTTCATTGGATTCGAGAGATAATTTCAAATGACAAAGTACACTCGGATAAGGTGAGTACACATGAAGATATAGATTATATTCTTACCAAGCCTATTACTACAAACAAGTTTAGGCATTGGGCTATTTTTCTCGGATATGAGATAAGAGGAGATGCTCCTATGGAGCAAGAGTGGCACCTCATGGATTTTGAGGTGTGAATTCACTAGTGATCTATGAATGCATAAGTAGATTACTTGACATGAATGACTCTTTACTTTACTTCGATTACAAGCCAAAGTGGAGAGTGTTGGGTTTATGGAGTTTCATCAAGGGTATTTTTGGGAGATCTTGTAAATGTAAGTTGTGTTATGTCTTGTAATCTCAGCCATTGGATATAACAAAGATCCAAGGGTGGTATCTATTAGGTTTTCATTTTTGTTGTCTTTTTACTTTTGAGAAAAAGAGAGAGAAAGAGAAGACAAGAGGGAAAAAGGACATGAATGTGAAAGTAAGAAAGGACGTAGAAGAATAGTCATTATAATTCTATTAGAAGCTTCTATAGTGGATTTCTTGTTCTTGAACGTCTGTGGACATAGGCCATAATGCTGAACCACATAAACCTGGTGCGCTCTCTCCATTTCTCTTTGAACTTCACAATCGGCCCACATAAACCTGGTGTGCTCTCTCCATTTCTCTTCCAACTTCACATAAACCTGGCTTTCTACTCTTATGTGTTTGTTATGCTTGAATACACTATTCCATTAGCATAGTTTTAAACATTTAGACAAATGGTCAAAGGAAACTCAACTGTTTCCTTTTTCAAAAGTAGGGAACAGGCTTCTAAACAAGCTGAACAATTTGAGCCATCCAAATTTGATCAAAGGACCCCAATTAAATTCTTTGCTGAAGTGGTAGAAGGTCAAGAAAACGTATCCCTCAAGCCATTTGAAAAGGCGATACTGTGGTAAGGGGTAGACTGCCGGTCTAGACCAATTTCACAATCGGCCCAGCTGAACTGCCACCCAATAGGTCATGTGACTCTTTCAATGATCAGGTAAAGGTTGGTCATTGTTTGTTAGGAGATGGGAAATGTGGTCTATCATTGTCCAACCTCGGGAAGGAGTGTAAATTCAAATATGTAGAGTGTAAAATCTTATATTTTGTATTATTTTGTATGTTTTTGTATTGTATATATTTGTATTTGCACTCTTTCTAAATTGAGCCTAAGAACTAGGTTTAGGCTCGAAAAAGGAACTCCCACCAGGATTTTCATAGTATTGCTGCTAATCTTATGTGGAAGCCCATTTCAAGTGACAATTCTATCATCCCAAATAAACCAAACCCTAATTTTTCCAGGGAAGTATGTGATGATTCAGATGCAGACACTCTGATTGGGAAGATCTACGCCAAGAATAAGACAATGAAGAGTATGTACCTCCAAGTATGATGGAGGCCCATCCCAAGGCCCATCTCACCATGAGGGCGGCAGCCCATAGGATAAGGATAAGGATAGGATCATTCAAGAAAAGATCATTCAAGAATTCAAGAGTTCAAGACTCATCAAGAATTCAAGAATTCAAGATCCATCAAGAATTCAAGAATTCAAGAATTCAAGACCCATAAAGATTTCCAAGAAGTCAAGATAATCCAAGGTTCCCAAGATTCATGCATCAAGGGAGATCGGACAGTGGAGATCAAACCAAGAAGAGTTCGATCCTATCAGATTAGATGTTTGGATCCATCCTAGTTCTTTTACAATTTCCAGATGTATTATAAATACTGCTATTTTCCAGTTAATACACACTTCATAATTATTCATCAATCTTTGCCACCTTTTCTCTCTCCTCTAGAGTTTTCTTTCTTTCTTGCTTCGCTATAAGCTTGGTGTGCCCGGTGCTTGCATAGCCAACCCGGTTTCATTGCTTCCACACTACGTTAGGTGGTATCAGAGCAGGGAGTTCGCTCAGTCAGATGGCCAACCAAGACGGTAGCAGTCGCAACCCACCCCGTGACGAAGATCAGGGGTTCCCAGCTGTTTGGAGAGCAATCGAAGAGCTGCGCACAGCCACACGTAACATCAAACAATAGTTGGCAGAGATGGCTGAACAACTGCGAACCTTGTTACGGGAGGTTGTTCCACAGAACCGGGAAAATCCACATCAGATCGAAGGAGACGACCATGACAGACCACCCGTCAATACTGTGTTCCGACGTCCAGTTCTTGACGACGACAGTGATGATGATTTAGAATTTGGTGGTGCTCCAGTTCTTCCCGGCAACGACAGAAACGACAGAAATTGGCACAATCAAGGTAATTTCAATCCCCGTAGGAATAATGATGAATTTAAACTCAAGGTAGATATTCCTACTTTTAGTGGAGATCTTGGCATAGAGGGACTTCTAGATTGGATCACAGAAGTCGATCGATTCTTTGAGTACATGGAGATACCAGAGAAACAAAGGGTAAAACTGGTAGCTTTTCAGTTAAAGGGAGGCGCATCTGTTTGGTGGGAACGCCTGAGAGAGACCCAGATCAGAGAAGGAAGGGGTCCTGTTCGAACCTGGAGGTGCATGAAACAACTTATAAGAGGTAGATTTTTACCCCCAGATTATGAACAGTACATGTTTGAATCTTACCAACGGTGTGCGCAGGGTTCCCGTAGTGTTAATGAATATACATCTGAATTTTTGAGATTAGCTGAAAGAAATCAATTATTTGAGAGTGATAACCAGTAGGCGGCCCGTTATCTGAGCAGTTTGAGACCATCCATCAGAGATAAGATTGGTGTACGAATGGTTCTTAGTGTGCAGAAAGCAAGGAACCTAGCCTTGAAAGCATAATTGATGTTCCAAGACAAGGCACACAGTGATAATTATTGCCGGTACAGCGGGAGCGACAATAGACCGGCAACCGCCAACAGGAACAAATCAGTCCCGGCAGTACAACCTTCTCACCCGGCAAGTACAGCTAATGCCGGTAAGGTTACTACAGGAGGACATACTCGAGGTAACCCTTCCAACCCTCCTAAACCTAGTAATCCCTATGCAAAGCATACTCCTATTAAATACTTTAAATGTAATGAGGTTGGACATAGATCCAGTGACTGTCCCAGGAGGAAGGCAATTAATATGGTAGAAAGGGAGGAGGAAGAAGATGTGGAGGAGGAAGTATACTGTGGACCTGATGGGGAAGATGAAGAGGGTCCATACGAACATGAAGAGTATACCTGTGTTGTGAGAAAATTAATGCTGTCCCAGAAAAATCAAGATACGTCTCAAAGGCATAGATTGTTCCGTACTAGATGTACTGTCAAGGGTAAATTATTTGATTTAATTATTGATAGTGGCAGTCAAGAAAATATTATTTGCAGGGATGTCATACAAAGGTTACAATTACTTCCTAAAAAACATCCAAACCCATACACAATTGGGTGGATTAAGGAGGCGGCGTACGGGTGGAGGAACGCTGCAAGGTACCATTTTCTATTTGTAAGTACAATGATGAAGTATATTGTGATATTGTAGACATGGATGCTTGCCATATTTTGTTGGGTAGGATTTGGCAATTTGATACAGATGCAAGGCACATGGGTAGGAAGAATACCTACCAACTTGAAAAGGGAGGTATACGCTACACCTTGTTACCCATGGCTGAAAAGAATATTCCTAAGGCCCCAAAAGCAAATGAGAAAAATTTTCTTACTATTACCCATCATCATGCTGAATTTATAAAAGAATGTAAGGATACCCATGAGGTACATTTGTTAGTAATAAAGGGAGAAAATATGAATGAGACCCTAGAAGAAAATAAAATCCCATTGGAAGTGCAGGGACTACTGGATGAATTCAATGATGTAGTTTCAAATGAATTACCAAATGAACTCCCTCCCATGAGAAATATACAACATCATATTGACTTTGTTCCAGGTGCTAGTCTACCCAACCTCTCACATTACAGGATGAGTCCCAAGGAGAATGAAATTTTACGGGAGAAGGTAGAAGAATT
This sequence comes from Nelumbo nucifera, assembly GCF_055504915.1. Taxonomy (NCBI): domain Eukaryota; kingdom Viridiplantae; phylum Streptophyta; class Magnoliopsida; order Proteales; family Nelumbonaceae; genus Nelumbo; species Nelumbo nucifera. Next base: position 55,715,724 of record NC_142653.1, read on the forward strand.
GTTGAAAAAGGGACACATTCAAGTCAGTATGAGTCCTTATACAGTACCAGCTTTGCTAACACCCAAGAAGGATGGCAGTTGGAGAATGTGTGTTCACAGCAGGGCTATCAACAAAATTACTATTGGATATAAATTCCCTATCCCCAGGCTGGACGACATGCTAGATCAACTTAATGGGGCTGTGGTTTTCTCAAAAATCGATCTCAAGAGTGGATACCATCAGATCAGAATCCGCCCCGGAGATGAATGGAAGACAGCCTTCAAGACTAGAGGTGGTCTGTTCAAATGGTTAGTCATGCCCTTTGGACTAACCAACGCACCCAGCACATTCATGAGGCTGATGAACCAAGTACTGCGTCCCTTTACTGGTAAATTTGTTGTGGTATATTTTGATGATATTTTAATTTACAGCAAATCTATCACTGAGCATATGGGACATATTAGGGAGGTCCTAAAAGCATTGAGGGAAAATAAATTATATGCTAATTTGAAGAAATGTACTTTTATGAGTGATAATTTATTATTCCTGGGATTCATTGTGAGCAAGGAAGGAATTAAAGTAGATGAAGACAAAGTGAAAGCCATTAGGGAGTGGCCGACCCCATCAAATGTCACAGATGTGAGACGCATCCATGGGTTGGCAACTTTCTACAGGCGATTTATTAAACATTTTAGCAGTATTGTAGCTCCCATCACTGAATGTTTGAAAAAAGGAAAATTTCAATGGGGAGAAGAACAAGAGCAAAGTTTTGCTCTCATAAAAGAAAAGTTATGTACTGCTCTTGTCCTTGCTTCACCAAATTTTGATAAACTGTTTGAAGTTGAATGTGATGCCAGTGGAGTTGGCATAGGGGCTGTATTGTCCCAAGAAAAGAGACCAATTGCTTTCTTCAATGAAAAATTATGTGAAGCCAAGAGAAAGTGGTCCACCTATGACAAAGAGTTCTATGCTGTGGTAAGAGCCTTGAAAACATGGGAACACTATTTAATTGCAAAGGAATTTGTTCTTTACACTGACCACCAGGCCCTAAAATATCTCAGTGGGCAAAAACAACTAAGGAGTGATTTGCATGCTAGATGGCCTGCTTTCCTTAACAAATTCCCATACAAAATTGTGCACAAGGCTGGACAACAAAACAAAGTGGCCGATGCCCTTAGCAGAAGAGTAGCCCTCATCAAGACCCTCAGTATCGAGATTGTGGGTTTTGAGTGCCTAAAAGACCTATACGCCCAGGATGGAGACTTCCAACAGGTGTGGGAGAAATGTATGAATCGACAGCCAGCAAATGATTTCTACATTCATTATGGGTTCCTTATGAAAGGGGAACAGTTGTGCATTCCTTGCACTTCCCTCCGTGAGAAGATCATCAGGGATTTGCATGGGGGTGGATTAGCAGGACACCTGGGAAGGGATAAGACAATTGAAGCGGTTAAAGGGCATTACTACTGGCCGAAGTTAAGAAGGGATGTATCCACTATTGTGAGTAGATGCTATATTTGTCAGACAGCTAAGGAACAGACCCAGAATACTGGTCTCTACATGCCTCTACCGGTTCCTACTACGATCTGGGAAGACTTGTCCAAGGATTTTGTGCTAGGCCTGCCAAAAACACAAAGAAATATGGACTCCGTCTTCGTGGTAGTTGACAGGTTCTTTGGCACACTTCCTCCCATGCAAGAAAATAGCAGATGCATCAGTGACAGCCGAACTATTTTTCAGGGAGATTGTCTGCCTACATGGGGTGCCCAAGACTATCACATTAGATTGAGACACAAGGTTCCTTAGTCCATTTTGGATGACCCTATGGAGGTTATTCGATTCGTCACTAAATTTCAGCAGCACAGCCCATCCGCAGACAGACAGACAAACCGAGGTGATGAACTGGACCCTTGGTAACCTAATTCGTAGCATATGTCGAGAGAGACCAAAACAATGGGACTTCGCCATTGCACAAGCCGAGTTCGCCTATAATAATGCAGTGCAAAATTCTATAGGTAGATCCCCATTCTCCATTGTTTACATAAAGGTTCCAAATCATGCACTGGACCTAGTAAAACTACCCAGAGTACCTGGTGTCAGTGCCTCCGCAGAACCGATGGCGGACCAGATCCAATCTGTCAAAAAGCTGTGAAGCAGAAACTAGAGCAAACCAACGCCAAGTACAAGTTGGCAGCAGATAAGCATCGTCGGCCCCAAGTATTTGACGTCGGTGATGAAGTTATGGTATTCTTGAGGAAGGAAAGGATTCCCGTGGGAAAATACAACAAGTTGCAGCCTCGGAAGTACAATCCATACAAGATCATGAAGAAAATCAATGACAATGCCTATGTCGTGGACCTACTAGATCATATGGGTATCTCTAAGACTTTTAATGTTGCAGAACTTCATTGCTACCTGCCAGAGATGACACTTGCCTATCCTAGTGATGACTCGGGGCCGAGTTCTTTCCAAGTGGGGGAGAATGATGGAGGCCCATCCCAAGGCCCATCTCACCATAAGGGCGGCAGCCCATAGGATAAGGATAAGGATAGGATCATTCAAGAAAAGATCATTCAAGAATTCAAGACTCATCAAGAATTCAAGAGTTCAAGACTCATCAAGAATTCAAGAATTCAAGATCCATCAAGAATTCAAGAATTCAAGACCCATAAAGATTTCCAAGAAGTCAAGATAATCCAAGGTTCCCAAGATTCGTGCATCAAGGGAGATCGGACGGTGGAGATCAAACCAAGAAGAGTTCGATCCTATCAGATTAGATGTTTGGATTCATCCTAGTTCTTTCCTAGTTCTTTTACAATTTCCAGATGTATTATAAATGCTGCTATTTTCCAGTTAATACACACTTCAGAATTATTCATCAATCTTCGCCACCTTTTCTCTCTCCTCTAGAGTTTTCTTTCTTTCTTGCTTCGCTAGAAGCTTGGTTCGCCCGGTACTTGCATAGCCAGCCCGGTTTCATTGCTTCCATGCTGCGTCATTTTTGCTCCAATTTGATGATTCATCTAACCAATTTCCTTTGGAATTGGAAGGGGATAGGCTGGAAATGGCCATTCCTATCCTTAAGGAAAGTCCAGTTGGGATTAATACAAAATTAATTCAAATCCAATGCAAAAACAAAGTCAGGGTGTCCGTAGTTGGAACTTGGGATTCGACAGTGACCCAAGCACAAAAGCACAAGAGGAACAACTATTGCATGCATTCTGGGTATTTTTTATTAAGGGAAATTACTTAAAGGAAGCACTGCTTGCATCAAACTGGACTAAATTCCTTATCCCCTTCCACATCATTAATAACTTTTTCAACTTCATTCGTCTTCCTCCTTCTCTTACCCCCTTCTCCTTTCACATCGTAAGTTTAGGTTTTGGCTCCTCAGCATTATTTACTTTCAGCCTCATTTTCACTATGTTTCTTTCCCCCCATTTCCTTTATTAATAGTAGAAACAAAAGAGAGAGGAAGAAGGATAGATGACAGAAGACATATATAGGAAGTATTTATAGAGAGGACTTTCCTTTACCTACATGTACTAGTGAGATTTCTTTTTCCCTTCCCTATCTTCCCTTAAGAACTTTTTTCTTCTCACTTTATCATGGCTTTTCTTAAGAAACTCTTCGAGTGGTATGCTCTAAGATACTATTTTCTCCGAAGAAGAGTTTCTAGTTTCCCCTTAAGGAGTTTAAATAGGGAGTGTGATAGTTATGCAAACTACCCCCTCCCCCTAGGTTAAGGACACCTGTCCTTCCTACATAAAGAAAGGGAACTCCCATATGGGGGAGACTTTATTTAGTTTTGATGATTTAACTAGCACACTAGCCAACCCACTTATTTGGATTAAAAGAATATCCACCAGTAGTAATATATCAAATATTATCATATATAACTACTAATATATTTAGAATATAATGAATACATGTTGAATGACATATGTTCTACCATTTTGTAAACTACATTATCAGCATAATAATCATTTCTATCAAAATTATTGCTCACTTCAAAATGTTTCTTTTTCAACTACCCTATTTATTGTGTTTCTTTTCTTTTTCAAAAAATATGTGAAGTTCATGTATGTTGGATATGTCATATGGAAACTTACAAATAGTACTTGCTGCATTAAGGAAAGTATTGTAACATATCATAATATGTACTTATTTTAAAATGATATATATTTTAGTGACCGGAAAAGAGTATAGTAAGGTTGCAATCCTCATGGACATAAACTGTCACTTTACAAAAAAAAAATATTAATAGAAGAAAAATTATAATGAATTAATGCATAAAATCAATTTTATTTAATCATAGTTGTTAACTAAATAAAAAAATTCTGTATTAGATTTTAGTTGTTGCTTAGTTTGGAAGAGTGCAAATAAATATATAGAATACAAATGCAAGGTTTAGAATACCATATACATGGTTTTCTACTGAACCTAATTGTATTTGCACTCTTCTCAAATTGAGCCTAAAAGAAATTCTATGATAATTAAAACTAAAATAATATAACAGACCTTAGGTAAGGTAGAAAAGTGAAAGATAATTTACTAACAAGAAAAAGTATTTGAGTTTCAAATGAATAAGTTCACAAAAAGAGATGGATATGTCAATGTGTAATTTAAAAGTTAAGGGAGAACCTCTCCTCTTTCTCTTCCATCATTGCCCTCCAAGTCCGCAACAAGCGCATAAGGTTCAGTATTTGTACATTTTGCCAACCAAATGCCTTTAGTAGTTTGAGACCTAGAAAATAGATGTAAATTTTATTTAAATAACATTCATTTTTATGCTGAAAGTTTATTCGAGTTGAAAATAAAATACAATATAAGATCTCACCTTCCCTTTTCAGCCCTCATTTCATTAAAACTGGTCCCAAATAAGTGGTTCAAAAGTGTGCTCTTACCTAAACAAAATCATGGTTTGAAAAAAAAAAAATAAAAATCATGCATTTTAGAAAAAGGAAAATGTATGAATATTCATAAAGCAAGCTATTGACACAGAGAGGTAATAATTTATAATAGCCTGTACCATAGTAGCATAGAAACATGTTTTTGGCTTAGGTGCCAGTTCAATTCATCGTAAGCTCTTTATGCCTCTAACATAGTTTAAATTAAGAATCCTACTAATTTTCTTTTTTTTTTATCAGCAAGGAAAATTAACTTTATTAGTAATTAGAGAGAAATCAAAAAACAGGATTACAATATATCACAAGACATCAATCAAGGCCACAAAAAAAGACTATAATAATGCCCAAAACAATTGCTGCCTATTGACCACCCTGCTTGGCTTAATGTGTCAGCTATCCCATTTGCAGACATTCTAATCCAAGAAAAAGTAGCATTGAGTTCCCTACTAAAAATTAATTTTAGATATCTCAAAAAATCCTATTTTAATTAAAACTCTTATCCTAGACCCATTGCTTTGTTAAAAGAATCCATGCATTGCTTTGTTAAAAGAGTTCTCTATGGTCATGAAAACTAAAATTATGATATTATTAGGTCTAAATTAAAGCGTCGGAACGTACTCATTTCTCAGTTGCCAAGTCATTCCTTTTTTCAGCCATCCCACTACAATTTTCAAATCACCTTCAATGATCGACTTATTGATTCCTATTTCCTTGGCTTTTTCCATCCCACCTAGAGCTGCTAGAAATTCTGCTCTGGTTGAACCACCCTGCTTAATTGGACCAAGGAAAAAAATACAAATAGTCGCATCCTTGTCTCTAAGTATTCCTCCAATTCCTGAGGGACCCACGTTACCCATTCCATTAAGATTAAAAAAGAAACACAAAACAGAGAATAATGGGTGAAAAAAAATGGTGTTGCAGGATAAACATAGAACCCCAAAGTAGTATTGGAGATAAGCCTAACCGATCCAGATCTAATATGGATTCTGAGATAGATAAGGATATGACTAGATCAGGATAAACATGATCTCTTCTGTAATCTATCTAATATTCCGTTGATATCTGTTGCTATCTTGTATGTTTCCATATGTAATCCAAACTCTCTAATGGAGTCTATAAATATCATTAACTTCAATGATCAAATACACACTGAAATCAATTCCCCTCATACGAGTAGTTCTCTCTATTTTTCTCAAGTATTTTCTTAGTTCAAACTGGTAGTCACTTCACTTGTCATGGACATTCCAAGCTTGATTGGTTAAACGGTGGATTTGGCGATGGAGACACAATAATAGGATAGAAAAGTAAGAAGAATAAGGAGAGGAGGAGGAGGGAGAGAATGAGAGATGAGTTGAAGCTCGTAGGTGGTGATGAAGATGGGTAGTGAGGTGAGACATAGAAGACCAGAGGAGGAAGAGGAGGAGGAGAAGAAGAAGAAAAAGAGGAGAGAGAGAGAAAGATAACAGTGGCGATGCGATGGCCTCGTGGTGGTGGGTGGTAGATGCGATCTAGTGGCAATGGTGATGGGGCTTTCAAGTTTTTGAATGATAGGAAAAGAAGAAAAAGTGAAAAACAAGGAATTTTTAGAGGCTTTTTCATACTTTTGGAGTTTTTTTTTTTTTAATTTATTTGAACGAAACAAAGGGGTATTTGTCAATTCATTGAGCAATGTAAACTTTTTATCCTTTTATGGATTGGTGTAATCAGAAAGTGCAATGGCCGGATGGGTGATTTTATGCGGTTTTTTAGTAGATTGAGGGGTTTGACCAAATCGATCAGGGAACTGAGTCATTGTTTAATCAATCTAATTGGCCGGTCGAGGCCAATTTGCTAAATATTGATTTCCTATAAAAAATGCGTGGTGATTTTTGTTTGTCAGCCATCGATTGTTTGGAGGTCACAGCAATCACAACAGTCTTCACATTGGTTTATTTCTCAACTATTTTGGAAATTCTTCATTTCTACCGTCACCTATTTGCAAATTGCAATTGCCACAAATATCCATTTGCCATAAAAGAAACACCACTAAATACACATAACCTAAATCATTTGATTTTAACATCTCCCAATTCTATCAAATTGGTCAATGCACTTGTGTAGCTACACTCAAGGTAACAATTTTAGATAATGTTTGGATAAATTTTTGCTTTGGGACTTTCGGTTCCCAAAAGTTTAAAAGCCAAAAGATCTACTTCGTTTGCTTGGTAGTGCTTACTTTTGGAAGCAAAAGTCCATTAAGGGTTGAAATGCCAAAGTCAAAATAGTAGACTTTGAGATTTTGGCTTTGGGCTTTTTTGTCGAAACATATATCACCTAACTCTCGACCGTCTCACTCTCTCATGTCTCTCGACACTCTCACACCCTATCTCTCTAATAGAAAGAAAACCGTTCTTATCCTTCCTCCTCTTCCTTGATTAACCAAACCTTAACCCTAATTTTGGGGCTAAAAAATTCTTAAGCACAAAACTCAAACTAGTTTTTCGAACCCTTCAAAGCTTTGATAAACAAATTCTATTAGGATCGGGGATGAATTGAGTGTCAAAAATTCCCACAAATTTGTCTACTTGAAATTAACAATAGCAATATCTTGTTTTGCAATCAACAAGTAAACCATGTAACAAAATTGGAAAGAACACCCTTTACACGAGGCTTCTATCTGAGGCTGCTACACTAGAGCCAATGTAACAGGCCGAATATAATTTATAGGGTAAATATGTACCACTTAATTGGGTTGAACTTTTAATAAGTTGAGGCCTTGAATGATAGGTTGGAGGATGGGTATGGCATCTAGTTCTACACTTTTACAGTTGCAGTTCTCAATGGTGGAGTGGTGGTGGCAAGGGTGAAAGTCATAAAAGGTGCAATCATGGTGACCATTGATCGATTAAGATTTTCGGATGTGAAGCAACTATTTGTTATTGTGAAGTTGGCAAACTAGATAGCATTAGGAGTGCGACTTGGGTATCTACCAAAAACAAGGAGAGAAAAAAAAAATGCAACTTGGGTAGGTTGGATTTGGATGAGGATTAACTCAGAACCAACCCTATGTCTCAAATCTTGGGCTAGGCCTAGCGAAACCAGAGGTTAAGCCCAAGTTTACCAACCCAAATTCAACCCAACTCATCTCGGACTGGGTTCAAGCAAGTTGGTTGGGTTTAAAAGACTTTCTGAATATAATTCTTCTTTTACTAATTTTTGTAGCCCCAATTTCTGGATAGAATAGAGTGAACATACGCACATATGTCATTAATAAGTGTATAGATAAATAATTTATACATGTATACATGTAGATATATAAGTAAAAAAATAATAAAATAAAATGCATAACATGTATGTATATGTATATTTTTGTGCATTGGTGTGAGTTTATCTTTCTTTTGATTGTATAAAATCATCCTTCTAGTAATATACATAAATATATATGTTATACATACACATACATAAATATGTATGTGTTTTAGAGTGTATGTGATAGTATATATATATGTAATATACATAAGTATATATGTTATACATAATGCGAGTCCCAACCCACTGTCTAAATTAGCTTTGAAACCTCAACTAAAGCACAAATTGAGTTTAAATTAGGCCTAAATTCTATAGGATAGGCTCAACCTAAAGCATAAAATCTCAAACTCGACCTGTACAAAAAAAAAAAAAACTATGTTGGGCTTCCTCGAGTAACACTCGGAATAACATCCATCCAAGTCTCAAGGAAATTGAATCTTGGACTAATCAGATGTGGAGACGAGCTATATAGGCTCGAAGTCGATTCAAAGGGCACAACGTGGTTTTACAAAGATGCTCTCCAAATTTTAACAGATCGCTATGGGTTACAGGTAGTGGGTCAGATTTGTCGAAGTTCTAGCACCATATTGTGCTGGCGATCCTTGAAGGACATAGGGAACACTCGAGGGTGGCTAAGAGAACCACAATTGGAACTCGGTTTACCATGTTTTCACCTTCATAGCTCTCATTCTTAAAAATGAGATACCGCCCATCTCCTAACGGAAGTTTCTCTATTCCCTATTAGCTCTTATTGCCATCTTCTAGCAAGATCTCTATCTCTGGGCTATTCATACATATTAGATTTGTTATTAGGAAGGGGGTTTGGAGGAAGGAGAGGCATGATGATATGGACTGTCTTGCTATATATAGCGGGCCTCCATACAATATATGGAATTGGATTTAAAACTTTTTGTTTTATGGAGCTACACAAACTGGGGGTAGAGATGGTAATTTTGTCTATCCCCGCCAAGTACCCAGCTTCCCCGATGAGGCAAGGATGGGGATGGAGATTGCCTTAGCGGGGACTGGGTGTAGATCAGATTAATAGGAATACCTGACTGGGGACGGGGAGTGAAGACCACACCCCACCCCAACCCCATTTATATATATTAAATATATGTGTATATATATATATATTATATTAAATATATAACATTATTATATATATTATTTGAATTTGAACTTTTTCTTTATTTTAAATAAATACATTTCTAAAAACAAAGTTTCAATTAGAAAATTCAGGGACTCAATTCCAAAATGGAGAAGCCCTCTCTATCGAGGACTAGGGATGCATGCTAAAATTTTTGATAGGGATTAATTTAAAACTCAAGGTCAAGATGGGTAGTATGATCCTGACCTTAAACCTGCCCTTTGCCATTCTTACCTGGATGTCATCCCCTAAACCTATAACACCCCCCAAACCCATAAATATAGTTCCATTAATTATGAAAATTATAAATGTAGTATCCCATACTTATGGAAATTATTAAAATTTTTCAAATATTTCTTTAAAAACTTAGAACTTTTATCTTTTAACTTTCACTAAGTTAACAAAATCACTAATTATTGCTTAAAATATAATAAATATCAAAGTTTCTGAAAATATAGAAAATAAATTTATATTGATTGAAACTAATTTCCAAAAAATTTTACTAAAACCTTTCAATTATTATTTGATAATATAATTAAATATTAATAAATTGACCAAAATTACTGAAAGTATCAATATCTACTTATTGTTAAAAGGTACTAATAATTTTTAATTATTAAATTTATATTTATTAATATTTTAATTAATTATTAATTTCTTATTAATTATTGATTTCAATAATTAATTTTCAAAAAAATCTAAAATTAAATTACCAAAATAAGTAATTTTTAGCAAGTAATTATTAGTAATTAAAATTTTCATTTAAACAAAATTGCAAAAAATTATAGTTAGGTGTTGATTTTACTAAGTAGTATTTAATAATATCAATAATTATTGAAAATATATAAAATATTTAACTACCCAAATTAATTTAATTAATTAACTTAACCACATTTTTGGTTTTTAGATGGTCCATAATCTATATATATAAATATACACACACACACACACACACATATATGTATATATATATATATATATATATATATATATATATATATATATATATATATATATATATTAAAATTGGTCTGTCCATGTCACCATACCTCTCCTTCCTTCAAACCCCCTTCCTAATTCCTATTTATCTCCTAAATTATCTCTAACAACTATTTATCTCTTAAATTATCTCTAATTTAGTACAGAAATTTTCTCCTAAAATATCTCTAATTCCTATTTATCCTCTTCCCCACTTTTTATCTATATCTATCTAAAGAAAGTTTCAATTAAAAGAATTAAGAACTATTTAAATGTTATAATGAAATTATGTATAAATTTAAAATATTTATTCAAAACACAAAAAATTAATAGATTTAATAATATTCATATTATTAATAATTCAATATTTTTACAAAATTCATCATGAAATTATGTAGTAACAATATAAATTATAATTTTATGAATTATTCAATTTAAATGTTATTCAAATAATAACAATTTAACATAAGAAATAAAACAATATTAAATATTTCAATAACTAAAAATTTTAAATAAAAAATTAAAACTAGCTAAATAATATAACAAAATATTTAATATTATGTAATAACATTAAAATAATGAAAATTTCTAAATATTTCACATATTTTTTGAATATTTAAATAACAAAATATTTAACATGACAAAATATTAAATTGTTAAAATAACGAAATGATGTAATAAATTTAAAAAAAAATCTTAAAAGTAGAATAATAATTATAATAGAATTCATAATATTCATATTAAGAAAAATTTAATATTTTCCAAAATTAATAACGAATTATGAAATAATAGTACAATCATAATTTTGTGGACTATTAAACTCAATAAATAATTAATATTTTAAGAATTTAAATAACAATATTATTTCAATAACTAAATAATATTGCAAATAACTAATTTCACTTATATCAATTAATAATTATAGAAAATAACTATCAACAAAATTATATTTATTATTAATAATTTTATAATAACAATGTATATTCATTATATATTTATATATGCTATAATTAATATTTATTTTATTTTCAGTAATTATTTATTGTTTTTTATAAATATGCATTCAATAATAATTTATAAATCTATTTTTTATTTTTTATTTAATATAAAATTATCAATAATTATTAGAGATTAGACAACTATTATTTAACTTTTGAAATTTAGTTTATTGTATTTATTGTTTTTTTGTTATAAATTTATTTTTAGTAATTGTATATTTTTGTAATTTTTAGATTAATACTTATTAGAGATTAAACTATTATTTGATATTACACTATTTATTGACTAATTTAGTATATTTTCAGTATTATTTATTATATTTTTGTAATTATTGTATTTTTATTATAAACTTATTTTCAATAATTGTGTATATTTTCTATAAATTTTTAATAATTATTGGAGATTAAACTATTGCAATTTATTAGAGATTAAACTATAAATTTAGTTAAAATTTGGAGTTTTCAATGATTAGTTCAATTTAGCTGCAAGTTGTTTCGCGAACCAAATCGATCTGGCCAGATCCGCAGTTTGTCACTCAAGACCGATTGGTCATTAGTGAAAACCCACCAACTCGGGTTGTATCGATTTGGGTCTATTTTCGGTTTAGTTTTTTTGTTCAAAAGAATTAAACTTAAAAATTAACTTCAATTTCATAAATTACAATGATATTATTAAAAAATAAATTACAATAATTAAATCTACGCTATAAAATATTTTAGACTAAGAAATATGGGAACTACTTTCCTGTATTAAAAAATTAAATTTAAAATATAAAATATTAATATCTATATATACTAAACCAAAGTCGATCTAAAATACTATAACCAACCAACTCAGGTTGAGTTTGATTGGATTGTTTGTTAAAAGTTAAAATATAAAACAATTATATACTCTTATGTATTTCTATTGTTTAATTTTCTCTTTACAAAGCCCATGCATCGCACGGGTTCCGTCACCATGCCTCTCCTTGCTCCATTATCCCCACCCTACATTCTACTTTCTCTCCTCTCCCCTTCCCACCACTCCCATTAAGCCATGTCACCCAACTACCTAAAAGTATTCCTATAATCTCTATCCTATGGTATCTCATTTTAACCAATAGGAAAGTATGGCGTTGCCCCACTCCCTAATCAATTCCTAAAATGCATCCCCCCAATCTATATCCACTCTCCTTTATTTAAAATATTCATACTAATTAATAAATAGTAAAAATGGTTGATATTTAATCCACCCATAATCAATGAGTATTAAATAGTGTTATTACCAAAAGTTAATAAATGTGGTTAGTAAATTACCAAAAGTTAATAAATATTGTTATTAATTAACTCATTAACAACATTTATAAAAATTGAAAACTCTTTAACTAATTTCTATAAAATTGAGAATTATATTTAACAATTATCAGAAAGTATAAAATTTTAGTTATTGTTATTATTATAATTAATAACCAAATACAAATGAGGGAACAAAATATTATAAAGTTACAAAATAAAATTATTAATTAATTTATATTGAAAATATAAGAATAATTAGTGTAATTTTTTTAGTAACTACCAAATAAAAATATTTATTTAATAACAATTTAAAAATTTTTTAATAAATCCCCATAGTTACACAAATGTAATAAATTTTTCAAAAATTTACATAAAACTACATTTTCATAAAATAACATTTTTGAAATCAAAGGATATAAAGTATTTGAAAGTTTCTTTAAAATGTATTAAATAATTATTGAAAATTATTAGAATATTTTGGAAATTTCAGAAAAAAATTTTACATTTGATAGATTTTGGAAAGCCATTGAAAAATTATGTAATTTTCATTGCAAATTGTTCAAAATTATTAAAGATAAAAGACTATGCGAAATGCAAAACTATAATTTGAAAAAATAATTACACAAATGATTAAGTTAGAAAAAGGAAATTATTGGATAGTTTATATTAGAAATTATAAGATAAATTAGTATAATTGTGTAAGTAAACCATTTGAAAAGAAAAAATAAATTATTTAATAAAAATTTGAATAAATTTTCAAAATTACACAAGGACAATAAATTTTCTAAAATTTTCATAAAATATTATTTTTGAATATTAAAGACAATTTAGTGTACTTTTAGAAATCTACCATGAGATTGATACTCAATATATCATTTTGATCAATTCTATCATCAACTTGATTATTGGGTAGACGAGGACAATATTTTCAAAACTGGATCAAAATAGATGGTTAGACCGAAAAATTTGAAAACCAGACAATGTTTCTCCTCAAAACTGTTTTTTGTCCAAAAGCCATTTATTTGGTTAGCGAAGTGCTAACTTGGGTAGTCGACCACCAACCCAAACAATAGTTTTTGTCGTTTTATGTTTTTCCAATTTTTTATTTTTTTGTCAAACCTAATCATCCATTCGGACCGAAGAATCAGACCGTTTGACCCTAGAACAGTTCCCTATTCGGTCAAATTTTAAAAACCTTGGATAGGGAGTGGGTGCCTTGCCTTGAGCTTGGCTTGGTGTATGGCATGGCCTAGCCCAAGGACTGGTCCATGGACTAGCTCGACCCACGGCACGGCATGGGCCCGTGCAGGCTCAGGCCGTGGGATGTGCCGAACCGACCCCCTAAATTATCCTAGTGGAGAGAGGCAGGGCCCAGGACGCATTGTGGTCCAGCACGGCACGGATCACACTTTGTACGAGCCACATGCGGGTCGTGTCATGCCGATCCAACACGACCCAATTTACACATCTACTTGAACTCGCCCAATACTAGGGACAAGGTAGGAAAATTCGATGATTCTCCATCCTTGATAATGAGTGTGGTGCCTTTGCCTTGAACTCGCCCAACATTGAGAAGTGGTAATGTTGCCCTAAATCCACGTGACACTGGGGACGGGGTGGGGATGGGGTAGAGTGTCTTGATTATGGGGTAGGGAAAGGGATGAGGTACCCTGCCCTGAACCCACTCCATTGTTATTCCTATATAATTGTTAATTATTAGTGGAATTAATAAAAATGTTAGTTTTTATAATTTTTTTTATTTATTTAAACTTAATCAAAATTTCATTTAAAAATAACAAAAATAATAAAAATTATTAAAATTACTACAAATTATTAATAAAATTAAATTTATTAAAAATATTTATTCACATTTAATTAACAATAAATATTTTTATAAATCAATATTATATAAAAAATAAAATGATTAAATCTTTCAGATTTTTCCGTGCATCGCATGAGCCCCTGCTAGTATAGATTAAAAGGTGTTTTAGGAGGAATTTTATATGGGAGAGATTGTTTAGGAGAAATTTTAATTGAGGGTTGAGCCAATTGGCAACATGAGAGAGAGAGAGAGAGAGAGAGAGAGAGAGAGAGAGAGTTGGAATGGAACTCTAGTGAAGAAGAGAGGGCTGCCATAGGGCAATATAGATTATGAAGAGGTGTTTTAGGAAGAATTTTAGGTGGGAGAGATAATTTAAGAGAAATTTTAGAAGAGGATTAGCGAAGTGATTAGAAACATTAGAAAGAGATTTGGAGAATTGGAATGGAACTCTAAAGAAGAAGAGAGTGCTGCCACGTGGTCACATGGAAGGACTAGGAAAATTTAAGGGAGAAAGGAGAGGTTTATAAGAAGAAAAGAGAGAAGGGGGAATGAGAGAAAGAGAGGGCTGCTGACGTGGGAGGTAATCACACTTTATAATAGAGTATAGATGTAGATAGATAGATGTGAAAAAGTGATTCCTGTTGTATGGTGAGATATATAGTTTGGGGCCGCGCTACCTCCGTATTGTGTAGCTTCTCGTATTTCTACAAAAAAAAATGGTAATATATATAGTAGGTTGCTTCTAAAAGTTTAACTAACCCTGTGTTTTCTTATATGTCGTGAAAGTGAATGCTCTAATGGAGATTTGAACTTCAATTATTCAAATTCAAATTATTTGAGGCTCAATGTGAACCAGCAATCCAGCATGAATTCACGCTTGAAATCCAGCTTATGGGGCTTAATTGCACTTCTTGTACATCAAGGATTTAAAAGGACAATATTAATATTTCAAGGTCAAAAGGATATTTTTCTTTAATTAATCTGACGGAACTTTTAAGTTTCCTGCAATAGATAAGGAAGCATTTTGAATGGTACTTTCTAAATTAGACTTTTCAAAAGTCCAGCTAAATTATGGATAAGCCTTAATCTACTTTACGTTTAAGTCCAGCTAAATTAGACTTTTAAATTAATGTTACCAAATATTTAAGGTTTCCTGTCATAGATAAGGAAGCATTGGTAAAGGAAGCTTACCGAACACCCTTATCTACCGAAAGGGTGTCAATGGACCGGTTTTGGATTGGACTCCGTTCAGTTCAAAATTAATTTGGACGGATTGGATGGACCAAGATATAATGGGTTGGATCAATTCGGTCCAAAATATTTATTAGATTGGATTGGATCTGGTCTATTCATAATAAATTTATATTGGATTGGATTAAGCCAATATACGGTCTATTGATATAAGATAAGAATATAGGTGTCAATGGACCGGGTTGGATTAAAACCAATCTAAATCAAAATGAATTTGAGCAAATTGGATGGTTCAGGTATTGAATTGGACCGGTCCAAATGGCCAAAAATATTCGTTGGACTGGATTGGACCTGATCCATCTATAATGGACCCACATTGGACTGGACCGGATTGGACCAAACCAGTCCAATTGACAGCCCTACCAGTAATGAACACCCTTATATCTACATTTTTTAGTTAAATTAGATTCCTTCAAATTACTTGATTTCTCATTCTAATTTTTTAACTTTTTCACTCATCCAATTCAGCATATTCATTTTTACCACACTTATTTTTTGATATATTGTTTTTTAACCTCCCAAACACTCTATTCCATACAACACAATTGATCTTACAACTATTTTATATAATTTTTCTTTTAATTTAAGTGGTATTCACCTATCACATAAAGCTCTAGATACATCATTCCCTTTTACATATCCTGTTATAATTCAATGGATGGCATCTATTTCAATCTCTCCCTTGTTATGAATTATCGAATCAAGATACCAAAAAGATTACGTTAAACTATATCTTGATCTCCAATCCTAAATAAACTCTGATTTGCACTCATATTATTATTATTATTATTATTATACATTTTATTTTAATCTTACATATTTTAAAATTTCTTGTTTCCAAATAACTTGCCTACCACAAACCATATATCAAGTCATTCAAATATGAAACAAAGGTGATAGGTTTGACCGATTAAAGTTGAGGGACTCTGCAACGCCAATGAAGCATGAACAAACCAATAATTAAAATAAATTCCAAAAAACATTTAACCGCATGATATATTTTAGGGAGAAGTACCAATCAGCCCAGATCAGAATTTTACTAGGCCCAAAGTACAGGGGGAATGCATCCTGACAGTGAATTGATGCCAAATTCATAGGCAAGATGTGGTTTATAGGGGGGAGAGGGCTGGAATTCAGAATTCTGCATCGTTCCGTACTTTTCCCTATATTTTAAGGAAAAGTAAAGACAAACCCAATATAGATTTCTGAATTCTACTGCAGATGTATAAATATCCCATTCTATACACTAATATCTGCCCATAAATTATATCAATTCAAAGCTGGCACTTATCCAACTGTACTTTGAGTCTGAAAATTCTGACCCTGGGCTAACCGTCTTTCTCCCTATGTTTTATTTCAGTAGATGATGGGCCCATAGTTAATTGGCAAGTCGTAAATGAGTCTCAGTAGTTGCAGATGTTTGTTGACTTCTTGTTTATATCAACACAAGTCGTAAATGAGTCTCAGTAGCCTCAGTAGTTCCCTATGTTTTAAAATAAAAGCAATTTTTTATCAACACAAGTTCAGCTTTATGTAACACACGCTTGATTGTAATAAAATAATATTCCTTGAGTGAATCATAAAAGTATATATAGAGAGAGAGAAAATCCATACCGCTACTCTGAGGACCCATGATTGAGATGACGACGTAGGAAGATCCGGAATCACCCAACTTGATATTTTCCGAGAACTTGTCATTAAATCTACCATTTCCTTCAATTAGTTGGGTAGCGTAACATTTGTCCTTCCTTCTTGCTGATAAAAGAAAACATTTTACTTTGTACCGTAAAAGATTAAAGTGTAAAACATTTATAGTCTATGATAGATGAGTAAAGAAAAAAGAATGAATCATTGCAATTTGTGAATCCCGCCAATAACCAATAACTAATCATGAATAAACATGGCATTCCTTACCTATCGAAGATGAACCATTCCTGTGTAAGAAACATAAATAAGAAAATTAACTGCCCAGAGTGATCAGTCAAAGAACTAACAAACCGAAGTTGCTCTGGTGTTTCACCGTTTTAACTGCATTACGTTTACTGATAATTTAAGTTGCCTTCATAAGGTATACTTCTAGCGATTTGTAGAAGTATATGTGCGTTGCACTTGAAAATATTAAATAATAATGATGATAATAGTCAACAATCAAATGACTTTACTGGTTGAACCATTAACCTATTTAACCAGGAAAATGGACTACGATTAAGACATTAATTCATTTTTTTTATATTTTAGTCATTTCTATTTTTAGTAACAATAATTCTTATTTTTCAAACATATTTTTATTTTGATATGAAGAATATATAATATTAATGCATGCTCAATAATTATATTTTCCTTTTTTTGATTATTATAGTTTCTTTTACTTTTAATAATTTATTATTTTTTTAGTTAAACCGGATCGTATTAGATTTGGATATCCAACATCTTGGTTGGATTCAGATTTGAATCAATGTTTATGAGATCCGGTCAGACCTTCGGATCGAATCGAATTCGAATATACCCTGATTCAAATCCAATCCGATCTGTTTTCATCCCTACCAAACCACTTGCTTACAATGGCCTATCTAATTAAATCATTGGACCATTTGATATGGTTAGTGGGGTCATGTGTTATACATTAATGCTCTTTATTTTTTTTTGTCTTAATTTTTATTTCATTTCTATTATTAATGAAAATAAATCTCATTAATACATTTTTATTTGATGAATATATAATATTATAGAATGTACCGAAAATTATCTACAAATTTCTATATTTTCTAAAACTTTATATATTTTATTTTTTAATAATACATCATGTGTTGATCCATTTGACATGGATAGTTGAACCACTAACCCACCACTTGGATGGAAAAACCATTTTTTCTTTTTGATTGATTTTAAGTTATGTATTACATTTTCATCATCAATAAAAATAAATCTTATTTTCGCATTTAATTTCGAACATGGCATTATCAAATGATGATGATAATAATAATTAGTAACCAAATGGACTATGATTAAGACATTAATTCATTTTTTTCTTTGTATTTTATCCATTTCTATCTTTACTAATAATAATTCTCATTTTTTCAAACATATTTTTGTTTAATATGAAGAATATGTATGTTCAAATTTTTTATAAAATTTATAAAAAATTATATATTTTTATTTTTTATTATTTAATTTATGAGACAATAAAAATTATTTATAAGAGGAAATGTAATTCTAATATATTCTTTGAATATTGGTTTTTAATGTTGTGGTCAAATCAATTATTTATATATATAGTATTTATATTATTTATATATAATATATATGTTATTTATTATTTATTTAAAAATATGTTATTTATATTACATTTTTGTAAGCTTTTTATGTGATGGAAATAGTTGAAAAAATACTTATATATTTTTTTATTTTAACTATTATATTTTCTGTTTTCTTTTAATATTTTATTACTTTTTTAAAAAATTAAATCAGATTGTATCATATTCAAATATCTGACATCTTGATCGGATTTGGATTAAAATCAATATTTATGAGATCCATTCTAATCTTTAGATAAGATCAAATTTGAATATACTAATCTGACATGTTTGCATCCCTACCAAACCACTTGCCTACAATAACCTAGCTAATTAAATTATTAAACCATTTGACATGGTTAGTCGGGTCATGTGTTAGATATTAATGCTCTTTACATTTTATCATAATTTTTATCCCACTTCTCTAATTAGTGAAAATAATTCTAATTAATCACCCCTTTTTATATTATTAATATAAAATATTATAGAATGTACCCAAAATTATCGACAAATTTTATATTTTATAGAATTTTATGTATTTTATTATTTAATAATAACATCCATTTGAAATTGATAGTTTAACCACTAACCCACCACTTGGATTGAAAAACCATTTTGCTTTTTCTATTGATTTTAAATCATGTATTCCATTTTCATCATTGATAAAAGTAATTCTTATTTTCATACTTTTTTGTTTAATATGGTGAATATATAACAATATAATTGTATCAAAATGCTTTATATATATATATATATATATATTTAATATTTATTAGCTATGGCATCATAGATTGACCCATTTGACCCAGAATTTTTAGATCATTGACCTACTTACCATCTATATATGGAAATTGTTTCATTTTCAAAGTGGTTTTAAATTATACATTTCATTTATATCATTGATAAAATAATTATTATTTATCATACTTATTTTGGTTTGTATTATTAGTATATAATATTATAGATGTGCCCAAAATTGTTTCATATTTTTTGTACTATTCTATTTTTAAAAATTTACTTTTAATTATATATCATTGATTAACCTATTTGACCCGAAAGGTTAAATCATTAACCCACCCCTAGATAGGAAGATGGTTTAATTTCCCATTGGTTTTAAGTTGTATATTTGATGCCCATCATTAATAAAATTATGTCTATTTTATTATAATTATTTTTTAATATTACAAATATATAATAATAGAAACGTGTCTTATTTTTTTCAGAATTTCTTTTTTCTATATTTTTTATATTTCTAAATTTGTATTATTCATTTATGACATCATGAAACTATCCATTTGACACAAATGGTTGAAGTACTTACCGACGACCTAGATGGAAAATATGATTTCATTTCTAGGTTTATTTTAAAAATATAAAATTCCATTCTACTAATAATCATTGTGTATGGATTTATTAGTGGAATTTAATGATGATTAACAAAAGTATTTTTTATATTTCTAAATTTGTTTTATTTATTTATGATATCATGGAATTATCCATTTGACCCAAATGGTTGAACTACTTACCCACCACCTAGATGAAAAAGATGATTTCATTTCTATGTTTATTTTAAAAATATAAGATTTCATTCTATTAATAATTATTGTGTATGGATTTATTAGTGGAATTTAATGATAATAAATAAAAGTATAAATGTTGGATTCAATGAGAGAGAATGTGATTTATTTAATGACTTAAATGTGAGGCTTAATGAGAGGTAATTAAATATACTTAATAGTATTCTTTTAATTACATTATCTGCCATTTCAATGGAGATGAATTAAATTCAAGATGAGGTATTTCAGTAAAGAAAAATTACAGAAGCCAATACCTCCTCATTCACACTTTTATAAGTAGTATAGATAGGTAGCATGCATCTAGATGTAACAATGTGAAATCAAATACAGCAAAGCCAATCTTGGTCGTCCGTTAATATAGAACTCCATTGATAGTAGGTCTGTTAATGATATCCGAAAATTTGCAATTTGATCTAACAATCGGTCCTATTATTTTATATTTCGATGATGTATATTTATGTAGTTAAATTAGATTCAGATTTTGTAATTTGTATTTAATTAGTAATTGGATTTGGATTTGGATTTAGCTTCGTTTGAGCCAATTAAAATCTGAATGTTATTATCTTATACTATTTATAATTTATTGATTTTCATATATAAATTTTATATATTATATTTAGGTATTGTTTGATTTCACTTAAATAAGTATTTAATCAAATTTAAATAAATACATAAAATAATTTGATACCACACAATAAGTGGAAAATAAGCACTTATTCCTGTTTGGAAAATAAGATAGAAATAAGTGCTTGTTTCAAAAATAAGTACTTAATAAGTGAGCAACCTTAGGGCTACTTGTTTTACGTACTTATTGTCTTATTGATAATTAAGTACTTAGAATTTGATTAATTAATTATTTTAGATAATTAATAAATATATAAAATAAATATTTTATCGATATAAAGTATATAAATATATAAATTATTTATGTAACTTAATTATTATATATAAGTTATATAAAATATTTTATATATTATATATAAGAATTAAATAATCAGTCGAATTTGGATATTTATCAAATCGAATCAGGTCATATCCAAATTCGACCAATTAGACATTCAAATTATTGGAATTTGATTCGATTATGTCAAATATTGAATTCGAAATTGGATTTTCAAATACTGTTTACACCCCTATGTGTGGTTCGCGTAAGGCATTATTAACTTTTGGTGTGAGGCTTAATCATTACCATTGTTGTTTAAAAAAAAATCCAGCAATTATGATTTGATTGGGTGTGATCAAGAGGCACTATTCAAAAGTTAATAATCATGAACTGCATAATTTTAATAGTTACAAAGTTTGAAATTGTGACTGTTTAAAGAGCCTTTTCTGAACCAACACCTTTCTTTTCTCCATGTCTCTTCAGAAATTATAGGGGCATTAATCAAGCAAATGAACACAAGTTTTTGAAGAATCACTTGTCTCTCTCAGTTCGATATGCTACTGTCTCATAGAAGGTTTTTTCAAAGACTCTTCAACTTTATTGATTACAGATTCTCGCCCAAGGCTCTATTTTTATCTTGGGAATGAATTTTCTTGAGTTGGGGCAAATAATATTTAGTGGGGGGCAAGAAATATTCTAAAGACAGTTTAAGCATGCCTCAAACCTTCTTCTCCAAGTTTTGTGACCCCATTTTCTAACAAATTCTATGGAAAAGAGCGATTCTCGAGTGACTCTTTTACTTGAGAAAGTAATACTCTTCCTAGATTTGGGCAAGTTACTTATGCATAATCTGATAATCGCTAATATGATTGACAATATTGTCCCTTCAGTAATGCCAATTCTTTTTTAGTTCCTAGATTTGTCATTGCACACCTTTACTTGGGAAATAAAAAAAACATTGGTAAATATAGTGTTATTATACAAATAAGTGTTTCTCAAAAAACACTTATATATCCAAGTCATTTACCTAAATACAAACAAGACCTAAATCTCATAAAAATGCATTTTAATAATTTAATGACATTTATTCAAAATTTGCTAAACTTTATTTTTATAAGCAGTGCAACTCTACCAAAATGGAAGGCAAGTTCAAACCTAAGTTGCAACCCTATTGCACCCTTTTCTGTCTTCACCATCGATTCTAAGGCCCAGTTTGAAAAGAGTACAAATGCAAATATGTACAATGCAAATACATATTTGTATTTGTATTCCAAGACTCAATTTGAAAGGAGTACAAAAACAAATATATAGAGTGCAAAACATTATATTTTTTATTATTTTGTATCAATACTGTAGGTATTTGTGTTTGTACCATTTCCAAACTGAGCCCATGTATTGAGTTTAATAAAAAAATGAAATTGAATAAACAATCCATATTTCATATAATTAACAAAAGATGTAGCATCTGTTCATGGAGGTTTAAACGTTCAATCATCAGAGCAATAGTTTAGCAGTAGAAAGAAATCTAGTAATGGTTGAGAAGTTTAGTAGCCACAGAAAAGAAAACATATCATTCGGTATTAGGTTTTTGAAATGACTTTCAAAAGTCAGCATGATGAGGTGAATTCAGTCATCTCTCCAATTCATGCATTAAACACACCTAGCCTATCTATTCCCATACAACAAATAGTTTCATTGAAAGAATAAACAAAATTTAAAACACCCAAATAAAGAAATTTAAACACACCAAAAATAATTAAGAGATCAGGTTCACATCATCCATTAGAAAATCAGAATAGATTTTATGACAGGAAAAGGTAAAAGATATGACAGAAGGAAGAACAAATGAAGAATAAGAGGGGACAAACCCATGGAGTCGGTTGCTATGAAGACAACTGAAAGAAGTACACTGTAAAGACAATGGACGCCAAAATTTTCCGAAGGAACGCTCGACTTGAGAGTAAGGAGAAAGCGCAGGAGCCACCCGACACACGAGCTTTATTTATAGCAAAGCTATTGTACGGAGATGAACATCCAGCAAGCCACCAGTTGGAGTTTAGATTTGCTGCCAACAATTTCTTCCGATACTGTTCCAACTCGATTCGTATCAGCGCCCCACCATTGCACATGAGAAGTTCATGCGGGGACTGGGGGTATATTCCGTGGGGGTGTGTCAATCTGGACTAAAGAGAAAGCGCAGGAGCCACCCGACGCATGAGCTTTATTTATAGCAAAGCTATTGTACGGAGATGAACATCCAGCAAGCCACCAGCTGGAGTTCAGATTTGCTGCCAACAATTTCTTCCGATACTGTTCCAACTCGATTCGTATCAGCGCCCCACCATTGCACATGAGAAGTTCATGTGGGGACTGGGGGTATACTCCGTGGGGGTGTGTGTCAATCTGAACTCTGTCCAAATTACGTTGTATTTGGGAACATTTTTTATAAAATAAATGATAGGACAGTTATTCTTATTATGTGGCTGTTGTGGTCTATTGGGCACCGCGGGGGACGAAATAAGAAATTTCACTGAATTTACATTTAGGGACTTCTTGTTTATTCCTAAGTTTGAATGTGAAAGAACAATAATTACATTAAGAGGTATATTGATATTGGTAAGTTTTTCTTTTCTTTGAAATTTGAATGTAGAGAATGTTGTTTTAAACTTTGAATTTTGAATTCTAAAAATTATTAAATATTCATTTTGACCCCATATATGATTGTTTGTCTTTTTTGGGGAGTATCATTGGAAAACAAAAACTTGTATGATTGCACTTTAAGAGATAAGAGATAAGAGGAAAGACAACCATTTTTCTCTTAAAGTTAAAAGATTTTTCTTAAGAGATAAGAGTTAAAAGATTTCTCTTAAGAGATAAGAGTTAAGAGGAAATGGACAAACCCTTATGGATTAAAGAGTGGGTTAGCATTGGGTTGGAAAAACCTGTTGGCTGCATGTACTTCGTTTGGACTAACTGATTGACATGGGCCCGCCGTAGGGCACTGGCTAACATGATTGACCGGGTAGGGGTGTCAATGGACCAGTTTTGGGTTGGACTCTGTCCAAATCAAAATCCATTTGGATGGATTGTACGGGCCAATAAGACATTGAATTTGGACGGATTGGACGGACCAATATGACATATTGGATTGGACCTGGTCCGTCCATAATGAATTTATATTGGATTGAGCCAATATCTGGTCCATTGATAGAAGATAAGAACATAGGTGCCAATGGACCAAGTTTGAATTGAAACTTGAGTTGAAACCACTCTAAATTAACAGGAATTTGAACAGATTGAACAGTCTGTGGACCTGTCAAAAATGGTCCAAAATATTCACTGGACTAGATTGGACCAGGTCCATTTGTAATGGACTCACATTGGACTAGACCGGATTGGACCAAATCCAGTCCAATTGACACCCCTAGGACCGGTCTTGCACAAATGGAACATGATGGATAGGTTGACAAGGTTGGGTATGGGCCACTATGCAAGGACTTGGTCAATTCTGTGGGTCATCCCATTAATCCTATCTAGTTGTCGAGATACATGGTTCCAATATATTTATGATTCGGGTTGGAAGTAGTTTCTCATTCCACAAACATCGGCCAATGAATTCATTTTGTTTTAACCTCCTTTTCTTTTGAAATTTGAAATTTATATTTGGAATTTTAATTTTAAATTTAAATTTTGAAATTTAAATTCTGTAATTTAAACTCAAACTTGAATTTTTAATTTTTTAATTTTTTCTTTTTTTATCTTTTTATTTGAAGCTTTAAATTTAGATTTTGATATTTAAATTCCTAAAATTTAAATTCAAATCTATTTTTTTTTGTTTTTTTTTTTTGAAATTCAAAATTTAAAGTTTTGAAATTTAAATTCAAATTTAGATTTTAAAATTTAAATGAAATTTGAATTTTTAAAATTTTATTATTTATTATTATTTTAAATTTGAAATTTAAATTCAAATTCAGATTTTGAAATTAAAATTCTTGAAATTTAAATTCAAATTTAAATTTTTGAATTTTTAAATTTTTAAAAAGTGCAAGCAAATCAATTAGACGACCTAGGGGCTGACCTAGGATTTTGTAAACTAGTGGTTCAACCAATGTGAATCCTCTTAGGTTAACTTGGAATGACACCACTTCCTTTGGTTAGCCAGGTTATAGTTGAGGATGTAGCAGGCTCCCCTTTCTCTCGCAATGACCTAATTAAGTAACCACAAAACCCGCTTTGGCGTAGCCATTTAACCTCTTTCCTTAAACACTAACTGCCGGTTATAGAAAATAATTACAAGCTTTCTTAAAATTCAACACACCTTTGAACTAAGTGTGAGGCTTCCGTAAAGGATCTTGCTATCCAATTTTTAAATTAGGGTTTAGGGTAAACTGCACAAGAAAGGTGGTGATTTTTGAGCCAAGGAAGGGTGATGAAATCCACACCTTATCTTATTTAAATAGAATTGCCCTTAAGTAGATTAACAGGAAGAAAAAATAAATAAAGTAAATGCAACTAACTACAATGCATAAACAATTATCTCTAAAATGCAATTCAGTAATATAACATAAAATAATAAAATAAACTACGCAAACGAAGCAATTAAAATAATAGAAAGAAATAAAACCTAACACATTCACAACTAACAAGATGATGTCAACAATTAAATAAACCTATATGATGCATGCTCTAGCATATGTAGCCCTAAATGATGAAATGCAAATGCAATATATATATAAATTAATTTTTCAATTTTTTTTTTATTTTTTCAATTTATTTTATGTTTAACTTTTTCTAAAATTCGAAAATTTAAATTTAAATTTCGAAATTCAAAATTCAAATTCAAATTCAAATTCAAAATTTAAACTCAAATTCAAAAATTTAAGCAATTTCCTATTTAAGGATTACTTATTCAATTAAATAACAAAAAAAAGGGAATTAAATAATGCAACAACTAATTATAACAAACAGAAAATAAAAGAAATAATTATACTAAGAAGGAAATTAACAACTACCAAAATAAATTCTAACAAGAAAAATTATTATTCTAAAAATCAAACCAAACAGAAAATAAACAAAAGAAAATTATGTGGCAATAAATAAAATGAAATAAAATAATCAATTTTTTTTTCTGTTTTTTATCAGAAATAAAAGAAAAACACTAACCTAATAAAATAGAAATTCAAACAAGAAATTAAAATCAAGAACGAAAAATAGATCTAGACACAAACAGAAGAAAAATAATACTAAAATAAAATAAATCGAATCTAAAAAAATTAATTAAAAATTCGAAAATCACTATTCTACCAAAAAAAGAGTTCAAAAATAAAAACAAAAAACTTAAAAATAAAATCGGACGACTACACCTGAAACGCAATCCAACTTCTCTTATCTTCTCTTATGTTCTACAGTCTCACAATGCTCTGTTACCCCACCTTTTGCTATTCCATCCTGCAGAATCAAAGAGAAACAAGAATTAAACTGATATAACGGATCGAGTATTAAAACGAAAAAGAAAAAGTAATGAAACAGATCTAGGTAAAGCAAATAAAAGTTTTTCTCTGTGCTTCCCTGACAACGACGCCAAAAATTTGGTGTGTCCGGAAGCGTGTCGTTAAACACTTCGGAATATCAGTTTAATCATTTATAAAATTTTTCCAATTGTCAAACAACTATAAATGTAGTTAATGGTGAGAACGGGTCGTATCCACAGGGAAGCGAGGGAAAAATTAATACACTCAAATCCGGACAAGAAAATATAAGAGGGAAGTGCAAAAATATAAAACAGAAATTAAAACTAAAATAAAATAAAAGTAATTGGGATCCAATTCCAGAGGTGGCAGTGGTGGTGTTGGCGAACTGCGAGTAGGAACCCCTCCTCTTGCTTGGGCATCCTCATCTTCCTCTACCCTTGAACTTCTCAAGATCAACCTTCCATCTTACTTGGGGCAACAATCGCTTGATTCTTATATATCAAACTTTGGGACAACACTTGTTTCCCATTAGATACAATTCTTCAATTATTAAAAATTTATAATTAACAACAATTAACATGACTGTTGGGGATGATACCCATTAGGCAACAAATAATTAGTTGTTGCTAAAAGTCTATATGAGTAGTGGTTTTTAATAATGTTGTTAAAACAAAAATTTTGGGAACAATTTCTATTGCTCGTTGCAAAACATTATTGTTGTCAATAATTGGTCCAACTATTTCTCCTACATTCTACCCCATTTATATCAAGATTTCTTCTCTGAGGACTAATTCAAACTCACTTGTTTTATTGTGTGGATCCCGTCCCATTTATATTGATTTGTGAGGGACTCAATTTTTATTTGTATTCATTTTTTTGCTACGATAATGTCTTAAGACATAAAGCCATGCCTTAGATATACTGCCGCAGCTCCACCCAAAAGTTATTTCATCTAATTCAAGAGGGAGCCATGACAATAAATCAAAGGCTTTCATTTAGTTGTTCCAGTCGGGTTATAGTGTTGTAGGAAAACCCAAGAAAACAGATTCATAATAGCACTCAAATGAAAATAAAAAAGAGATAAAGAGAGTAAGCACAGAAAACACACAAATTTATATGGTTTGGCTTATAACCTACACCTACGGGCAAATGAGGAAAAAAAATCCACTACGAAGTAGGCAATTGAAAAGAAATGTTGTGTTCTCACAGAAAACCCTATACCTCAAATGCACCCAATGCTTCACTCACACTATCACAAGACTCAAACTTCTGTTTATAAGAGAAAAAACCCCCGAAATACATGATTCTTCGTATTCAGTTCGGATCTATAAGATGAATATAAATCGGGTCCATATCGCCACGGGGGCACAACCCTCGCACCCCTAATGGTGATTTGTGATGGACACTCTACGCATCCACCACAAATCACTATGAAATTTTACCTTCAAATTTTTCTCAAATTAATTCAAAACAGATTCATACACCCCATTTTTAATGAAATACATTTGGAAGGAAGAAGTACAGAATGCAAAACTTCATATTTTATATTATTTTATATGTATTTGCACCGTACACATTTATATTTGTATTCTTTCCATATCGAGGCATAAGTACATTTGACTTTTCAAATGGTCTCATTTGTTGACATTTCGCCCGATCTATAGATCAAGATTTCTTATCTGAGCTATACATTGGGCATACCTGTGATTTGAGAGGGATCCCGTCCAACATGTCCATTGATTTGAGAGGGACTCACTTTCTGTTTTGTCAAATTTGAACCGGTAGAACCAATTTCTTCAACAACTGACCTTACGAGTTTGCATGCTTTATTGGGAATCGGACGATACTGGGCCATGGACCATGACGTACTGAAGTTGGAACCATCATCATCATAAGTCTCGTCCCAAATTATTTATATGGGATTAGTTTGATGAATCTTGTTTTACCATTATTTAGTCTTATCCACCGTTAAAATTATGGGCATTTCATTTCTTATTATTTTTACTTGAGTCCTTTTTTATTTATTCCTACAACTTCCAATTCTTTCAACTTATAACTCATCACTTGTTGAAGAAGGGATTAGAAAAGTTGAGGGCAGACTAAAAGGAGTTGAATGAAGATAATAAAAAATAATTTTAACACATAATTTAACAATGAATATGACACTGATTAGAAGGAAACGATGAAATCGAATTTATATCAACAATCCATGTAATTGAAAAAAGATTTCGATGATGATAATGATGATAGTTCTATTATGAGCTCACATCTACATGGGAACTGTCATCTTCATTTATATAACCATCTATATGGGATTAATTACATAAATCCTGTTTCACCATTTTTTAGTGTTATATCCCCTGTTAAACTATTGAGCATTCAATTTCTTATTATGTTGATCCCATTCTTTTTCAGTCTGTTACTACATTTTCCAGTAATTCTCAAATTATAACTAATCACTTACTGGAGTGTTAGAAAAGTCAAGGGCTGACTAAAAAGGTTAAGTGAAAATAATAAATAATTTAAACCATACCATGTGAGCTTCACCAATTTTGGACACACCAATCAGTTTCATATGACATTATGATACAACTTTAAATGGAATAAACATCCTACATACTGACTTATTTTAAATGGCGTCAATATGTCCAATTCGTTGCATGGTCGTTAGTCCTGTTTGGCAACTTTGGTTTTATCTGACCGGTCCCCACAACTTTGGTTTTTTTTTTGGTAGAATTCCGGACTCAGAATGAAAACTAAAACTTAAGCTTTCAAAACTTAACGCATTTAATGGATTGGGCCATGGATGGGACTCAACTAATGCTTATAAAGCCCGTCTTTGAAATGGAACCTTGGATTTCCATCTTTCTTGGGTAGTCGATTTCACAAGAATGAAAATTTTCTAGAATTCAATGAATGGGGTCATATCAAAACCCATTCAACATACCTTCAATTGTCGGAAATGTTGTATGTTTTTATCAATACAAAAGTGGAACCCTCCCAAAACAATAGACGTGTTGGATGGGATCTATGATAAACATGTGGGTTGAATTTAGGGCCCAGCCCACTATGCATTGAAGTTAGACAAGTTGCCCTCTTTTGATTAATTACAAGTCAGTACACCTTAGATGGAACAAAAATACATGAAAGTTGTAAAGATGAGTTTGTCGCCTTGTCCAAGTTCAGTGTGTGGGATTAAATAACGAGTCAATCGTCCAGAATTGCAACTGTGATATTGCCTAACATATCGACTTATTTTGTTTGCAGTGTTAGGACTCTGGGCCAATGTTGTCTAGCACATCACCTGTCCGTTGTTTGACATGGACCCGGTCTTGCACAACCATTATTGTTTGGGAGGGTGATCTCATATCTAACTTTGAATCAGGACTTTAGGCTGCTTTTCATGACGCCATGATCTTAGGCTATGTTTGGTTTAAAGGAAAAAGTAGGGAAAGGAAGGAAAATGTAAGAAAACCTTTACAAATCTTGTATGGTTTTTCTAACTTTCCTTTCCCTACTTTTTCCTTCAAACCAAACACAGCCTTAAAGTATGCTCGGCAGAAACATTTTCTTCATAACCCTTATATGGTCTACAATGAAAAAGCCCAGCCCAACCTTAAGGGACTGATGCCCCTTACCAAGCCCATTTTAGGCGCCTAGAAGGCCAGAAGGCTAGAAACTTTATTTTGAGCTACCACAACCAGATTCTTCAGTTAATTTGTATGTTCGGCTCAGTTTGGTAGGAGTGCAAAAGAGTACAAATACAAATATGTAGTGTTCAAAACCTTGTATTTTGTATGTATTTATACTGTACATATTTGCATTTATACTCTTTCCAAACTAAGCCTTCAAGTGTTTGCAGATCGAATTAGATAGTATGTGATAATTTACTACCTCCTGTTATCCAACTGGATTTTGTAAAAGGTTCATGAGGAATAAACAGGAAGCATTCACTGAAATGTTTGTTAAAAACTGAGAACGCCTTCAACAATATTAAAACCCCTTTGATGTTGTATTGCATTCTGGAATTGATGGAATATATTCATATCTTTTTTCAAGATTGATTTAGGGAACATTAGACTCATGTTGAAAATTTAGTGTCTTACCATCCAAAAGATAAAACTATTCTTCCGCTCAAAGCAGTCTCATTTTATTCTCAAATTTACATTATTAAGCAATTGGGCAGGCCCATATCAGATTGGACCTACCCATCATGGTTAGGGCTGGCAATTCTGTAGACCTCCTGGGCTCGACAACACCAAGTAATGAATTTTTGTAGTCTTATTCAGGAAGCTTCTTTCAGCCTTTATGGATGAAAACACAGGGCTGAAATGGTGAGCATTTGCCAGGCAAGACGTAAAAGGATGTTGTTCCTAGCCAAGTGAATTGAACCCAAGGCAAAGTTTGGGAAGAGTACATGTACAATGCAAAACAAGGTTTAGAAATACATGTTTTTGCACTGTACATATTTGTATTTGTAGTATTTCCAAACTGAGGCTTCAATTAAAACTAAACTACACTTAGCGGTTGTTCAGTAATTCTATCAGTGTCCCCAAAAGGGGAACCCCTCCGAAATCAATTACCTAATTTATGAACTAAGTTGGCAAAATAATTAGTTTATTATATTCCCTTCTCATAGATGTGGAAGAAGGTGAAGACACGATTATCCTTTTCTGGATCAAGATCCAAATATCCTCAATTATGTTAAAAATGGTTTACAATGGAAGAGGTTTTTCCATTTATGCAGTTTACGATGAGTTTGAAATCTCCTTCTATAATGACTTTGATGAAATCCAATTCTAGTTGTACCAGCAGTTTACGTGTGAGCTATGCAAGCTCAAATGCAAAAGGTCCATCAGTTCTAGTTGTACCAGCAACAAATGCTCCACCACGTCTACAAATAGCAGTACAAGTAGCAGTTTTCATCGTTGCCTCTGTCTCAACAGCAAGTTCCACCTCTACACCCTGCTACGCAACAAGTCCAGCCCCGCCGTCGCAACGAGCGTCTCCCCCGCCGAGGAGAGACCTCTCGAACCCAGAACCCTCTTGGAAGCCAGGTTTCATCCCATGGCAGGAGGGAAAGACAAGCTACTCCCCCTCACCTCGTAGCCTACAGTCAGGTCGGGGGCTTCTCAACCAATTAGACCCACGTCGCCTCGACCTTTGTAGTTCGAGCTCCTGCTTGCCGAAAACCAGTTCGAGGTCCTGGCCACGGACTTTAGACGAGGCCCGGCTCATAGCCATCAGCAGCAATCCGAGCCCCTCCCTGGGCCCCTCGAGCTCGGTAACACAAAAGCAAGCAACACTAACGCCGAGCCAATGAAGCAACAGCGGAGACGTCGACGAGCACGCCGAACTGCCACTCACAACCTGCCTGAGCTCAAGGGTGAGGAAGAGGTAAGCTCGGACGAAGTAAAAGCCACTCCTCTCCTCTCAGTTCCATCCCCCCTATCTCTAGAACTTCGTGACATCCCTATGTCAAAGGACTTCAAGCTCCCTCCCTTGGATAAGTACGATGGATCGTTCGATCCAAATGACCATGTCGAAGCCTTTTAGTCACAGATGCACTTGGCTAGGGCTAGTGAGTCCTACATGTGCGTGGCCTTCTCCACCACTTTCAAAGGGGTAGCCCGCACATGGTACAGGAACTTTGCGCCCGGGTCAATAAAAAGCTGGGCGCAGTTCGCGCAGGTCTTCACCTCTCATTTTTTCACCAGTAAGCGTTGCCCGAAAACCCCAGAGAGCCTTCTTGGCATACTCCAGAGAGAAGGGGAGTCCATCCGGAGTTACATCAAGAGGTTCAATGACGCTTGTCTATAGATACCCGACCTGGACCCCGCAGTTCGACTCACCGCGACCAAGAGAGGCATCACGCACAAAGAATTTAAGTGGCACGTGGTTGTTAATCGGCCCAAGAATGTGACCGAGTTCCTTAAGCTCGCGGGTCAGTTTATAGGGACGGAGGAGGAGATCAACTAGAAAAATGAAAGTGCGCTCGAGAAAAGGAAAAGGGAAGGTGAGTCCTCGATTCAAGGGGACAGTAAGAAGAACAAATACCTAGCTCGGGGGCAAGGCCAAGTCAGCCTTTCCGAGCTCCGCTAGCTAAAAGGACGGACTACACGCCCCTGAATGCGAAGCGGGCCGAGATCCTTATGGTGATCAAAGATGCCCAATATGTGAAGTGGTCACCTTGGCTGAAAGCGGACCCTAGTGTAAGAAATAAGAATTTGTATTGCAGTTTCCATAAAGACCATGGTCATAGTACCGAGAATTGTAAAAACCTCTGCGACGAGATAGAGGAGCTCATCCGTCGCGGATACTTAAGAAATTTTGTGCAGAATAATAATAATAAAGCAGGTCGGCAGGGGGAGCAAAGTAGAGATGCTCCCGAATCCAGCAGCAGGCAAGTAGAGCAGCTGCGGAGGCAGCCCCCGGAAGAGAGATCAGTTTGGGGAACTATCCATGTGATCGTCAGAGGTTCGATCGTCGCGGGTTGCACCTCGGCTGCAGCTCGGACATCAGCTCGCGAAGTCAGAAGGGAGGAGCAGAACCCCCCAAAGTGGCCAAGGACAGAAGACCCAATCTTCTTCATAGAGGATGACACGTGCGGGGTCCACTAACCCACGATGACATGCTCGTTGTAAAGATCAGGATTAATGACTTCGAAGTCAAGCGTGTCCTCGTCGATTCTGTCAGCTCGGCAGACATCCTTTTCAAGGCAGCATTCGGCAAGCTTCAGCTCCAAGAGAGCGATCTCAAGCCCGCAAATACTCCCTTGGTAGGCTTTAGCGGAGAGGAAGTCATGCCCCTGGGGAGGATTACAGTACCTATGGAAGTCAGCATCTGGCTTAGCATAGTGAGGCTTAACCACGACTTCTTAGTGGTCACAACTCCCTCCCCGAACAACACCATAGTAGGTCGGCCGATCACCCATGCCCTACGTACGGTGGTCTCCACTTATTATTTGGCGATGAAGTTTCCTCCAGACTTCAGAGTTGGGGTAGCGCGAGGCAATCAGCTTGAGTCTCGCAAGTACTACGTCGCCGCCCTCAAAGGGAAAGCCAAGGTGGCCGACGACCTCAAGTTGGAGTGACCTACGAGGCAATGCGAGGAACGAGCTGCACCTATGGAAGAGACTATCTCCGTCCCAACTTCGGCAGAGGACCCAACTCAAACACTCTAGATTGGCGCTTCGGTCTAGGAACCTTTGCGATCTCAACTAGTAAGTATTTTATTTCAAAATTTAGATGTTTTTGCCTGGTCTGCGGCAAAGATGTCCGGCATAGACCCAAGCATCATAATTCACAAGCTAAATATTGATCTTGTAGTTTGGCCCGTTATACAGAAGAAACGTAACTTAGCCTCGGAGCGCTGGAGAGAAGTTGACGAGGAGGTCGGGAAGCTCCTCGCAACCAACTTTATTAGGGGGGTCCATTACCCGATCTGGGTAGCCAACCCAGTCCTGGTAAAGAAGGCCAACAGTAAATGGTGCATGTGTGTTGATTATACCGATTTAAACCAAGCCTGTCCAAAGGATTGCTTCCCACTCCCCAAGATTGACTGCCTGGTGGACGTGACCTCAGGGCACGAGTTAAAAAGTTTCTTGGACGCCTACTCGGGCTATAACCATATTAGAATTGACCTTGCCAACGAAGAAAAAACAACTTTTATAACTGAACTAGGCCTGTAATGTTATAAGGTCATGCCCTTTGGGCTGAAAAATGCCGGAGCTACATTCCAAAGACTTGTAAATAAGTTGCTTGAGCCGTTGATTGACAAGAAAATAGAATGTTATGTAGACGACATGGTCGTCAAGACTTAGTTTTCAAATGATTTAATACAAGACTTGCATTTTTCTTTTGAAATTTTGCGTAAGTTTAATATGAAGTTAAATCCGAACAAGTGTGTCGTCGATGTCACCTCGGGTAAATTCCTATGGTACATCGTTAACCGGCGTGGCATTGAGGCCAACCCGGATAAAATTAAGGCTATCCTAGATATGAGACCACCCCGAAAATTGAAGCAGGTTCAGACGTTGAATGGTCGTATAGCCGCTTTAAGCCGCTTCATGTCCAAATCAACAGATCGTTGCCTGCCTTTCTTTAAGGCAATTAAAAGCAAAGGCTTTGAATGGACCAAAGAGTGTCGGCTCACATTCGACGAGCTCAAAAAGTACCTCGCCAGTATCCCGGTCTTAACCCGACCCGAGGAGGGTGATGTTTTGGAGATGTACCTCTCGGAAAGTGACAACGTTGTCAGCTCGGTACTAATAAGAGAGGTAGATCGAGTCCAACGACCTATCTACTATGTTAGCAAAGTGCTGCAGGGAGCTGAGACAAGGTACCTAGAGATTGAAAAATTTGCATACGCGCTAGTCATTGCAGATCGGAAGTTTCGTCCGTATTTCCAAGCTCACACTATCATCGTTCTCACCAACAAGCCTCTGAGGCAAGTCTTGTTCAAGCCCGAGGTCTCTGGTAGGTTGATGAAGTGGGGCATCGAATTCAGCGAGTACGACCTCCAGTACAAGCCACGAACTGCTATCAAAGCCCAAGCCTTAGCTGACTTCGTCATAGAATGTACTTTCTGCTCCGTGGTCCCCAGGTCGATCAAGCCCAAGGTTCCCAGGCCGGTTGAGCTCGAGCACCGGGAGGTAGCAACCAGCGCAGCTTTTCTCCTAGTGAGATCGAACCCGAACTGGGATAAGGAACCCTGTATCCTTCACATGGATGGCTCATCAAATCAGTAGGGTAGTGGAGATGGAATCGTTCTATATGAGCCAAGCGGTGCAAAACTGGAGTACGCGCTACGCTTCGAGTTCGCGACATCCAACAATGAAGCAGAGTATGAGGCATTAATAGCTGAGCTGGCCCTAGCAAACGAAGTGAAATCAAGCACGTCGTCATCTGCAGTGATTCTCTGCTCATGGTCAACCAAGTTACAGGTGAATATGAAGCTCGCGAGCCAATTATGATTGCCTACTTAGCCATAGTAAGAGAGGCTCTGCTCAACTTCCAGTCGCATTTCATCAAGAAAATCTCGAGATTAGAGAACGTTGAGGCTGACGCCCTGTCTCGGTTAGCCAGCACCAGTGATAATACTATGAGAACCGTGCGCATAGAAAACCTGCCTCGGCCTAGCATTCTCGGGGGGGAAGAGGAGGCCGCTCCTGTCTTACAAGCAGAGATAAGCTGGATTGATCCACTCATGAGCTTCCTGCTGCACTAGACCCTCCCTGTAGATTGCAGCGCTGCTAGAATACTGAGCCTTGTTGCTACCCTCAAATGACACTATTTACTGACAATTCGGCCTATATGCATCAAGATTTCTTGCCTGAGCCATACATTTCAACACCTGTTCTTTTCCCGATCCCGTCCAACATGCCATTGATGTGGGACGGACCCACTTTCTGTTTTGTCAAATTTAGAGCGGTGGAACAGGATCCCATTTCTTCAACAATTGACATTACGAGTTTCCATGCTTCATTGGTAACCAGATGATACTGGGCCCATGGATGATGATATATGAGCTCTAATACGTGGGCCCTTTATAAATGGAGCTCACAGGGTACAGTTTTGATATTGGAACCATCATCATCGATCTTGTCCCAAACTATTTATTTATATAGGGTTAGTTACATGAATCTTCTTTCATGATTATATTGTTTTCACTCAAATCCTTTTTAGTCTATTTGTACATTTTCATATAATTTTAACATGACATCAACATGCCATTGATGTCTAAGCCATGCATTTTATATCTTATTGTTTTCACTCAAATCCTTTTTAGTCTATTTGTACATTTTCATATAATTTTAACAATAATATAATGATGGACGTGACACTGATTAGAAGGAAATTAAATTCATGTAATCAATCTATGTAATCAATTCATATAATTGAAAAAAAGTTTAGATGATAGCGATGATGATGATGTCTGTTTTATAATGAGCTCACATGATATATAGTTGTGATATTGATTACTTGAATATCCTACCTACTGACTTATTTTAAATGGAGTCATCAATATGTCAAATTCGTTGCATGGTCGTTGGTCCTGTTTGGCAACTTCGGTCCCTGCATTATTAACTTGTATTCTGAGAGAGAAGATATCTTGATCTATATGAGAAAATTGTCTGTAGTTTCTAATGTACTAGGCTGCAAGGGGAAACATGATAATGAAATTACAATTCTAGGCTTAGAATGCAAACTAAAATGTAACACCTTCAATGGGTTGGGCCTTGGATGGGACTCAAGTAATGCTTATAAAGCCCGACTTTGAAATGGACCCAATGGTTCTGCGAAGATCGGGAAGATGTAATTTGAGGGTTTGCATCTGAATTACGCAAATTAGGTAGACCTTGGCTTAGGAAAAGTGAGTTTGCTTTGTTGATAATCATTTTAGGGCTCCAAATGTTTTTGTTAAAAATTAAATCATTCCGAGCCTTCTAGATGGTCCATATAATTGAGATGTATTGCCAAATTGGCTTATACCCTACTGCTGAATTGGCTTATATCATTTTAGGGCTCCAAATGTTTTAGGAAGGTCGGGTATATACCCTACAGTGCCTACTCACTTTGGCGTACGTCGAGATTGGCTTATTCCTACTCATGCCTATCTTGTCAGTTCGGCACTTCGAAGTAATCTACACTTAGAAAATATGGGGCAAATGAAATTTGTGCTTGCGAGATGGATGGCCAAAAGATTTCATTCATTCAAAAGGGAGTTTGTAACATTCAGCAAAAAAAACAGAGAGGAAAAGCACTACTGCCGAACTCAAAGGCTCGTATACAGGGAGGTCCCAGAAAAGAGGCACAGTTCAGTCTTGATGGGGCACCTCACCCCCTCCTTCAACAATCTCGAAATCTTTGCTCGGGTCCAGCTCCATTGATGTGTTTGTGGCAACAACCTCATCGGCCACTGTGTTGGAGTTCCCTGACCTATCTCCAGCTTCTAGATCAACTTCATCATCATCATCCTCCAAGGAGTTTGGATCTTCACCCGCCGCTTGAATCACAATCTCTGTTGAGATCCCGATCATTGTGAGTGGTTGAAGATCAAGTTGGGGAAACATACTCCTTGCCAGCTAGCGGCAGACCTTGAAACCTTTGCAGAAGGCTGAAGTAGCTATTTCGTTCACAAAATTCTTGAACTCTAGAGAAGTCTTGTAAGCTCAAACAGCACGATCACCAGCTTCCTTTAGCTCCTGGGAAAAGATAGCCTTGCGCTAGCAAGGAGAGCCTCCTCCTCAATCTCCTTTTTCAACTCATGGATACGCTCCTCCTTCCGCTTTGAATCTATCTTCCGCTTCGCTGCCAGCTCGACAGCCCTCATCGTCTTGGACTGGCACTCCGCCGCTTTTGACTCGGTAGCCAAAACCTTGGCCTCTAAGACTTTCGCTTTTGACACTGAGATTTGTAATAGCTCCATCTGACAATCGGACTACTCCACCAGTGAGTGAATTAGCAAGTTCATTTGCAAAAGAGTTGTATTGACCAGTAAGGCAGGAAAAGCACAAAGGACAGAGAAGTGAAGTTAGAAACATACCACCACAAATGACCCCACGTAGTGGCAGTGAGCTTGGAGCGAGCATCCCGGCATAATTTGACACCTCGGTAAAAAAGACAACTTCCTTGCTCTTGAGAGTGGCAACTCGGGCAACGACCTCGGGTTGGACGGGTTGAGGCTCGAACTCCTGGGCCACCTCAAGCTTGCAAGCTGGCGACCTGGTTCCCTGGTCATCCTCAACCAGGTTGATGACGGGTGCATCCTCTTTCCTCCTCGGGGTTGTAGGTGCGGTGGGACTGGCGACGGGCTTGACAGCTTGGGTATTAGTACGAGATGCCTTTCTCTTTTTCCTCTTCTTCATGTCGATAAAAAGCTTGGAGACAGGGATATCCGCCATGGTACTTGCAACATAGACACAAACTTAGCAATGAAATCGATGAGAAAGAAAAAAGTCCAAGTACGTGAAACCGAAGTGGAGACTTACCCGAACTCAGCCCCGCATTAACCAATCTCTCCTTGGCTAGGAAGTCGTCCATTTTCAACATAAGCTTTGCCTAGGCATGGACCTGTTCTCTCATGTCCTTATCTAACTTGATGCTGGAGTCACTAATGGCTGTCCTCCAGTGCATCGAAAATGGCCACCTCCCAGCCACAGTGACAAAAAAATAACGTCTCTTCCAGGCCGAGACTTTGATGGGGAGACCATACAGGATCTTGTACCTAGGTCGAGGGGTTAGGTTGTAGCTACGGTGTTCGGAAGAAGGAAGACTAGTAGAATTCTTCTTAATAGAATAAATCGAGCTGAAGGTGTTCATCGTCAAAGGTTTACCGTAGTGATGGAATAAGAAAATGGTACATACTATAGAGCAAATTGAGTTGGGTGAAGCTGACCTATGGCTATGTTAAAAAATTGAAGAATTTCCTTGATGAATGGGGGGAGCGGGAAGCGCAGCCCAGACTATTAGTTGCTCCTCGAACACCACAACCTCATTAGGATCATGGTCCCAAGGGTATCCCTCCAAAGGGATACACCAGCCATGGTCCTCAAAGAACTTGTAGTATTCGACCAGTGTTTGCAACCTCTTCTCAGTCATCATGGAAGGATCGAAGCAGTCCAACCCCGGCCTTCGAGAACTATGGGAGCTCGAGTATTCTTTCCCGGAGTCTCCCCGCTTCTCTGCTTGGGAATCCACCTCGAGCGGGCTGGGCTCAAAAGCTTGTGACGAGGTGCCCACTTCGGCAAGACCAGACCTTACTGCTTGGCTCGAGGAGTCCACCTCGGTCCCACTCAACTCGTTACCGACATCCAACAGGCTACCAATGCTAACACTTGACATCGTAATTAAAGGGAATCAAGTAGGAACGAAGGAGGCTTACCTAAGCCAAAGAGAGGAGTAGATGACCTCGAAGAACAAGAACAGATGACACTGACCTGGAAGCAGACACACAAGCTCAAAGCACGAATGCACAAATCATAGCGAAGAAAATGGGCACCCCATGGCCCCTATTTATAGCCACTGTAGTCGGTTTTGGATAGGCAAGATCGATGTAATCTGACGACTCCCATAAAAACCGGCTGCACTCCTATCGAGCCATAAATCAGTTGAGCGTGTGTTTTGACGTCCATAGGGTTAATAATCCACGTGACGTATGCGTGTCCATGGCACGTGATCTGGTTTCCTGGTAGAATTGGAGGGGACGTTGAGATCAAACTGCCAGATAGACTAAAGCCAAATCCACACAACCTGACATGAATTCCTCTAATCGGGTCATGACCCATGCGCGAGGGGTGATTTGGCCTGACTTGATAAATAGAGGACATGCGGATGGAGACCACCAATTGGA
This sequence comes from Nelumbo nucifera, assembly GCF_055504915.1. Classification (NCBI taxonomy): domain Eukaryota; kingdom Viridiplantae; phylum Streptophyta; class Magnoliopsida; order Proteales; family Nelumbonaceae; genus Nelumbo; species Nelumbo nucifera. The sequence goes on from NC_142653.1 coordinate 55,755,953, forward strand.
CGATGACTCAACACTATGCTCACCTCGGCAAGTAAAGTTACTTCAGGAGTCCCAGCCACCTCGAAAAACATCGAACTCTGGGGACCTTGGATGGTTGAGACTGTTTAAGCGACACGTAGCAAGTCCTAGAAGATTGCCAGCTGTCTCCGAGCTCTCTGGGATCATGACGTGGAACTATAGGCTTTATCTGCATCCCGCCCGAATTGGATGGACACGATAAGCACTATCAGATAGCACATTGTTCCCTATCGGAGAGGAACAAACTCCCACTTATCCAGCCCGAAGATCTCAGAAAGGCTTTGTGAGGCCCACGACAACTCAACTATATAAGGGCACTCACCCATAGCAGAAGGTACGCGCGATTATTTGCTCACTAGGTCTCATACAATCAAGCTTTTAGCTCACATACATAGATAGCATACTAACTTAAGCATTGGAGCGACCTCAGCGGGTTACAAATCCTGTGTTCTCTGATCCCTTTCTTTTGTAGTTTGGACGATCCACTTGGCAATTCACATCTGAACTGCCTTACAAGTAAGAGCATCCAGATTGCGCATGATCAAATCCAAAAGTAGCTAAGATAAATTGCCATGTTGTCTTTTCAAGATAAACATTAAACAAATGTTAAAAATGTATGCTTGATATATGGAATTGACTTATCTTGTGAAATTGACTTACCAAATGACACCATTTGTTTACAATTTGCCCCACTTATATGAAGACTTCTTCGTAGAGCTCTAATTCAAGTTCACATGTTTTATTGTGGATTCCGTCCCACATACATCGATTTGGGAGAGACTCGCTTTTTATTCGAATTCACTTTTTGCTACGACAATGTCTTAGCATGGGGCTATTAGATATACTGCAGCGACCCCACCAAAAACTCATTTCATCTAAATCAGGATGGAGCCATCACAATAAATCTAAGGCTTTGGTTCAGTTGTTTCAGCGGGGTTATAACACTATAGTATCTTTGGTTCAATCGTTTCACCAGACTGCAGATTGGATGGCGTATGAAGTCCAGATTATTATGTCAGAGTTTATCTTTTAATTTTTCTTTTCTTTTTCTTCTCTTTTCTCTCTTTGTTTAACTGGTTTTTGGGAGCGCACTATCCCAGTTTGTTCCCACCATCCCCATTTTTATGAAGATACGTAAGTACATTTGACTTTTCAAATAACACCATTTGTTGAATACTGTTCGAACAACCTTTTCAACCTTACATCGGGAACATTCCTATGCTTTTATGCTTTATTTTATGGGAAGGTAATCCCAATACAAAATTATGATGGTTGTTCAAACGGGCCTTATAGTGACTGAATCCCATCACGATATAGATCAGGATTTCAGATAACCCTACAGTCAACTCACTTGTTCTTTTCCGGATCCCGTCCAACATGCATGTCCATTAATTTGGGAGGGATCCATTTATGTTTTGTCAAATTTGGACCGGTGGAACCCATCTCTTCAACAACCGACCTTACGAGTTTGCATGCTTCATTGGCAACCGGACGATACTGGGCCCATGGACTATGATATACCATATGAGCCTAACGACTATTAGGTGAGCCCTATATAAATGGAGCTCACATGGTACAGTTATGATATTGGAACTCTCATCATCATGCTCTAAATTTCCTCCCAAACCATTTATATAACCATCTATATGGGGTCAGTTAGAATCTTGTTTCACCATTATTTAGTGGTGTTCACTGTTAAATTATAAGTATTTCATTTCTTATTCTTTTCACCCAAGTCCTACATTTTCCAATCCTTTCAACTGATCACTTGTTGAAGGGACTAGAAAAGTCTGAAGGCAAGGCAGATTAAAAAATTGAATAAAAATAAAAAAAATAATAATGATTACCCACGTCTCTTTCGACAGATGGAGGCGTGCCTGTCCTTGCGAGACGTGTCACTCACTCGAGCGGGTAGTACTTTGCCATGATTACCTACGCAGCCCTGGCTAGTAACGGATATGGCAGAGGTTTAGTGGTGGCTACGCCTAGCTCGGCAAGAACACCCATATTTAAGAGCCCCCAGCCGAAGGGGAAGAGGTATCTTGAATTAACCTTATACTTTTGATCTAGCGTGACTTACGCTCTTAGCTTCCTTTGCATTGTTCGATGTTCTTCCAAGTATTCTAACTTGACCGTCGGAGTATTCCCACCGGGTAACCCCCTGGGAATCCTTCACCATCTCCTTCTCAGGTATCGTCCGTCGCCAGCTAGAAGCCAGCTTTTCACCAGCTAGGAGTGTCCGATTCGTGCTGCATCATTTGGCGCCGCCTGTGGGAAACAGTTCAAAAAGCCTCCCCCTAGTTTCTGCAGCTCTCTCTAAAAAAATCTTGACATTCATGGCTTCTTCAAGCAATGCCCAGCGTAGCGCGGAAATGGACATCGTCGGGGAACAACTTCAGGTTCCCGTGGTCTGCATTGGGCAGTTCACTATTCCCCTCTCCGCTGATGGAGTCCCCACCCTGAACATGCCGCAAATGCCGACACCCGTGAATGTTCCTCTTCCTTTCTTGGCCAGGACAACCTTCACTAAGCCTTCTATCATCCCCCCGACGACAAGCCAGAGCCAGCTTGACAACCTAGTGCAGTCCAAGCGGGCCATGCAAGCCCATATGCAACAGTTTCAACAACTCCAGCTCTACCAGCAGCAGGTGTTGCACCAAGTCTCTCAATATCACTACCAGCAGCAGTTCCCTTAGCTACCTCAGACTCAACAACCTCAGCTCCCTCCTCGGCACCCGGCCTTGCAGCAAGTTAGGCCTCGTCGTCGAGGTGAGCGCCCTTCTCACCGAGGAAAGGCTTCCCAGACTCAAAACCCCCTTAGGAGTTAAGCCTCCTCTCGCAGTAGGAAATAAAGACCAGCTACTCCGGCCTCGCCGCAAGCAGTCAGGTCAGCATCACCCTGACATTCGGAATTCGAGCCCCCACTTCTGGAGAACCGGTTCGAGATCCTGGCTGCAGATTCTAAGTAGGACCCCTCTGTCCACAACCATCACCGGCAGTCCGAGCCGCTTCCTACAAAAACTATTCCTAACAACACAGAGGCAAGCAACACTAATGCAGAGCCCACCAAGAAGCAGAGGCAACGCCGCCAAGCTTGCCGAACCGCCACCCACAACCTGCCCAAGTGTTGGACAGTTTTGTATTCCCTTAGCTTCAATCAGAATGATGTACTTTATGAGTTTATTGTAAATGAAAAAAAGTGCATATTTGATTCATGTTCCCTTGGTATGTTTCTATGAAATACCCTTAAACTGGACACCTAATGAGACTCGTGTTAGTTTAGAATGTTCACAGCCAGTGGGTCAGTCTGGGGAGACCTATCCTGATAAGGCTGACACTGTTGTGCCACCAAGTCGGTTGGGGTGGCTTGTCTCAGCTGCCAGGGTGAGACCCTAGGCACATACAGTGTAGGATTAATTGAATCTTTGAACTGGACCAGATTTCCAGTATTGCCCTGGACCTTGGAGATTAATGGGCAAAACTAAAAGTTACACCCGACCCCTAGACTCGATTATGATACTGCACTAGGTGTCGGATTGGGTTGTCTTTGATGTACCAATCAGTGAGATCCTTAGCGGGGGTCAAAACCTAGGTATGTTGGGACAGTTTGAGAATTCATTTGAGTGGGTGATCATAGTGACATGATCAGCCCCTTTGTCGGACAAAGGTAATGATCAGGGATGCACTCTCACTGATGGAAACCAAGACTGCCGGCATCCGATTTCAAACGTTGAGATTTGGTTTGCAAAATATATTTTATATGAGATATAAAAGTATATATATATTATGGTTTCTAAAATATTTGCAAAAGGTTTTAATTCCTAGGATCCATATAAGCAGAGAGTGCAACACTGTTCCTTGCAGTCAAGGGAGAGTTCCTCTCTTGTTGGGCAGTGTTTGATCATTATGGGCTGAGAGGTTAAGTGTAAGACCATTGAGGATAATACATGATGGGCTAATCTTGCATCTGCCCACAGTCCCTGGGTGTTACAAGGTGGCTTGGCCCAGGGACCACTTAGGGTAAGTGTTGAGCCCAAAAGCCCATTTGATGGGTTTCAGGGGGTGCACTATCCATAGCAGTGTATTCAGCCAGGCCTTGTGACAAAGGCTGGGCTGAACCCATGTGGCTGATGTGTAGATCAATGCTTGGGTCCCACGCCATACAAAGAAGCCCAACTGGGCAGCAGTTAGGAAGGCTAAGTGAGCACATAAGCTTAATGGGCCTAAAGCCCATTTCGAACTGGACTTATTTAATAAGTTAAATATGGGCGAATTCTGAGATGGATCAGCATATAGGATAAGACCTTAACCCTATCCACTCAGAGAGTCCAGATCTAAATGCGATTTGGATCTAGAAATCTCCTAATAAGATTAGGAGAAGGTTGATCCAATCTACAGATAAGATAAGGGTTTATCCTTATCACCTAAAGAGATGTTTTGATCCAAATAAGATTTGGATCAGCAACTCCTAATTGGATTAGGAGTTGATCCTCTGGGGTTACAAATAAGGAGGGGGCGGCAGCCTTTAAAAAAGAGATATACTCACATCCTCTTCAGAGCTGAAATCACAGAAGAAAGATTTCTGCAATCCCTGCAAAGATCTTTCTTGCCGCCTCCTCCCTACAGCCGCCAGACATCTAGTTCGATCTCCAACTCAGTGGGAGAAGTCAAGATTCGATCTTGACATAAGTTCTTTGTTAAAGAATTAAAAGGAAGCTGTGCTCACGTGCCATACTGTTATCGTACTTTCAAGCCCATACTGTTATCGTCCTCACCGACAAACCTCTAAGGTAATTCCTACAGAAGTCCAAGGTCTCTGGTCGACTGACGAAATGGGCCGTTGAGCTCAGTATGTACAACCTATAGTATAGACCACGAACTACTATTAAGGCTCAAGCTTTGGTAGATTTCGTTGCGGAATGCACCTTTAGCGCCGAAGCCCCCAGGACAGCTAAACGCAAGGCCCCCAGCTCGGGTGAGCCCGAGGTTCCTAGGCCGGTTGAGCTCGAGCGCCATGAAGTAGTAACTAGTGCAGCACCTCTCCCAGTTAGACTAGGCGCGAACTGGGAGGAGGAGCCCTGGATCCTTCATGTGGATGGCTCATCAAACCAGCAGGGCAGTGGAGCTGGGATCGTTCTATATGGACCAAGCAACGTGCAACTAGAGTACGCACTGCGCTTCGAGTTCGCGGCATCCAATAATGAAGCGGAATACGAGGCACTGCTAGTCGGGCTGGCCCTAGCAAACGAAGTGAAAGCCAAACACGTTGTCATATGCTACGATTCTCAGCTCGCAAGCCAACCATGATTGCTTACTTGACCAAGGCAAGGGAGGCTCTACTCAACTTCCGGTCATACCTCATCCACCAGATCCCAAGGTCAGAGAACGCTGAGGCCGATGCCCTATCCTGGTTAGCTAGCAACAATGATAACACAATGAGAACCGTGCATATAGAGAGCCTACCTCGGCCTAGCATTCTCGGGGGGCAGAGGAGGTCGCTCCCATTGTTCAAGTAGAGCCGAGCTGGATCGATCTGCTCGCGAGCTTCCTGCTACATGGAACCCTCCCTGCAGATCATAATGCCGCCAGAAGGGTAGAGCATCAAGCAGCCAAGTACGTCATGATAGACGAGAGGTTGTACCTTAAGTCTTACATGCTCCCCTATCTGCGCTGCTTGCGACCCTCCGAAGTCCAACTCGTGCTCCGTGACACTCATGAGGGCCTGTGCGGCGGACACTTGGGGGGCAGAGCCCTCGCCCAGAAAGCACTACGGCAGGGGTACTATTGGCCAACAATGAAGGCAAATGCAATTGACCTTGTCAGAAGATGTGGAAAGTGCCAGAAGCACGCCAAAATCCACCACCAGCCCGCTGCTGATCTGAAATATTTCACCAGCCCGTGGCTCTTTTCATAGTGGGGGATCGACATACTTGGACCATTCCCGTCGGTGACAGGGCAAAGAAGGTTCTTAGTGGTGGCAGCCGACTACTTTACCAAGTGGGTAGAAGCTGAACCTCTTGCGACAATTACAGCTCGAAATGTGCAGAATTTCTTTTGGAAGAGCATAGTATGCCGCTCCAGATAAACTTGAGTGCTGATCTCCGATAAGGGCAAGCAATTCGAAGACATCAAATTCCAAAATTTGTGCAAAGACATGGGGATACGGCAAAACTTCACCTCGGTTGCACACCCTCAAGCAAATGGCCAAGTAGAAGTCACAAAAAGAGCCATCCTCCGTGGACTGAAAGCACGCCTGGACTGAGCTAAGGGATTATCGGTAGACGAGCTGCCCAGTGTGCTACGAGCTTACCGGACCACAGCGAATACTGTGACAGGAGAGACTCCCTTCAACCTCACTTATGGAACCGAGGCAGTCATCCCGGCAGAGATCGAAGTCCTTACACTATGATGTGAAACGGATGATGACAAAGCAAACGAAGATGAGTTACGCACCAACCTCGACCTGCTTAACGAGGTACGGGACCTCGCATATATTAGGACTGTGGCCTACCGGCAGAGGGTAGCTCGGTACTATAACGCCAAGGTCAAGAAGCGGAATCTCCGCATAGGAGACTTGGTCCTTCGCAAAGTTATGATACCTGAGCCCGGTGCTGGTAAGCTCGGATCAAATTGGGAGGGACCCTACCGAGTAAAACAAGTACTTGGGGAAGGGACGTATGAACTCGAAACCCTAGAAGGGAAACAAGTACCTCGGGCATGGAATATTGTCAACCTAAGGCAATATTACCTATAAACTGCCAAACTCCAAGAGTAGACCACGAGTCACTCCCAAAGCTTAAGGGCCAAAATGCCGAGCTAGCACAACCTCGGCGTCATAAGATCCAGTCGCCTCTATGGCATGGGAAAACTACTGAGTGGACCATGGGTCACTCCCAAAGCCTAAGGGCTAAAACACTAAGGCAATTAAGACTTCAACACTATGAAGAATTTAGCTGCCTCATTGGTATGAAACATCAGAGGCGTTCTCAAGTATACAGTTCGAGCATACATAGTAATCATTTCGCGAGTACTTCGAACACTAAGGGATAGCTCGGGGTAACAATTTCTAAAAAACCCTACTTTGAGTATGCAGCCTTAGCAGCTCGAGTAAGGGGGTCACCTTGACAAAAAATGAAAAGTGCACCGTACTTAGCAAGAAAAAGAGAAGAAATTTTATTACAGATTCATACATAAAAACTGAGCTAAAACAACTCGAGAAGAGTCCAACAGGAAGTAAAAAAAAAAAAAAAACTGGCTCAGTTGCCCAAGAAAGGTTCACCATAGAAGAGAAAAAGAAGAACAAGGCTTAAAATAGCCCAAAGAGAGTCCATCAAGAAGAATTTTTAACCGGGTCCTCAACACCCGGGAACAACCATCCAAAAGACAAAAATATCAGAACCAGCCTCAGGGTTCTCCCGCCGCCTCGTCCTCCTCATCCTCCGGGGAGTCAGGCTCCTCCTCCTCCGCCACGTCCGCCGTTTCAGGGGTCAGGCATGGCTACGTCATCAAGGTTAAGCCCGGAGAACTTCTTTCGAACTAACCAATGGCAAAGTTTGAACCCCGAACGGTAGGAGCTCATACCATAGTCCACCTGGAGGTCCTGGAACTCTTGGGAGTCCTTGAAGTTGCTCACCACCCTTGCTCGCTCGGCTTCCACCCAAGCATCGAAGGTCCGAGTCCGCTCTTGAAGCGTGGTCTCTAGATCTCGGACCTGCTGGTGGAGCAGCTCCCTGTCGCCTGTCACCCTCGACGATTCCTCCCGGTAGCGAGTGTTCTCTTCCATCAGCCGGGCAATTTGCGCTTCCAAGTCTCGGACGAGCTGTTCTTGGGCCGAGCTCCCTTGACGAGTCTGGAGAAGCTCGTCTTGAGCCCGTTCGAGCTCGCCTTGGAGCCTTTGCACCATTGACCTCTGATTGAGAGCATTGCCGGAGTGGATGTTGGTCTGGAGGGCCATGACATGAATAGCGGAGTTCACCTGCCAAACAAAGAATCGAGGTCAAAAGGGAAAAAGGTAGAGAAAAGAAAAGGAGGTAAGGGAAGTCACGTACCACCATGCAGTGAGCCGAGGCCAGCTTCGCGAGCTCGCTGGGCTCCATTCCTCCCCAGCAGGCGACCTCAGCCCGGGTGATTGCCCTCCGGCTTCGCTGAGAAGCCATGACGATGTCAGTGACGCTCTCCCAGTTCCCGGTGGGGAACGGAGGGAAAGCAAAGCGGCCAGGGTGTCCGGACGGGGGGAACTGCTCTTGCGCTGGGACCTCGGGACCCTCTGCATCACCACCCATGGCTACCCCCTCGAATGGGACTGGTGGGACCTCTGACACCGGCGGGATGAAGACTAGCTCTGGAGACTCGAACTCGGAGTGCGACCTCTTTACCCGGCGCTTCTGGTTGCTAGACAGAAGCCGATGAGCATCCACACCGATCATGTTGGCTACAGGAAACCAAAAGGCATTAATCCAAAATAATTATATATATATATAATAATAATAAAATAAGATAAGTTTTCCAAGGCACTACGCGACCGAAAAGGCAACCTACCAGGGCCCAGGCTGGCCTGCGCAAGCTTGTCCTCGGCCAAGTAGTCCGAGCAGAGGAGGCCAAGTGCTGCCCAGGAATGCAGCAACTTTTGAATTTCAGGATCTAGTTCAACCCCCGGATCCTGGATGGCGCCCCTCCAGTGGGTGGGGAAGGGCCACCCCTCGGGGTTGCGCACCAAGAAGTAATCCCGCTTCCAGGTCGGGATCCTGTTCGGTAGGGGAGAAGTAGTAGGAGCGCCTTTCCGGAGAAGCATTTTTTATGCAAAGAATAGAAGAAAAAATGTCGAGGTTGAGGGGAAGACAGTACTCATAACACAAAGAAATAGTCCCAACTATATTACGAATCGAGTTGGGGTGAAGCTGGTCAATGGTGATGTTAAAATGCCTCAAAATTTCCACAATCAAAGGGTGAAGAGGAAGGTGGAGGCCAGCAACAAGCTACTCCTGAAAGATCACAATTTCATCGTGACCATCCTCCTAGGGGAAGTTACCGGAGGGGAGGCTATAAGTAAGATTTGGAGGGAGGTCATAGTGGAAGACTAAGGTCCTGACCCTCTCTATGGACATGGTGGAAGACCCGAAACTATTAGGCTCCCTACCTCGAGAAGTGGAAGTCGTCTCGCCGGAGGCCTCTCTAGCCTCCAGGACCTACCCCCAAGCTCCCCCTGAGCTCGAGGGAACATCCCCTTGGTCACCACCACCACGGGAAAAGTTACCATATGGATATCTAGACATGCTAACGAAAGCGATAAGACTCACTAGGGAAAGATAAACTGGAGAAGACGGTGTAAACGGGGGGGAGATCGGGCAGCTAAGATGAAAACACAACCTAAGAATCCAAGAGCAGAGCAAGTTAGCGTGAAAGCAATAAGGTCTGGGGGCCCTCCTACTTATAGTCACCGTACCCTCAAATCAATGGCTCAGGACGAAACGGATTCGACAATTCACAGTCAAGCTGACCGCACGTCTTCCAAAACCAAAGCGCGATTGGCTGCATGTTTACCTTGATTAAGGTGATGACGGCTGCACCATTTTGGCACATTTTTTTGGCATTTGACAAGCCTAGAAACCTCCTCCTGACCGTGTGTGTGCATTTAAGGCAATCTGTCAGTTAAGTTTGAATTTGGGTCAAATCCATCCGTCATATTTCATGAACTCCTCGCGCTAAGAGCAGGACCTTTAGCCGAAGGAGTGGGGGGCAATTGATGGAGGATGATTTGACCAGACCCCTTGGGGTGACAACGTGTGGACATGACTCAGCATGAGCTCGTTGACGGAAGAGCTCGCTATGCCATAGCTCGTTGACGGAAGAGCTCGCTATCGCGGGAGCTCGAGCTCCCCCGAGCTACTGGAAGGGAATACTCCAGGATCATCCTAGCTCGCGAGCTAGGGGAATCAGCTCGCTTCAGTAGAAGAGCTGCCCTCAAAGACAGTCTCGAGGGAGACTGCCCCGAAACATCCCTAAGAGCTCGCTATGAAGTAGCTCACGGACAAGTAGCATGATACTCTCAGGAAGCTTCTATCTGACAAGACCGCATCCGTCAGACTGTGCCACGTCCCTGGACTGGCGCAGTCCCTATCTTTTCAGCAGTCCACGCCCATGTCTCTCTCAACAGATGGAGGCATGCCTGTCCTTGCGAGACATGTCACTCACCCTAGCGGGTAGTACTCTGCCATGATTACCTGCACAACCCTGGCCAGTAACGGCTGTGGCAGAGGTTCTGTGGCAGTTACACCCAGCTCGGCAAGAATTCACATTTGCACCCTACAAATGCCCCATAGCATATCCCAATTGTGTATAGGTATCATCTTCCACTAACAACTTTGAGAGATGTCCCCAATGCACACTGAGATGTGCATGTGGGGCGTTTATGGGGCACAAATATGATCTCTGGTGAGTGACCAATACCTATTATACAAGCTTCGCTTCAATGAGTGCTGGCTTGATGGTCCCGTTGCCCTTTTACAATCTAATTCATGGAAGCCCATTAGGGCATTGTTATTTTGGCCATAGAGGCTCTATCTATAAGGCGTTTTTTGATTTGACAAATTAGGTCTCCATGGCCCATCGATTGTTGATCCCATGTGTATGAAGGGACATATTAGGGAAGACAATGAGACAAGATTTAAGATGATTATGATAAGGTTGCTATGATAGTATTTAAGATGGTTTGAAATAGTTTAGTACAGAATTTGAGTGAAAGTGGGTTTCTCTTACCTTTTCTATAATATGATGTAATTCCCACAATTAAGTAATGCAATCGTTTTACCTTTTCTTTGATATTTTACATAGAGAGCTAGGGTGCATCCTCCATCTTTATCACGATCAGAAAAGATGCACTTGAAGCAATGGTAGTGGCCTTAGGAGAAGAGAATTAATGGCAAAGAGATGTCAAACTTTGCCACACGTCATCATAATGCAACCTATTGAGAGCACCATATAAAACAACAAACAAGAGTCCATACTCCATGGTGATGATAAATCATTCATAAAGATCTCCACAATGATAAATCATTCATGTATGGGAAGCCCATACAATGGTGCTCAATTTCAGAAATTATCCAATTTGCATTGAAGGTGATTCGCTTCTAGTAATTTCTTGTCTCAATAACCAATTTCGAAACTTGGGGAGATTGAAGATTGTTCAAGGCTTTTTGAGTCTATGGAGCATGGAGTGGAGTACAGACATTCTTTTAGGGAAGCAAATCAAGCTGCGGATTGACTGGCGTGTGAAGCTCTATCTCATAGATGGGAACCTCTCCCTTTCAATCCCCTTGCTTTGCCTAGTGATCTAGCTCATATTTGTTTGTGTGATGTTTCGGGCCAAGATATCCCCTGTCTTGTGTATCTCCTCCTAATTTTTACCAAAAAGAAATGCTTATCATTAAACTTCACTTGAATATTTAACATATCTTTCCATTATAGAAGTGATCCACCAACAATTCCATGATATGTAACATAAAATGGTTGAAACAATTTATTTTCAGAAGAAATGATGAAAGGTGGGTTTCACTTCTAACTGGCTGAGGTGCTACATTTGGCCATTATGGATCCTCCAGTGATCGTTTCGATCACCCCGGCGATCTATTTGTCCTGGGGGTCAGTGTATTGATTCCTCGACTGGTTGAGTGCTCGGTTGTCCTTCTTAATAAATTGTTTTAGGTACCCACAACTGATCAACTCTTTGATCTCATTCTTGAGATTTTGGTAGTATTCCATGCCATGGCCCTTAGCTTAGTGGAACTGGCAATATCTATCTTGGTTTTTGTTGTCTTGTGGCCACTTGAGGTAGTCCATCTTCTTGATCTGCATGAGGATCTTCCCTATTTTGGAATTTAGTGGTGTAAAGCTATGGTATTTTTTTGGGGGGAGTTTAGGAACACTTGGCTGGTGACTTAGAGAATCTAGACTACCTTTTATCACACTGGCTTCACTCAATACTAGCTTTCCCATGGTCCTCATCACAGTCTTTCCTCTTTCTTTTACCTAAGTAGCTGGCTCTTCAATTAACCCCTTTGCATTCATGTGATTTTGAGTGCAATTTTGAGGAAGTCCTTCATGTTGTTTAGAGGGTTTTTAGCCAAGGAGAATCTAAGGTAGCATTATCAAGCATTGTGGATGGTTGTAGTTACCAAAACAATTGGATCGAGTCCTCGAACTTGCAAAGACTCTAGGTTAAACCTCCAAACATACTCTTAGAGTCTCCCTAGAGTGCTAGTAAATGGTCATCAAGTTGGTTATAGTCTTAGTTTGTTGTAGGCTAGTGATGAAGTGTGTAGTGAAGAGTTCGAAAAACTGCTTCTAGTTCATGATGGAGACTAGTGCCAGTCCCGAATACCACATCTGTGTTGTCTGGTAAAAAGTGGTTAGGAAGGCCAGGTGCATGGTCACCTTTGAGGTCCTATGGAGTAACATGAGGGGCTGAAAGCTCTCCATGTGACCTAGTGGGTTGGCTATCCTATCATACATCTCAAGGTTAGGCGTCTTGAAGTCCTTTGAATGTGGTTCGACGAAGATTTCAGCGGGCAAAGGCAAGGGATGAGTGAGTTTGGGGATGCTAGTTGTTTCACCAAGGCTAGTTGCACAGAGAGACCGAGGTGGTCCTTCACCAATGCATGACGTAATGTAGCCATGTGCTACTCTAGCATAGGTACCTCAGGCTGGGGAGCCTTAGTGTGGCCATGTACTGCTCCTAGGCTTGAACATTGAAGTCCATTCATTGGATGTAGCATATGAGCTCCTAGAATTGGTGGGCATCTACTTCGGTTGGGATCATGGAGGGGTCGACACTTTGTTGCTACCCTCAGAAGATGATTTAATGCCATGTTGAAAATGGTGATGGGGAAATTTGTAAGGATGTATTTTCATGCATTTCCCACAAACAACACCAATTGATGATGCTTGAACTATGCTGAGCCTTGTTGGATTAACAACTTAGATGCTAATAAGTAGGTTGGTAGGTCAGGTCTACAAAGTGAGCATACGTCAAAGAGTCTATGGATGGACTTGGCAAAGGAGCTGTAACGATCAAGCTAGTGCCAAACCGTGAGAGAGAGAGAGCCAACATAAGCCTATAGTTAGTGGGCGAGGGGCTGAACTTATATAGGATCATGGGTTTGGTCAGAACACACCTATCATAGTCAGAGGTAACGGTCCTCAACCATCAAATGCTGATAGATACTTTAGAATGTTCACTAGGTTGACCTCTCACCGCTTGCCCAAGAAATGGGGGAAATTGGTGTAACTATTACCACGTGGGCAACATGACCACTAAGTATCTCAGGAACATTAAGTGGCTCGAATGGGCCAAGGTGGGTATGCCATGTAGGTCAGACTCTACGAGGATGTATAGCTTACCAGGTTGCTGGTTGTCCAAGTCAGTTAGGTGGATAACTCTCATTCAACTCAATATCCTCTTGTAAATTCACAGAAGAGGGATCGACTAAAGTAAAAGTGGGCACTTTACGGTTAATGTAACAAGTAGTAGGAGTTAAGACATTCTCCATACCTGATTTGGCGGGCCCACTACCTGTTGGGTCAGTTGGGAACCCGCCTCCCACATTTTGCCGGTTAGTTATAGTAATTGCTTGGTGAGATGTAGCAACGGCTCATCGACCATTCCATCATCATTAAAGGCGACTCCTTGATTGTGATTTCTTGTCTAAAACGACTCATCGACCCCCCCTAGAATCTATGGAATATCATTGAAGAGTGTTTGGATATGAAGAATCGAGCAAATGAAGACTTGGTCTACAATTATGTGTATCGGGAAGCTAATCAAGTGGTAGACTGGCTCGCCAATCAAGCCTTTTCTTCCCTACAGGGTATAGTAAGCCTCAATCTTAGTGATCTTCCAAGGAATCTAGCTTGTATTTGTAAGTCTGATTTTTGGGGACATACTATCCCCCATCTTGTATAGCCCCCCTTGGTTTCTATCAAAAAAAAAAAAGCAATGGATTCAAGTGGAGCATCGTTTGAGCAATCAGTTTCAACGTCATCATTCTCGCCGGAACTACCAAGAGCAGACTTTTTCAAACCCCACACTGGTATTGGTGGATGACTCTCCATCGACAGAAAGGGTTTGTCAATGGCTACTAAACGTGCTAGAGTGGTTTCACAGGTGCAATTTTTCAAAACCAGCTTAAGTTTATGCTTGGCTTTACAGAACATGTCTTCATGGCTGATACGAACACACAAAATACAATATCAATGTAAAGATCGAAACCACTAAGAATTCGCAAACAACTATAACTGCAAGATATATGCGATGAAGGGTGATTTGGCCCGACCTCTTAACAGGGTGACACGTGTATGCGACTCAACATGTGCGACAACTTGGCATGAGCATATCAGCACGTGAATGTGACGAGGCATGAGTGATAGCTCAACAATCACCAGCCCGCTACAAGTTTGAGCTCGGGAACACAGGTACCCCAAGCCAAGAGAGCTTGGAGTTGGATTCGTCTCAATTTGTGAGCAAGGCAGCTCGAGAGGTCACCTCGATAGTTTGGAATAGGATCACTTCAACCAACAGCTCGCAACAAGGCAACTTGTTATAGAACAGCTCTCTACAAGACAGCTCGCTATAGAACAACTCGCTACAAGGCAGCTCGTTATAGAAGAACTCGCTACAGGGCAGCTCGTTATAGAACAGCTCGCTACGGGGTGGCTTGACGTCTCGCGAGAAGCTTCTTATCTGATAAGACCATACCCGTCAAACTGCTCCCGTATCCCTCGTCTAGCGGCGTGGCACCTGCCAATTTAGAGGACTGCGCCCACATCTCCCACTTAGCGGCGTCATGCTTGCGGGTTGTCTCTTGTCTGGCGGGACCATACCATACAACGGTCACTGTAGCCCACCTACTCTCAGTCATGACAATAACGGCCAGCCACTCCGAGGCACTACTTGGTAGCGGATCGCCACAGTAGAGATTTGGGATCAACCCCAACAGACCTGTCAGACACCAGTATATAAGCACTCTGGCCCCTCAAGGGCGAAGGTATCGCATTCACCACTCTCTAGCTCTCTCACTTTCTTGCATACTCATTCTCTTCTAACTCGCAACCGAGTACTAACTTAAGCATCGGAGTGTTCCAGTCGGGTGAATAGCCCCGGTTTCCTTCATCTCTCCTTGCGCAGGTAACTCCCACCCGTCACCAACTAGAAGCCCAATCACATCCAGCTAGGGGTGGCCGAATTGCGCATCATCAATTGACGCCGTCTGTGGGAAACGCTTCGAAAAGCCTCTTTCTACCAAGCATTTTCAGTTAAGTTTTAATGGCTTCCTCCAGCAACGTCGGGTGTAGCGCAAATATGAATACTTTTGGGGAGCAACCTCAGGTCCCGGCGGTGTGCGTTGGCCAGTTCACTATACCACTCTGTGCAGATGGGGTCCCGATTCTAAATGTGCCTCAGATCACGGCACCAGTGCCCTCCACGGTAGGTACCACCTTCGCCAAACCGTCTGTTCCCCCGGTAGCCGGACTTGAAGATCTAGTGCACTACATGCGGGCTATACAAAATCAAATGCAACAAGCACTGCACCATTTTATCAACAGCAATACCAGCAGTAGTTCCCTTTATTACCTCAGAGCCAGCAACCAGTTCTACTTCAGACTCCGACCGCACAGCAAGTTAAGCCTCGCCGTCGGAACGAACCCCCTTCCTGCTGAGGAGAGACCTCCAAGACCCAGAATCCTCTCGGGAGCCAGGTCTCATCTCGTGGCAGGAGGGAGAAACCAATTACTCTCACCTCGCCGCGCATGGTCAGGTTGGTATACTCTCAGCCTACCAAACCCGCATCACCTTGGCTTTCAGATTTTGAGGTCCTACTCATGGAAAACTGGTTCGAGGTCCTGGCCATGGACTCTAGACCAGGTCCCTCGATCCATAGCCATCGCCAACAGTCTGAGCCACTCCTCGTGTGAACTGTGCCTGACAACACGAAGGCCAGCAACACCAATGCGGAGCCAACAAAGAAGCAATGGAGACGCCGCAGAGCTCGCCAAGTTACAACCCAGATCTTGCTCGAACTCCTCAAAGGAAAGGAAGAAGCGAGCTTGGAAGCAGTGAAAGCCACTACACTCCTCTCTATGTCGTCTCCCTTGTCTCTCGAACTCCTGGCTGTTCTGATGCCAAAACATTTCAAAGTACCTCCCCTAGATAAGTATGATGGATCATTCGATCCGAATGACACATGTAGATTCTTTTCAATCACAGATGCATTTAGCCGGAGCAGGTGAGTCTTGCATGTGTGTGGCTTTTTCTACCACATTTAGGGGGGTAGCTCGCACATGGTATAGAAACCTTGCGCCCGGAACAAGCAGTGAAAGCCACTACACTCCTCTCTATGTCGTCTCCCTTGTCTCTCGAACTCCTGGCTGTTCTGATGCCAAAACATTTCAAAGTACCTCCCCTAGATAAGTATGATGGATCATTCAATCCGAATGACACATGTAGATTCTTTTCAATCACCGATGCATTTAGCCGGAGCAGGTGAGTCTTGCATGTGTGTGGCTTTTTCTACCACATTTAGGGGGGTAGCTCGCACATGGTATAGAAACCTTGCGCCCGGAACAATTAAGAGTAGGGCGTAGTTCATGTAGATTTTCACCTCACACTTTATCACTAGCAAGAGGTGTCCGAGGTCCCAAGAGAGCCTTCTCGGCATAGTCCAGAGGGAGGGGGAGTCTATCCGCAGTAACATCAAGAGATTCAGTGATGCATGTCTGCAGATACCCGACCTAGACCCCACAGTGAGGCTCACAGCAGCCAAGAGAGGCATAACGCACAAAGAATTCAAGTGGCACGTGGTTGCCAACAAGCCTAAAGATGTAATCGAGTTCCTCAAGCTCACAGACCAGTTCATCAGAACAGAGGAGGAGATGAACCAGAGAAACGAGAACCCATCTGAGAATAGGAAAAGAGAAGATGAGTCCTTAACTAACAGGGACAAGAAGAAGAAAGAACCAGCTCGGGGAGGAAAGCCAGACCAGCCTTTCCGAGCTCCTCCAGCTGAAAGGATGAACTACACGCCATTGAACGCGAAGCAAGCAGAAATCGTCATCGCGATCAAGGACGCACCTTATGTGAAGTGACCACCTTGGATGAGAGGAGACCCGAATACTAAGAATAAAAATGTGTATTGCCATTTTCATAGAGATCACGGTCACAACACCAAAAATTGTAAAAGCCTCTGCGATGAGATTGAAGAACTCATCCGTCGTGGATATTTGAGAATTTTTGTACAGAGTGATAATAAAACAGGACGACAGGGGGAGCAAGGCAGAGATGCTCCCGAGTCCAGTAGCAGGCAAAATGAGTAGCTACAAAGGCAGCCGCCCGAAGAGAGGCCAATTCGGGGGACAATCCAAATGATCACCAGCGGATCAATTGTCACAGGCTGCACCTTGGCCACAGCAAGGACCTCGGCTCGCGAGATCAAAAGAGAAGATCGGAATCCCCCGAAGCGGCCAAGGTTAGAGGAACCAATTTTCTTCACCAAAGATGACGCATGCGGGGTCCATTACCCCCACAATGACACGCTCGTGGTAAAGATAAGAATCAATAATTTCGAGGTGAAGCATGTCCTCATCGACTCCGGTAGTTCGGCAAATATATTCTTCAAGGCCGCGTTTGACAAACTTCAACTTCGGGAAAGCGATCTTAAGCCCGCGAGTACTCCCTTGGTGGGCTTTAACAAAGAGGAAGTCAGGCCCCTAGGGAGAGTTACCGTACCCGTGGAGGTCGGCACCTGGCCTAGCATAGTGAGACTCGACCAAAGCTTTTTGGTAGTCGCGAATCCTTCCCCGTACAACGCCATAACAGGTCAGCCCATCACTACGCTCTATGCGTGGTGGTTTCCACCTATTATCTGGCCATGAAGTTCCCCACAGAGTTCGGAGTTGGGGTAGCGCGAGGTGATTAGTTCGAATCTCGCAAATGCTACGTCGCTGCTCTTAAAGGGAAAGCTAGGGCGGCAGATGACCTTGAGTTGGAGCGACCTGCGGAGCATCATGAAGAGCGATTTACACCCCTAGAAGAGACGGTCCCTGTGCCTTCTTCAACAGAGGATCCAACTCGGACTCTCCAGATCGGTGCTTCGATTTAGGAGCCTCTGTGATCTCAATTGGTAAGCTTTTTACTTCAAAATTTGGATGTTTATGCATGATCCGCGCCAGAGATGCCCGGTATAGACCCTAGAGTTATCACTCACAAACTGAACACTGATCCTGTAGTTACGCCCGTTGGACAGAAGAAACGCAACCAAGCCCCGGAGCGTTGGAGAGTAGTTGATGAGGAAGTTGGGAAGCTCCTCGCAGCAGGTTTTGTCAGGGAGGTCCATTACCCGAGCTGGGTAGCCAACACTGTTCTGGTAAAAAAGGCCAACGGTAAATGGCACATGTGCACCAATTATACCGACCTGAACCGAGCTTGCCCGAAGGACTGCTTCCCACTTCCTAAGATCGATCGTCTAGTGGATGTGACCTCAAGGCATGAGTTGCTAAGCTTCTTGGATGCCTATTCGGGCTACAATTAGATTAGAATGAATCCTGCTGATGAGGAAAAAATGGCCTTCATAACCGAACTAGGCCTGTACTGCTACAAGGTCATGCCCTTCGGGCTTAAAAATGCCGGGGCTACTTTTCAAAGACTTGTAAATCGAGTGTTCGAGCCGATGATTGACAAAAAAGTAGAATGCTATGTAGATGACATGGTCGTCAAAACTCAGTTTTCGAATGATTTAATAAAGTTTTACATTCTATCTTTGAAATTTTGCACAAATTTAACATGAAATTAAACCCAAACAAGTGCATTTTCGGTGTCACCTCGGGTAAGTTCTTAGGTTACATCGTCAACCGGCATGGCATTGAGGCCAACCCTGATAAAATTAAGGCCATCTTAGATATGAGACAACCTCGGAAATTGAAGGAGGTTCAGAGGTTGAACGGCCGCATAGTCGCTCTGAGTCGCTTCATGTCTAAATCGACAGATTGCTGCATGCCTTTCTTCAAGGCAATTAAAAGAAGTAAGGGCTTCAAATGGATCGAAGATTGCTAGCTCACTTTTGATGAGCTCAAGAGGTACCTTGCTAACATCCCGGTTTTGACCCGACCAAAGGTGGGAGATATTTTGGAGCTATACCTCTTTGCGAGTGACGAGGTAGTCAGCTCGTTACTAATAAAAGAAGTAGATCGGGTCCAATGACCCGTTTACTATGTTAGCAAAGTGTTGCAGGGAGCAGAGACAACGTACCCAGAGATCGAAAAGTTGGTGTACGCACTAGTTGTTGTAGCTTGGAAACTTCGACCATACTTCTAAGCTCACACGATCGTCGTCCTCACCAATGAGCCTCTAAGGCAAGTCTTGCTCAAGCTCGAGGTCTCTGGTAGATTGACAAAGTGGGCCATCGAACTCAGCGAGTACGATATCCAATACAAGCCGCGAACTACTATTAAGGCCCAAGCCTTAGCTGACATTGTGTTCCCAGGTTGGACGAGCCCGACCATGATGAGGAAGCTCCAACTAGTGCGACCTCCCTCCTGGTTAGACCGAACCCGACTTGGGATGAGGAGCCCTGGATCCTCCATGTGGATGGCTCGTCAAATCAACAGGGCAACAGGGCTGGAATCATTCTGTATGGACCAAGCAAAGTACGAGGCGTTGATAGTCAGGTTAGCCCTTGCGAATGAAGTAAAAGCTAAGCATATCATTATCTATAGCGACTCCCAGCTCATGGTCAACCAAGTCACTGGTGAATATGAAGCTCACGAGCTGACCATGGTTGCCTACTTAGCCAAAGCCAGAGAGGCTCTGCTCAACTTCCGATCACACTTCATCAAGCAGATCCCGAGATCCGAGAACGCTGAGGCCGATGCCCTGTCCCGATTTGCCAGCACTAGTGACAACACCATGAGAACCGTGTACATAGAGAACCTGCCTCGACCTAGCATTCTCGGGGGGGGGGGGGCAGAGGAGGTGGCTCTTGTTGTGCAAGCAAAGCCGAGGAACCCTCCCTGTATATCACAACATGGCCAAAAGGGTAGGGCGAGAGGTAGCCAAGTACATCATTATAGACGGACTGCTTTCTATACAGAAGATCCTACACGCTCCCCTACTTGGATTGCTTACGCCCCTCAGAGGCTGAGCTCGTTCTCCGCGACATTCATGAAGGGCTGTACGACAGACACTTGGGGGGTAGGGCCCTCGCCCAGAAAGCATTGCGGTAGGGATACTATTGGCCAACGATGAGAGCAGATGCACTCAAGCTTGTCAAGAAATGTGATAAATGCCAGAGGCACGTCGGTATCCATCATCAACCCACTGCCGACCTGAAGTACCTCACCAGCCCATGGCCCTTCGCACAGTGGGGAATTGACATTCTTGGATCATTCCCACCAGCAACAGGACAGAGGAAATTCTTGGTGGTGGCAGTGGATTACTTCACAAAATGGGTAGAGGCGGAGCCCCTAGCAACAATCACAACTCGAACGGTGCAGAACTTCTTCTGAAAAAACGTAGTGTGCTGCTTTGGATTACCTCGAGTGCTCATTTCCGATAATGGCAAGCAATTTGAAGACATCAAGTTCCATGACTGGTGCGCCGAGATGGGGATACAGTAGAACTTTACCTCGGTGGCACACCCTTAAGCGAGTGGGCAAGCGGAAGTCAGGAATAGAGCTATACTCCATGGACTGAAAGCCCGCTTAGCTCGAGCTAAAGGATTATGGGTGGACGAACTGCCCGGTGTACTATGGGCCTACAAAACCACTACTAAGACCGCCATGGGTGAAACCCCCTTTAACCTCACCTACAGCACAGAGGCAGTGATTCCAGCCGAGATCGAGGTACCTACATTACGCTTAGAAGTGTACGACAAGGAAACTAACGATGACGAGATCCGCACCAACCTCGACCTGATAGAAGATGTATGAGACCTCGTGTATATCCGAACCACATCTTTCCAGCAAAAAGTAGCTCGGTACTATAATAGCCGGGTTAGGAAGTGACATTTCCGTGTCGGCAACCTAGTCCTTCGAAAGGTAATGGTGCCTGAGCCCGGTGCAGGTAAGCTCAGACCGAACTGGAAAGGTCTCTACCGGGTAAAGCGGGTGCTCGGGGAAGGTACGTATGAGCTTGAAACGTTGGAAGGAAAGCAAGTACCTCGGGCTTGGAACATCAATAATCTAAAGCAATACTACCTGTAACCGTTGAAACAGGGGAGCGGACCGACTCCCAGAAAGCCTAAGAGTGGACTAAGTCGCTCCCAAGGCCTACGAATTGATGAACTCGTCACTGTATAACCCCCAATCGCTTCCTTGGCATGGGCACCTAAGTCCTAGTTGCCTCTTTGGCATGGGCAAAGTTTAAGAGTGGACCCCAAGTTGCTCCCAGAACCTAAGGGCCGAAGTGTCGAACTGGCAAAGGCCTCGGGGTCAAATAAGCCCCAGTCGCCTCTTTGGCATGGGCAAAGTTTGGGAGTGGACCACAAGTCGCTCCCAGAGCCTAAGGGCCAAAATGCCGAACTCACGGAAACCCCAACACCACACAAGACTTCATTGCCTTGAATCGAAAGTGTAGACAGCTCGGGCACGAGCCTTACGATGTCTATACCACCTCGGCAATAATCATAGTTCAGGTCCATTAGGGGACCAACGTTTGAACAAATGACTCGTATACAAACAACTCGAGGTAAAGAACTTAGAAAAATTCCACTGAGGTTACCCTTACTTGTTACCAAGCTCGATAGCCTGATAGTATGGGGTAACTCGCGCAATTGGTAATGACAATTCCTACTTCGGTTACCCTCGCCTGTTGCCAACTCGATAGCTTGACAACTTAGGTAACCTATACATGTGTCATTTAGATTGGAAAAAGAATCATTTGAGCCAAAATATTCCATTAATAAAGTTTCAAAGATTTTCCTACAAAAAACCAGGCTCGACAGCCCGAAAAAGTACAACCACAAGTCTAGAAAAAACAAAGGAAAAGCCATCAAGAAGAAGGACCCACCACCTCGACCTCAACACCGCTGTCCTCCCCTGGAGAGTCTGGCTCCTCGTCGACCACCCTGGCTAGCTTGGTGTCCAGGCCCGTCATCGTAATGCTGCCAAGGTTGAGATCAGGGAATTTCTAGCAAACCAGATACCAGCATAGCTTGAAACCTGAGCGATAAGATCCCGAGCCATATTCGACCTGGAGGGCCTCAAACTCTGGGGACCCCTTGAAGCTCTCAACAACCTTGTCCCTTTCCTCCACAAGGGAAGCCTCAAAGCTCGTGACCTCTTGTTCGAGCCGTGCCTTCTCCCCGGTCAGTGCGGAGATCTGCCCTTCCTTATCCAGGATCAGTTGCTTCTAGGCCTTGGCCCCCTTCTTGGCCTTGAGTATCTCCCCCCCTAGCCAGACTCAGCTCGTGGTGGAGCTGTTGTGCCTCTCTCTTGGCATCACAAGCTTCCTTTGAGCGTTAAGCCGCTTGACAGGCCAATGCATGACCAGCTGAGTTAGCCTACCAAAATGAAAAACGAAGTTAGTAAAAAAGAAAAAAAAAGAAGAGAGGGGGAGAAGTGGCGAGGGGAAAGAGAAAAGCGCCTACCACCATGCTGTGACTAGCAACCAAACCTAGGAGGCGACTCGTGGGCAGCTCGGTCCACTTCGTGACCTCATCTTGGAATATGGCCTCGCGACTCTTGCGCATGGCCTTTGTGTGGTTCATAATGCTGTCCTCACCTCAGAGAGATAACCCATCCGAAAGTCCACAGGAGCCAACGAGCTTGCCTCCCTCTAAGGGCGAACTTCCTCCCACTGCATATCAGCCGGGGCCGCTTTGGGAGTGGCAAGTTGGGTGTCTTCAGCAGGACCGGAGGGAACCGGCTCTGCGATGTTGACTCTGAGGGATGAGCTAGCCTCTCGGCACGACCTCTTGGCCTTCTTCTTCCCTTGAGAGCTCCTTAGAAGACTTTCCGTGTTGACTAGCATGGTAGCTGCAAAAGAACAACAAGAGGATTAGCCACGTGATAGTCGAAATTTCAAAAAGAAAAGAAAAAGGGTCCAAAACCTACTAGAACTCAAGCCGGCCTACACGAGCTTGTCCTCAGCCAGGTAGTCTGAGCAAAGAAAACCGAGCTCAGCCCAAGACTTGCGCGTTTCCCTCATCTTCAGTCCTAGCCTAACACCGGGAACCTGAATTGTCGGCCTCCAGTGGGTCGGGAAAGGCCATCCTTCGGGGTTATGAAACATGAAGTAATCCCACTTCCATGCAGGGATCCTATTTGGGAGCTCGTGTAGTAACTTGTACCCCGGGTGGGGAGACAGGTAGTAAGTCCTGTGCTCAGGAAGAGCACATGAAGTGTTCCTCTTAATGGACAAGATCATGGAAAAGGTGTCAAGGTCAAGAGACAGGCAGTACTCGTGGAAGAGCGAAATGGTTGATACGACGTTGTGAATGGAGTTCAGGTGTAACTGATCTATAGTAATGTCGAAGGAATTCGGGACCTCCACGATTAGGGGATGTAAGGGAAGACGAAGACCAGCGATGAGCTGCTCTTCAAAGATCACGGTCTCATCTAGATCGTGCTCCCAAGGGAAATTACCCGAGGGGAGACTGTAAGAAAGCTCCCTCGGAAGCTTATACTGGTATACTAAGGCTTGAAGCCGATCTAAGGTCATCCGAGAAGGACTGAAATTATCTGGCACCCGACCCTGATGAGAGGTGGATGCCAAGTTACCCGAGGCCTCTCGTGTCTCCCAAGGTGCCTGTGCTTCGGAAAGGCCATAGATGGTCCCCGAGCCTGAAATAGCCTCAATCTGGCTATCGACCTGGGCCGAAGTACCCACCTCAACCATATCGAGAAGACTGTCAAAACTAGACATGGTACTAAACCGAAATAGAAGGAAGGCGAAGACTCACCAAAGGAAAATTAGACCGAAGAAGCAACGCGAGCTAAGAAGACCCGAGCTAACAAAGTGAAAGTGCGACCTCAGAGACAAGAACAGGTCAGTTGTAGGCATGGAAAAATGAGTGTTGGGATCCCCTATTTATAGCCACTGTGCCAAAGAGGGAACGAACCAGATCAAAGCAATCTGACGGCTCACAAGAAAATCGGCTGCATGGCCCTCGAAACTGAAAATAGTTTAGCGTGTTTTTTGGCCGCTGGATTTATAGTTCGTGTGACGTCCACGCGTGAACTACACGCGATCTGATAGGGCAGTCAGAACTCCGAGCCAAATCCACTTGTCACATCATGAACTCCTCGTAGCAGGTCAGGACCCCTAGCTCGGGGAGTGGGGGCTATTGATGAAGGGTGATTTGGCCCGACCTCTTAACAGGGTGACACGTGTACGCGACTCAACATGTGCGACAACTTGGCATGAGCAGATCGGCACATGGATGTGATGAGGCACGAGTGATAGCTCAGCAATCACCAGCCCGCTACAAGTACGAGCTCGGGAACACAAGTACCCTGAGCTGAGGGAGCTCCGAGTTGGATTCGTCTCAATTCGCAAGCTAGGCAGCTCGGGACGTCACCTCGGCAGTTCGGAATAGGATCACTTCGACCAACAGCTTGCTACAAGGCAGCTCGTTATAGAACAGCTCGCTACAAGACAGCTCGCTACATGGCAGCTCGTTATGGAACAGCTCACTACAAGGCAGCTCGCTACAGAACAGCTCGCTACGGGGCAGCTCGTTACAGAATAACTCGCTATGGGGTGGCTTGATATCTCGTGAGAAGCTTCTTATCTGACAAGACCATACCCGTCAGACTGCTCTTGCGTCCCTTGTCTAGCAGCATGGCACCTGCCAATTCAGAGGACTATGCCCACGTCTCTCACCTGGCGGCGGTGTGCTTGCGGGTTGTGTCCTATCTGGTGGGACCGTACCATACAACAGTCACTGTAGCCCACCTGCTCTCAGTCCTGACAATAACGGCCACTATAGCCCACCTGTTCTCAGTCCTGACAATAACGGTCAGCCACTCCAAGGCACTACCTGGTAGCGGATCGCCACAGCAAAGATTTGGGATCAACCCCACCAGACCTGTCAGACACCAGTATATAAGCACTCTGGCCCCTCAGGGGCGATGGTATCGCATTCACCACTCTCTAGCTCTCTCTCTCTCTTGCATACTCATTCTCTCTCAGCTCGTAACCGAGTACTAACTTAAGCATCGGAGTATTTTTACCGGATGAATAACCCCGGGTTCCTTCATCTCTTTTTGCACAGGTAACTCTCGCCCCTCACGAGTCACGTCCAAATAGGGGTGGGCGAATTGCGCATCATCAATATGTATCATCAATTCTTGTTTAATGAAATTGCGTAAGGCTTGCGAAAATGAAGTAATGTACAATTCCCATGAGTGAGGTTCATTCAGGTCACATGCAAGTCGTTCCCTCTTACAACCCCTAATGAGACTAATTTAAAAAATAGACAATTCGCCACATTTATCTACAATTGTTCTTGGAGATTCCATGAACATCACCAAGTGGATATCCAACTCGACGCTGGAAGTTTATGCTGCAGCTTCTCACCATCTCAGTGAGTCAAGTTTCAAGAAACTGTATCAAAATTGTTTATTTATCAGCCAATTTTGGAACATGTATCCAGCGGTGATGGCTTGACCAATTCCTCCAGATTTTGTCATTATTCAACTGGAGAAGTTGTTTCCCAATCAGTCATGTCAAAATTGTCATTATCCAGCGGTGATGCACTTTGTTTTAAGTCATAATATTTGTTCAATCATTATCTCCCAAAATTTTATAGCTAATTAATTTAATCCCTTGATAAATATAGGCACCATATTAATATTATACCAATCACTAAACATCCTCTTTTCTTTTACTATCTTATTAAAACCAAAATCCTATAATATTAGTAATGATCGTTTAATACATAATGGATTCCAATGTCATAAAAAATAACATTGTTAACCAAAAACAAAGATTTTCATCCACACAGAAACATAGAACAATACAAATATAAATTAAAATAAAGAAAGTTAAACACTCGTAACTAAATTTCCTTATTTACTTAATGAGGGGATCACTCGGTTTTCTTATTGATGCTTTAAACTCCTAATTTAATAGTCCACAACAATATCTTTATATATTTTTTTGCTTCTTATTCCCACGTAAAGATAGAGGAGTGGATTCCGTAAGAAACCACTTTCAAACAATGTCTTGTACTCCCAAACAAACCTCTTTTAACAGCACTTGTTTTCCATGCATGCACCATATCAACTAATCAATTCTGTTGACTCTATTGGTTAACAATCCATCCAAAAGGCTTGAGAATCAAATAATCCAAAACGTGTCCCCAGAAACCACGTTTGGCCTTTTCTACCGCTTCCTGAAAAAGAGTGGGAGCGCAAA
Source organism: Nelumbo nucifera (assembly GCF_055504915.1). Taxonomy (NCBI): domain Eukaryota; kingdom Viridiplantae; phylum Streptophyta; class Magnoliopsida; order Proteales; family Nelumbonaceae; genus Nelumbo; species Nelumbo nucifera. The sequence continues at coordinate 55,782,375 of NC_142653.1, forward strand.
TGAATTGAATAAAGTTCTAAAAGAAATTTTACTTTGTATTTTTTTATCTAAAATAAAAAATGAAGTTAATTAAGAAAAAATTTATAGTGCATTTTATGGAAATCGCTACAACACAACTCAAACATAGACGGATCAGTGATAATATACCTTATGAGATGTGAATCAATAAAAATAAATAAATCATATAACAACTTAAATTTGGGTAAAGTGCCATAGAAATTTCAAATTAAAACTCGAAGCAAAAGTGAACTAAAATTTACACTTTCTTATTTGTACTGCCATGTAATTTACATATATTAATACAAATGAAATTGCATTACAAACAAAGAGCCTAAAGAAAACATTTTCATTCAGTCACCTTCAAACAAAGAGCCGACCCAGTGACGCACTACTTACATTTATAACCCACAGATCATCTACTTTGCAGAAAATGACTTATGGACAATTCGAAAATATTTCACTTATATTGTATCTTTGTTTGGGAATATATCTCTCGAAATTATCTGTGGGGAATCTGTGGGGTGGAGATGTGAATTGTCATTTCTACTGTCATCTCAAGTGGCCCCATGGAGCCCAAGAACAATGCCAAGAAATATATTGTAGTTAATTGAGACCATGTCATGTGGCCAATGGAGCCATAGCACAAAAGAACGAGTTGACTTCTGGCCCAGTGAGGGCTCAGATTTACTACTCACTTTCTTTACCCATGCTTATTCCAGCAGCCGCACATCTCACACTACAAGATAGACTATCTAAATTGACCTAATGTTTTATGCCGATTTTGGCTATATGGTTTTGTCCCAATTAAATAATTTGGTCAGATCGGTTTTAATATATATTATATATAATATTGCCTGCAAACACTTTTCAAACCAAAACCGAACCGTTACTATCAGTTAACTGGTCCATCAGTTTCAGTTTTTGACCGGTTCAGTTTTTTGGTTTTTATATTTATAATATATAATATATAAATATATGTGTAATATTATATTTTAAATAATAAATGATATATAATATATTATAAATATTTTAAAAATATATAATATATATAATATATTTATGAATAGACCATTATAAATATAATATAAGTATATATTTATATATAATACATAGAAAATATGTGACATATATTAAAAATATATATAAAATATACATATAAATATATATACCGGTCGGTTCAGTTAACTGTCATTTTTTTATAGGTTAACCGAAAACTGAACCAGTCCTTCGGCTTTTCAAAACTTCCGAACAGATTGATTTGATTAACTGCATTTTGCGGTTCAATTTTTTCAGTTCAATTTGGTTTTTCAGTTTTTCGGTTTTTCATTGACACCCCTAGCTGAGGGTGGGCCTTGGCTCAACAGTTGGGTTGCATTATTGCAGCTTCAGTGACCAGGGTTCAAATCATGAATACAGCCTCTCTCAATGTGTAGGGGTAAGATTGCCTATACATTGACTTCAATGACAAGCATATCATTGGCACAGTTGGGAACAAATTGGTAAGCCTTGTAACCAGAGGGGTTTGGGCATTCGCTCATCGATTCAATGCCTTCAGGATAAAGGTGTATTTTAAACTACATCAAATGACTCTACGGGCCAGTTTTTTTATTTTTTTTTTTTCACTTAGAGGTATATTGGTTCGAGTTCACATCAGCGCCTCACAAGGAAGTGCCCCACAATGTCCCACAGCACATCCCAACCTTATATTGAAAACATTTCCTGATAACAAGTATGAGAGATGAGAAAACATCATCGAAAGATGTTCCCAATACAAGGTCGTGAACTCTATTGGTTCTACCCCCTCTTCTCTCTCTGGTTTTAGCCCTACCTGTTTTAAATATTTGAAAGAGATTTATATGGTTAAGGAGATAGCTATAATGGTTAATTGATTTAGGTGAGATCTTGTGTTGGTTTCACAATTGGACAGGAAATGGCTTACTTTTCCACGTAGCTAATACTAATCCAATCAGACTTCCAATTACAAGAAGTCCTAAGCATTAAAGGTAAATAGTCTTTTCCTAATAACTCCAATGTCCAAGAGGATATTCAAAATCTCGCAAATCAGCTATAAAGTCAGAATTAGTAGTTCTAAGGATCAAGACAGGCAAATCTGATGGGTCTTATCTATATATTCGCTGCTAGGAGCCTAGGACAATTATTAGAGCCCCAGGTGCAAATATTAGCTGGACTAAAGAACATTTGGAAAGCCGGGTGAGTCAGATTTGTCTAAGTTCTGGCACCATAATGTGCTGGATGCCCTTGAAGGACATGGGGGACACACTCTTGGAGGGTTTGCGAAGGTGGCAAAGAGAACTTCAATTGGAACTCGGTTTACCATGTTTTCATCGCCATAGCTCTCATTTTTTTATTCTTATTATAGGTAAAAATGGGAAAGATGACTAAGATGAAAGTAATTGGATACAAAATTGTAACCATGGCACAAAAATTGAAGCAGCTTAGAGAACGAAAAATAATGGTGCCCCTAACCGCCCAACTCATTCTTCCTTCGACACCTATGACTCCTATGTCTCAATTTGGTTTGGAACACTTCCTTTAGAGTGCTTTTGGTGCATTAGTTGCACCTGCGTGCACAAGTATTTACATCTTGGGTGTTGTTTAGTGCAACGCAACTCCTGTGTACACTTCAAGCAACACCTGGTGCAACCAGATTTGTGCTAAGGTCCTTTGGTGCAATCAGTATGGACTTAGGTGCAAAATTGATGCCAACTCAATTCTAGTCCTTAGAAAATGTTGAACAATGTTTTTTTATTAGAATTTTATGATTATTGATGAATGTAATGGCTACTTAAAGGAATAAGAAAGAAAACAAGAATAGAAAGAAGAGAGAAAATACACAAAATCACTCATGGGATGCCTAGATAATCACTCTAGGGTGGGGGAATCACTCACCCCATAGTTAGCAACTTAGCATAAGCTGAAAAAAAAATCAATAAGCTTCATTGGTCTTTGCGTAAAATGTCCATAATCTTAGGAATCAAACTATTAGACTCAAATATCCTAATAGGACTCAAACTAAGTTGTCATATCCACTTAAATTCAAAGAAGACTCAATAACTCTAATCCTACTTATGTATGACTCTAAAATTTTACATATAAACAAACTATAAATAGGGAATCAGACTCTATTATTGAACCCTACAGAAAAATTGTAAAATAACAAAAATGTCCTTGGTGTCCAAAAGTACAGAAATGCATAAAATTTCACAAAATTCTGTTTTTGTCTCTTTTGTTCCTGCATCATTCTCCCCTGGCTCAAAAACAAAACTAGTCATCAAGTTGAAGAAAAGTTGATATGCTCCAATGAAAAAAGGAGTAGGACTTCCCACAGTTACATGCTTGGACTGTAGAGTAGAGGCTACACACATAACTAGAAAAGAATCTTGGAAGAAATATGAAACACTACCTTCCATGACAATTTTTGTTAAATCATCAATAAAGTTGGCTTCTTGATCACATAAATCATCAACCAACTATTGTGATAAATCTTTCTCTTGCTTAACCAAAATCTCAGCTGCAACATTTTGAATTTTTCCTTCAATCTCTAGCTTAAGAATCACCATCTCTATATGTTCTACCACCCTTGGTTCCTTAGTAAATTCTAAGACTTCTTCCATTGATGTTGATGGATCTTGTGCCATGTCAAGTTATAATTCTAGATTTGGTTCTACTTGAACTGTAAGGTAAAGTCACTTACTTCCTTACTAAGATCTACTATAATTAGCATATTGTATCTTGCTTCACTTCTATCTCTATCTCTTTTTTATCATTAACCTCAAACTAACCATGGGTGCTGAAAATTCTAGCAATTTTTGCTTTTTCTTGGCTTGCACCCTTTTGATTTTTAGTATCTACAACTTCTATAGCTTGAAAATTTTCTTCTTTAATTTCATCATCAACTTCAGTTCTAGGATAGGAATCAACATGCAATGAATCATTTACTTGCTTTTCAACTTTGTGGCTTCTTCCCATTGACTTCAAGTTCTTTGTTATAACTTGCTACTTATTCTCTTGCTTGAAATTTGTTAACTCCATATATAGATCATCATGGAAGCCTAGTGGGATGCACTTTAATTGTAAACACCTCTTCATCTCTATCTATGTACTAATAGGATCATCACATCCCTTTCCTAGTTGTTGCTCAAGAGTTCACCACACTTTATCATGATTCGTCAATTTCATGCATGCAAATCTAATCCTTTGTTTGTCAAATATATCATGCCACTCAAAATGTTCTTCTAGTTCAACAACCCAATTAAAGAATGCTTGTGAATCATCTCCTTTGTGAGAACATAGTGAATAAAGCATTAGCTTTGATCAGAAATTTATGGTTGTTGATAGTTGTAATGACTTCTTGAAGGAATAAGAAAGAAAATAGGAATAGAAAAATAGAGAAAATACTTGGAATCACTTACAGGGTGCATAAAATGTCCATATATATTTATTGACTCTAAACTCATAATACTCCTAAGAGTCAAAATGTTAGATTTAATAATCTTAGTAGGACTCAAACTAAGCTATCATATCCTATTCAAATTCAATAACTCTAATCCTATTTATGCAATGAATTTGAAATTATAAACATAAACAAACTATAAATAAACAATCAAACCCTAGTATTGGGCACTAGGAAAATAATTGTAAAATATCAAAAGTGTCCCTAGTGTGTTATCCAATTTTTGGCATTGGTTGTGGGTGTCTTGTTGAGTTTTATTTTGTTGGGGCTAGTTTGATATTTGGATGCTTTTACATGTTGATATCAGCTTCCTTTTTGCGTGGGGCTGATCGTTCTGTAATTCATTTTCCTTTTGAAAATATTTTTTCCTTTAGGTTCAGTTTGGAAGGACTGTAAATATAAATATGTGCAGTGCAAAGCTTTTTTATATATTTTGTATTTCTAAACCTATATTTGTATTTGTACTCTTCCTAAACTGGGCCTTCCAAAAAAATATCATAACTCTAAAATTCAATTCTTGACAACAAAAAAAATATATATGTATATATAATATATTGTAGAATAATTGAGAAATAGATAAAGCATATTAAACTTACTGTGTAGGCTCTCTCAGCATCATTTGCCGCCTTCTGTGCCTGTTGAGCCTCTTTGGCACGTTTATTAGCGTCGGCTATAGCAATCTGGGCATCTTCTTGAGCCTTTTTTGCAGCTTCCTTGGCTTCTTTTTTGAGAGCAATAACCTTCTTGCTTGCCTGCTCAGCCTTCTCCATAGCAGCAACAACCTCTTCGCGGGCCTGCTTGGCCATGAGCTCAGCATGTTTCCGATCTTGAATGGCTTGAATGACAGAATTGGCATGATTAACAATGTAATCTGTATCCGTTTGGAATTTAATCCAAAGGGTTTTACATTCGGAAGGAGCAATCAAAGTTTTCATTGTAGGATCCTGTTAAGATGTATCAACCAATTATAATGAACATACTAACATTGTCACACAACTAATATTACAAGGAATTGAAGCTTCTCCACATAAGGGTGTTAATGACATTTGAAAATTCAATTTTAAATTCAAGATCTTATATAATCGAATCAAATTCAGATAACTATCCGATTTAGATATAACCTGATTTGAAGACTCCTTTCAATGAAGACCATATGAAGACTCCTTTCAATGTCCAATTTAATTTGTCATGTGTAAGTAAAGTTCATTAGACAACCCCCACCACTCGACTAGCAAATTAACTCGATCGCTACACTACCCACCAAATGACTTCTTGCACTTTTACCCTAGGGTATGGTAACGAAACCAACTTCGCTTCAGCCGTTCAGAGCTTGCATCCTTCTCAAGAACTTATTCACAAATAGGCATGGTACCAACTCTTTCAGTGCAAACACATCAGCTATTATATTAATTAGAAAAATCAAATCCTTTTCATTGTTTACCTCTTCCCATGTGCTTTTGGCCAGTGGATCTGATGATGTGCTTCTCGTTCTACTATCGTCCTTACCATTGGGATTCACCAGAGTGAGGTAGAGAGTTGCTTCGATATTACCAGCAGTGTTACCCCAACGTATGGCAGCCATAATAGCCAGTAGCTTAAGGCACTGGAAAGAAAAAAAGTTCTCAGGTATTTGGAACCAGTATATAAATTAAAAGGGAGAAGATTGAGAAATTAATTGAGTTTGAGTTGTTTCATGCTTTTAAGCGGGAAACTTCTGCAATTGTTTTGACGTCATCTTCCCCAGTCCAAATCCTTGGCACATTCTTAGACTCATTGGTAAAAAACATTAGAAACCTGTCAAATTTAGTGATGTTAGGTGAAAATCAGGAATAATATCGACCAAAAGTTATGCAGGGAGGGAGGGAATCTCTACCTGTCATGCATGTGTTTCAGGACTCTACTAGCTTCCTCTTTTGCCTTCTTTTCAACCACACCTCTTGCATAGTCTTCTAGGTGTGCAAGCATTTCATCCTTCCTCTTATCATCAATGTCAAAGCCATCGAGTTCCCCAGTTAGCCCTTCGACAGCTGATTTACTCTCACGTTCAAGATGCAATTTTATTGTTGGCCAGGTATTATCGTCTGCTTCTTGCAGACAATCGTTCACAGGTCCCGTTAATGCCCCTTTTAGTTGTTTCTACAAGCCGGAGATAGCATGCTTAGTTAACTCTAGCTGTTGCTTATGGTGACATATGTCCAATAAAGATCATATATAAAAGATTAAAATCATATATATCTAAGCCTCAATTAAGGAATTCTTTAATGTAAAAGCTTAATCTGTTAGGTGAGATTTTTCGATAGTTTTTTATTCACAAAGCTTTTAAGTTGAATGGTCATTGAGATGGTATTAGTCTCTTTGATCAAGTGGTCTAATGTTCAATCTTTACTTCCTCCATTATATTTACTTAGATTTCCATAAAAGATATGGGTGAACCTGTACTTTTCCTTGCTTTAAATCCAATGAAAAGTATAAAAGACTATTGCAAGACCTCACTAATAAATTAAACCTTTTAAGTTGAACAATTTCTTGATAACAGGATTTGAGAGACCTTAATGATAATTAATTTTATCATACCTTGTATTTCTTATTACACTCAGCAAGTTTGGTTTCACGGAGTGAAGTAACGTGTTCACCCATATCTTGCTGAAGCTGAAGCCGAACAACAGATGAATCCCAGTTTGCTTGTGGAATGGTAGCATCTATACCATCAATGAACATCAAATGATTTTACTTGGAATCACATAATAATGAGGCGTGGACATTCAGCCTTAGAAACAAAAATTTGATAACATTTCAAAATTTTCTAAATAATGATGAGGAATGGAGTTTCGTCCTGAGAAACAAACATTTGACAACATTTAAAATTTTTCAAGATAATGACGAGGCATGATGGGCTATCAAAAATGAAGTACAGAAATCAGACAATACGGATTAGCTGAACGCCCCAAGCTGCAGTGGATTTATATGCGACCATGGCGAATCTAAAGGCTGAAGAGAATAAAAGAAATATGTATAAAATTCAGTTATAAAAGAACGCCTCAACTAGAGGGGAGCAATCTTACTGTGTCTTATTCTCCATTTGTTTTCATAAGATTCTCAGTTTAAACCATTTTTTTATATCTCTTGAATTCAACTAGAGTGCAAACCCTTTCTTACATGTTCTTCTCCTCCCTCCTTTGATTTTAATGCTAAAGGATTAATACTTTAGGTAATATTTGACTTTAAGGCTAAAGGAGAAGGTATCCAATAAACAGAAATATAGAAGCGGTGCAAGGTCTTAGGATATAAGCTAGGCATTAATACAAGGGTGAGTATGACTATGATATGAAAAAGATATGATATCTGAAAATCTTCCGACCAATCAACTGGAATCATAACTATGATATGAAAAAGATATGACTATGTTATTTATCAAAATTCATGGGTGAGTTTTGATTAATCAAAACTCTTCCTATACCATATCTTTTCCCTAACATATGAGTAATAGAAAATAGCAATATCAAGATTTGAATACCTGTGCATATTTCATTAAATTTTGCCATGAAACGCTCGGTGCAATCACTTGCAGATAAAGCAAAAGTTTTCCTTTCATTCAGAGCATTGTCCAATTCTTTCTTAAAAGTACCGAAGGTTATACACCGTTGATGATCCAATAGGCCTTGATAAGAACTTTCGAATAGCTGAAAATATTTGTGAAAGATAAATAATGAGAATAGAACATAGGTTAACCATTTTCTAAATCTTTGAAACCTTCTATATAATTCATAAAATGATCATGAATTAAGAAAATGATAATGACAACCTTGGATTACAAATGTCCCGTAAAACTAAAACTAAAATGATTGAAATTTCAGATTACAAACTCATATGAAGTATGAAATGTTTAACTTAAGAAACCTATACCATCTTACATATCTCTCTAAGAAACTGTTTATAATTGTCAAGGCGTAATCTGATCGGACAAAGATCAGATCAGCTTGAATCCTACATATCTCTCTAATGGTTGAATTTGAATTTCATCGATCAAAAAATTTTGATCGGGCATGGAGGAGATATGGATATTATGTTAAAAATAAATTAAATTAAAATTACCAAAATCTTATATCTTATTTATGAAATTAATCAGAATGAATTAAACAAATTAAAAATGAGTTCGATGAGCCAGCTACAAACTTGTCCACGTCACCCCTGCTCTACTTTCTCCCTTCCCCCTTTTTTGTTTTCTCTTTTACTCGCTCTCCTTCCTCCATTCCACCTTCTCAGCTCTTCCATTAAGCCAATGGTTTAGGCTATCTTATAAGACAACTAGTAGGGACCCGTGCAATGCATGGGAAATCTAAAGATTTAATAATTTTATTGTTCATTTAATGTGGATTTATAAAAAATAATTATTTTTAATTGAATATGAACAAATATTTCTTAATAAATTTAGTTATATTAATAATTTGTTGTAATTTTAATAATTTTTATTCTTTTTATTATTTTTAAATCAAATTTTGATTAAATTTAAATAAATAAAAATAATTATAAAAGCTAACATTCTTATTAATTCCACTAATAATTAACAATTATATAAGAATGACAACAGGGTGGGTTCAACGCAGGGCACCCCATCCATTTCTCTATCCCATAGTCAAGACACTCTACCCCATCCCCACCGTGTCTCCAATGTCACACGGGTTCAGGGTGAGGTAACCATTCCTCAATGTCAGGCGAGTTCAGGGGCAAGGCACCCCACTCCTCATCAAGGATGGAGAATCTTTGAATTTTCCTGCCTCGTCCCTAGTATTGGACGGGTTCAAGTAGAGGTGTAAATTGGGTCATGCTAGGACGCCATGACATGACCCGCATGTCCCGGGCCATGCCTCCCTCATCTAGGATAATTTGGGAGGTCGGTTCGGCATAGGTCACAGCCCTAGCCCGCACGGGCCAGTGCCGTGCCATGGGTTGGACTAGTCCATGGGCCAAGCCTTGGGCCAAGCCATGCCAAATAGCAAGCCAAGCTCAAGGCAAGGCATCCACTCCCCATCCAAGGGTTTTAAAATTGGACCAGATAGGGAACTATTCTGGGATCAAACAGTCCGAATAGATGACCCACTTTGATAAAAAAATAAAAAAAGGCCAAAAATTGTTGTCTAGGTTGACGGTTCAACAACCCAAGTCAGCAATTCGCTAACCAAATAAATAGATTTTGGACAAAAAGCGATTTTTAAGTGAAACGGTGTCCAATTCCCAATTTTTCCTTTTTAACTATCTATTTTGATCTAGTTTTGAAAACACTGTCCCATCAACCCAATATTCAATTTGATGATAGAAATGATCAAAAAGATATATTAAGTATCAACAACATGGTAAATTTAAAAAAGTACACTAAATTGTCTTTAATATTTGAAAATATAATTTTATAAAAAATTTGAAAAATTTATTGTACTTGTGTAAGTTTGAAAATTTATTCAAATTTATTTAAATTTTTATTAAATAATTTAATTTCTTTTTAAATGGTTTATTTACAGAATTATACTAATTTATCTTATAGTTTCCAATATTAAATTAATTTATCTTAACAATATGTGTAATTATTTGTTCAAATTATAGTTTTTCATTTATCATTAATAATTTTCAATAATTTGCAACAAAAATTACATAATTTTTCAATGGTTTTCCAAAATCTATCGAAAGTAATAAATTTTCCAAAAATTACATTATTTAATGCATTTCAAATAAACTTTCAAATGCTTTATATCTTTTAGTTCCAAAAATATTATTTTACAAAAATGTAGTTTCATGAAAATTTTGAAAAATTTATTTCATTTGTGTATAACTATGGGGATTTATTGATTTTTTTAATTGTTATTAAATATATATTTTTAATAGGTAGTTTACTAACAAAATTACACTAATTTTATCTTTTATTTTTCAATATAAATTAATTGATAATTTCATTTTCTAACATTATAATATTTTGTTTCTCCATTTGTATTTGGTTATTAATTATAATAATAGCAATAACTAAAATTTTATACTTTTTGATAATTGTTAAATATAATTCTCAAATTTATAGAAATTAGTTAAAGAGTTTTCAATTTCAATAAAATGTTATTAATGAGTTAATTAATAACAATATTTATTAACTTTTAATAATTTACTAATGGTACTAATATGAATATTTAATTTTTGGTAATTTACTAATCATATTTATTTACTTTTGGTAATAATACTATTTAATACTCATAGAATATGAGTGGAATTAAATATTAACTGTATTTAACAATTTATTAATTAACATAAATATTTTAAATGTGAGAGAGTGAATATAGACTGGGAAGGATGCATTTTAAGAATTGATTAAGGAATGGGGCAACATGATACTTTCCTATTGGTTTAAATGAGATACCTTAGGAGAGAGGTCATAGGAATATTTTTAGGTAGTTGGGTGACATGGCTTAATGGGAGTGGTGGGAAGGGGAGAGGTGATAAAGTTAGAGAGAATGCAGGGTGGGGATAATGGAGAAAGGAGAGGCATGGTGACGGGGACCATGCGATGCACTTTGTAAAGCGGAAGTTAAACAATAGAAATACATAAGAGTATATATAATTGTTTTATATTTTAACATTTTAAAAAATAATCCGATCATACTCAATCCAAGTTGGTCGGTTTTCTAGTATTTCAGACCAGCTTTGGTTTAATAAATATATATTAATATCTTAAACATTAAATTTAATTTTTTAATATGGGAAAGTAGGAAAATTCCCATATTTCTTAGTCTAAAATATTTTATATCATAGATTTAACTTTTGTAATTAATTTTTTAATAATGTGATTGTAATTTATGAAATTTAAAGTTAATTTTTAAGTTTAAATCTTTTGAACAAACAAACTAAACTGAAAATAGACCCAAATCGATACAAACCAAAAATATTTAATATAAAAGATAGATTTTTTTATTATTTGAATTTTATTTATTTTAATGTTATTATGTAATATTAAATATTTTGTTATATTATTTAGCTATTTTTAAGATTTTTTGTTGTTAAAATTTTAAATAATATTTTACTTTTTAGTGTTAAATTTTATTATTTGAATAACATTTAAATTGAATAATTCGTAAAATTATACTTTATGTTGTTACTACATAATTTCATGATGAATTTTGTAAAAATATTGAGCTATTAATAATATGAATATTATTAAATCTATTATTTTTTGTGTTTTGAATAAATATTTTAAATTTAGTTTTGAAGTTTTTTAATTGAAACTTTCTTTAGATAGATATAGATAAAAAGGAATTAGAGATAGTTTATCCCATGGTTCATAAATCTAAATTCCCACTATTTTCATGCATTTCAAGAAACTTGTTGAAAACCAATTTGAAAGAAAAATCAAATCCATATAAACTGATAGGGTAGGGAATATACTAAATCTCAGTTTCGTGACTTTCTTCTATCAATGGGAATTTCTCACTGCTTTGCTTGCCCCCACACTTAAGAGAAAAATGGTAGGGTTGAAGCTATTGAGTTATCTCTTATTGCTATTGCTTCCATGCCAAAGCGCTTCTGGTTGGAAGCCTTTCAAATAGCAGTATACTTGATGAATAGATTGCCAACCCTTGTACTGGTTCACAAAAGTCCTTTGGAATGCTTATTTCATATGTCCCCAAACTACTCATTTCTAAAGGTATTTGGATGCCTTTGCTTTCTTTGCATGAGACCATACAATCATGACAAATTGGACTCAAGGTCCGTTCCCTATGTATTTTTGGGTTATAGCCCACAACATCATGGGTATCGTTGTCTTCACATTGCTTCTAGTCGCCTATACATATCGAGGCATGTTATTTTTTATGAGAATTCATTTCCATTCTCTCAAGGCCCAAGCCCAACTGCCCATGTAAACTCGAATGATATTTTACTTCATGGGCTGTCTATTATTACAAACAGAACTTCTCATGGGCCTTTTACTATATCTCTTGAGATATCTAGTTCTCCCTCAGCACCCATTGAGCCCACTATTAGTGACCAAATGCAACATGATGGTTCCCTCACTGAACCAATTGACAAGCCTGCCAATATCATGGTGCAGTCTGCCCTTGTTGATGAAAATGATGAAAGCAACTTAGCTATAGGCGTGAATCCTTTGAACACTCATCCCATTACCACTCAGCTGAAAACTAGCATATGAAAACCTAAGTTCTACTTGGCATCTACTCATCCTCTTGAATCTATCACTGAGCCCATGTTACACAGAAGCATCCAAACATGCCTCGTGAAGGAGTGCAATGGAGGAGGAATTTAATGCCCTCCTACATAACGGGACTCGGACACTTACGCCATGATTACCTTTGATGAATGTTGATGGATCCAAATGGGTCTACCAAATCAATCGAAGGGCTTATGGATTCATAGACGGTTTCAAAGCCCGCTTTGTTGCAAAAGAATTTCAACAGCAACCAGGACTTGACTATGGGGAGACATTCAATCTAGTAGTAAAGCCCCCACTACTGTGCGGATCATTCTCAGCTTGGCTACATCCAATCATTGGGACCTTCGTTAATTGGATGTCCAAAATGCCATGATTCTGTCAATGAAGATGTTTTTATGGAGCAGCCTATTGGGTTCAAAGACCCTAAGAATCCAGATTATGTATGGCACTTAAAAAAGTCCTTATATGGGCTTAAACAGGCTCCACGTGCCTGGTATCACCATTTCTCTGAATTCTTACTGAAATTGGGCTTCACTATGTCAAAGTCTGATTCCTCCCTATTTATTCTCAAGACGTCCAAGCTTCAACTCTTCATGTTGATATATGTTGATGACATAATCATTAGATCCCTCCACCATCAACTCTCTCATATCTTCTTTGGCCAATGAATTTGCTGTCAAGGACCTAGGCCCACTCTGTTACTTCCTAGGTATTGAAGCAATCAGAACTAAATCTGGGCTTTTTCTTTCCCATCGCAAGTATATTTCTGACTTGCTAACTCGGGCCCACATGGAAGGCTTCAAACCATCATCAACTCCTATGTCCTCTAGTACAAGACTTTCAGCATTTGATGGAGATCCTTTACCTGATATCTCTACCTATCGGGCTATTGTGGGTGCACTTCAATACCTCATATTTACAAGGCCTGGCATATCATTCTCAGCCAATAAGGCCTATTAGTTTATGCACAAGCCCACTACAATCCATTGGACAACAGGCAAAAGGATCCCCAGGTACCTTAAGTCTACAATCAATTATGGCCTTTGTATCATCCCTTCTACATTCACTCAGCTGCATGCTTTCTCTGGCACTGATTGGGCTGGTTGCCCAGATGACCGGTGCTCCCAAGGTGGCTTCTGTGTCTTTCTTGGTAATAACCTGATCTCATGGACCTCAAAGAAACAAGCTATTGTCTCTAAATCTAGCACAGAATCGGAGTATAGAAGCATTGCTGTTGTTGCATCTGAATTACTTTGGCTACAGTCACTTCTCTTTGAACTTGATATATCTTCCAACTCATCACCTATTTTGTGGTGTGGCAACATTGGTGCCACATACTTAGTCGCCAATTCAATTTTTCATGCACGAACAAAGCATATTAAGATTGATTATCATTTTGTTTGTGAAAGGTTGCCTCCAAAATTCTGGATGTTTGCTACATATCTACCAAAGACCAATTGGCTGATATATTCACCAAACCATTGCCAATAGTTCAATTCTTAGATCTATGATTCAAACTTCATGTTGTAGAACAGCAGCTCAGTTTGAGGGGGGCTGTTGAGGAGACTGGGCCCAAGGCCACATGACACATACTCGCATAACCCAGCCATCGAATCTTATCCCCTTATCCTCTTAAGTTTCCTATTCTATATTAGTCTTTATCATTATGATTATAACCATTGTTTATCCTTATCATTGTAACTTAATCACTGCTGGGTGTACAATTGGATTGTAACCAAAACTCTTGTATTATATAAGTACAATGAAGGGCTCAAGCCCAAGTAAGCTTTTCTCTCCAATTATTCAAGATCTTTTAGGTATGTGCTACATTAACACTACTGTGCTTTAATATTTTCAATACCACAAAATATATTTTGGTGGAATAAAATTTGTGTATTAATTAGTATCAATATTAGTATTAGTATTATTTAACTAGTAAACAATCTAAAACAATCCTTAAATCATATAGAAGAGCAAAAGAGACATTTCTTACTTGCAGCGCTTTCTCTTTCAAGCTCTCTCGCTTTTCTGCTCTAACACTTTCATCAAAATAAATAGTTTCGTTGTCATACCTACAAACACAATAGTCTACTCGTTAATCCAACAATCAACCTAGACACTTCAGTATCGCTCACTGGGAACATTGTCAATAAAATGTTATATAACACACCGTCAATCTTTCTACGAGTAAATATAACCCAAAATGGAAAAATTGTAAGGCGATATTACATTACATGGAAAATTTGTAATATAGAATTTAAGAGGAGGATCAATTATATTACTACACTTTTTTGAAGCCTGTTATTAGGCAAATTTCTTTCATAATGTTCAAGATTACAAGGCCTGTACAAATAAACAGTAAGAAAATTGAAATTAAACTATACTAAACTTGCTGAACAAAAAGTAATGGTGAGCACAGGAGTGAAAAAGCTCAAGATATCTCTCAAACTGC